>NC_056741.1:1237988359-1238078359 GCF_019279795.1 Protopterus annectens
AATGATATTCCTTGTTTTTAGACTGTTTTAAATCTGTAGTGTTGAACAGTCTTCTAGTAAGCAATGAAACAAAATGCATGAACCAATGACAGAACTACCCATTTCAGAAAATTTCAACCATAAAAGGCCACTTAAACTTCTGTCATTACAATTCACCAATATCAGTAAATATGCAAAATTTCTGCAGAAGTCAGTCATCTTAATAATTCCACATTAAAGGGATCTCTAATGAAGAGGTTGCTGCTAAGAAACAACTTTATATTTCATTGTTTCATCTACAAATAAAGTGGCTGTTGCTCTTGAAGAATAAATTGCCTATGCTTCTTTAAAAAATAAGCTAGTAATATTGCAATAGGGAATGGATGGCAAACTGATAACAGGTTCATAGTTGCTAGGTAATTCGTCCAAAGGAGGGCATTCACAGGACTGCAGCATCCACTCCCTTTAAAGTACAACACAGTACAGTATCAACAATCCACCTGCATACTGTGGGAGTAGAACCCTCAGCCTTCTGCATCAAAAGTAAGGCTACTACCTGTTGTGCTACTAACAATGCAAACAGACTTGGAATATGCAGCACTAAACTTCTCTTTCCCTGAAGCCCTCAGCAAAAGTTTTCATTTATTTAACAGGAAAGTACAAGTTTTCATTTATTTAGCAGGAAAGTACAACTTGGAACAAAGCCAATTTTTAGTAGAGGCCCACGGAGAAAAGCTCCAGATGCAGATCTTTGTAATATGGGAAGAAACCAGACCAAATAAAAGACACCCCAGCCAAGGACCAAACCAGAGAGCCTCTTATTTTGAGGAAACAACACTACCACTGGATCATCCACTTACCCAAATAAATTATTCAATTTCATAGCAGAAGAAAACTGGAAAAAGCCAAAATTTATTTGGGGAGGAGGCAAATGCCCAAAACCAGGGACACATTGTAAATATTGCTTGTATTATCTTAGAAAGTTGCTGAAATAGGGTTTTGTGTTACCATGTGTTTCCAAAAAATATAGAAAGACTGAAACTTAAAGGGCTATCATTATTTAGTGAATTCCATTCTCACTGATTTGTCACAAAACCACAAATTTTAACAAGACCTTTCACAACTGGACTTGTGGCGTGGGTAGAGAATGCAGGCTATTGTGTCTAAGGTTCAGGTGTTGAACCTGGGTAATTCTAACCCCCAGGTATAAGTAAGTGGGGCATTACACACACACACACACACACACACACACACACACACACACACACACACACACACACACACACACACACACACACACCTTAAATGAAACAGAGCACAGCTTTGCATAATGAAATGAAACAGCCTGCTTAAATTGAAACGCCTGCATATAGGAATGAAATTAAACAGAGCTTACACACCCCTTAAATAAAATTGCTTATAAAGCACAGTTAGAAAATGAACTCAGGTTTGGACTGAGAAATACATTGCCTAATTGTTTTTATGTCCAAATAAAATGGCACAGGGGAATTGTTGCTACAACTGTGGTCCACAAGCAACGCAATCTATTCTCAAATACTAAAGCTATTCTTGTGACAAAATGCTGGTGTTATGTAAAAGAGCAACTGTGGGTTGAGCAGCTAAAATGTTATACTGTAAAAGGCTGATCAGATCGGAATTATGTTCTACCCTGAAGTAGCAGTTAACCAGTAATGAAAAAAATAAACCTCCTAAGTTAACACTAACTTAAATGACTGTGTGCTGTGGTCTGGAATATGTACAGGGAAAGTTACTTTCCTGCAAATTTCATTGTGTTCAATCTTCAGCATTCTTCATCTTCCACAGCAAAGAATTATTAAATTAGTCAATTTTTACAAGCAAATGAGCATGGTAAAAGCATCACTTTTTTCCAACCTCCAGAAGGAAATGTAAAAATGTATGAGCATTCTTTTAACAGTTTTATAGTTATGCTTTTATTTGTTTTGATATGTTTGTCATATTTCTTAACTTTGGATTAACTTGATAAGAAAAGCATCATGTAGTTGACAATGATAACTAAAATAAAAGTGCATAAAGCTCAGAGCTTATATCTATTCTTTTATTCCCCTTGAGAAGTTCTTTATTCTTAAATGAAACAGCCTGCTTAAATGAAATGGGACACAACTCTTGATAATGAAATGAAACAGCCTGCTTAAATGAAACAGAGCACAGCTCTGTATAATGAAACGTCTGCATTTAGAAATGAAATGAAACAGAGTTTACCCCCCTTAAATGAAACGGAGCACAGCTCTGCATATGGAAATGAAACAGAGCACAGCTCTGCATATAGAAATGAAATGAAACGGAGCTTACCGACCCATGGGAGTTGACTTAGTGTGGCTAGCAGGAATTGATGTGATCGTTTTTTTCTGCTCACTTTTGTGTTTTAAATTACGTAGCGTGCGGTGCACGCATGAGTCAGGTCTTGCAGCTGTAAAAGTGGGAGGGCGCTCCCTTCCCCTCTGCCTATGGTTCTGGCACCTATGACTGGATGGGATGCAAATGGCATTCTTAAAGAGGAACGCCCTTTAAAAAAAAAAACTTTTTTTTTAAATTAAATTAAAATCAATTTCTCGGCCAGCCGGTTCCAGGGGGATGCAAGTGGACCCCCTTGCATCTGCCTGCGGGCGCCCTTGGCTCCTTCTTTACCTGACTGTACATGCTGCTCCAGTTTCTGTTGATCTATTGGCTGTATGTGTTTGTAGGGGCAGACTGAGACATGTCCTGCACCAAGGTCAGGATTCAGACTACACTGAGAATTGGGACTGTATATGTAAGACTAGTGTGTGAGTGGAAATAATGATGCATTTGTTCACACAGTCCATATACTCTACTGTTCACACAGTCCTTATACTCTACTGGTCACTTGACTTACCGGTATGTGACCGTGACTGTGGAGATGTTGGTTGTGGGTATGTGGGTATGCACTTTCACAATGGTGTCTGTTTGCCACTGCTGTTACATCCCCGTAGTGCCTGATAGATTTACAAATACACATGTAATTACCCATAGCAGATGTCCTAATTCAATTACTTGTGCTATTTCAGTAAACATATGTTAGAGCACACAGGAGGGTATTACTACAGCAACTGTGTTAGCTTATCTACACCAGTACTTCAGATACATCCCCATTTTCATTGCGTAATGGGGTTCTGAGCATACCTGTCAACTTGCTGGATTGTTTCAGGATGTCCAGGTTTATTGCTCATATGTCTGGTCTGTTTTACAGATTATTATTATTTCTCTGGTAAATCACTGCAATGATATGATTGTTGTCAGAAAATGAGGACATATATTTCATTTACCTACCTCACATCCATCAGAATATGTATGCTGAAACAAACTGTGTCACTCTGTAAAGAAGAGTACAGGGGTACAATGACCTCTTCCTTCCTGGATGTTAATGCATTAGTACTGAGATGTGCCACATAGAGGGACTTTGTGACCACAGTGGCAATGTGGTGGTCAAGAGACATTGCTGTCAACCTGTGTACCCAGATCTCTTATAACGCCTTCTTTGTTCAGGGGACTACCATCAATGTGGTAAATCATGGTAACAGGGTTTTCTACAAAGGGGTTGACAACACATTTTTTGACACTGAGCTTAAGGCTATGGCTCTGACACCAGTCATTGGTCTCAGTGAGGCATTTCAGTAGGATGCCAACATCACTTGGGTAGTTAATAATAGCTCCCAACTTGCAATTTTCTACAAACTTTGTCAGCCAGAGTCCCTTCATGTTGACATGGACTTCAGAGAAGTTAATACCAAACATGAGAGGACCTAGGACAGAACCCTGTGGGACTCCACTTATGACTGCTCAGCAGTCTGAATTGGAGTCAGCTATTTCCATACTGTGAGTCCTATCTGTGACCCAATTTGCAACCCACCTAGTGATATAGGGGTTGATGCCTAGCTTAGTGAGTTTTTACATGATTCCTTAGTGGGGAATGTTATCAAAGACTTTGACCAGATCAAGAAAGGCTGTATGTGCCACCTTGCTTTCATCCACAGCTCAGGTAACAGACACAAAGACATTGACCAGGTTGATTGAGCAGGTATGACTTACCCTTCTCAAGAGTAAACTGTGTGGGATCCTGAGTCTGCAGATTCCCATATCCCTGTTTATTAGGTGCATGATGATGCATTCCATAGCTTTGCATAACAGACTTGTCAGGCAGTTGGGGCAGCATTTCCCAGGGTCTGTAGTTGCACCTCGTTTGTGGAGATGCATGACTATAGCAATGCACAATTCAGTAGGGACAAAGCTTGAGGTGAGACTCTGCTTGAAAAGGGCACATAGGTGAGGTGCCAGGTCACTCTGTAGTTCATGTAGAACACAGCCAGGGATATTGTCAGGTCTCATAGAAGCTGTATTCTTGGCCTTGAACAGTGGTGTTTTAACATGTGTAGCAGTAATACTGGGATCCTGGCACTGTACTGGTATTGTGATTAGTCCTTTGGGGGAGAGAGGGGTAAAGTTTGCAGTCAATATGTCAGCCAGTATATTGGCCATATTTGTTGGCTCAGTCTAGGAGGTACCATTGTCTAGTAGCTCAGAACAAACCTTGGTATTGCCATGGAGATTGTTTACATAACTGTATGAGGCCTTGTGGTTGTCTGTACTATGTGCTCCAATTTGTTTTCGCAGCTAACTTTGTAGTATTTGATGAAGGATCTCAATTTTTAATTGAGGCTGATAAGGTTTTTTTTCCAGTCTTGGGATTTTACCTTATTCCATATTGGTTCCCTCCTTCTGTTGTACAGTTTCTTTATGGCTGGGGACCACCATATTGGCTTCCTTTGTTTGGAGTTGAGGGTCCTGGTTCTATTGGTTATGGTGGTATCCATGCATTTGTGTATGTGTTCACTGTGTATTGTTATTTGATTCAGCAGTCATGCAAGTAGTCTCCATTTGCATGGCTGCTGTGAGGTTAGCCACCTCTGTTTTTATGAGGCCACAGGTAGCTTTAGACAGGCTTTTCATGGTGGTTACCTGTGTGTGTGTGTGTGTGTGGGGGGGGGGGGTTGTGGCTTTCCAGAGGTGATTAATTTGTGTTAAGATATAACAAGAGAGGAGTTGACTACTGGTGTAGAGCAACAGTCACCCATATTAGCAAGGACCAGTTTGATGTGATGGGCATGTGCATCAGTACATGAATAGCTTTCCTAGTTAATGGTGGAGTAGTTGAAGTCAACTGGTATGAAAGTGTTAGGATGAACACTAATATTCTCCATGGTGTTTTGGGACATAGAGTGTGAGTCTTGGGAAATGTTTGGGGACCTATACCAGGCTACATCCTGAATCACTGTCTTATCCAATGTTAGCTACACCTGCAAGATCTGTAATGCATAATGTTGGTCTACTACTCAAGAGGTGTGTGCATCCTTAATGAATATGGAAATACCACCACCTTTGGCGCTTCAGTCCAAGTTCTGCAGCAAAAGTTGTGGAACGAGTTCTAGGCTTGTAGAGCAGGGGTGCTTCCTGCTGCCTTTAACTAGGTCTCTGTTACACCACAGATGTCATTGTTCCCCATTTTAAGGAATATTTCCAGTGAGTGTATTTTCAGATTTAAACTTTTAGTGTGCAGCAGCATCACCCTCAGATTGCATGTGTTTGTAGCTGTCATGTTTTCTGTATATTTATGTATATGTATATATATATATATATATATATATATATATATATATATTTATATATGTATATATTTATTCATCTTTCTATATATAAGGGTGTATGCATATATGTAGATATAAATGTGGATGTATCTCTCTCTCTCTCTCTCTCTCTATATATATATATATATATATATATACATATATATATATATATATATATATATATATATATATATATATATATATATATATATATATATGTGTGTATATATATATATATATATATATATATATATGTGTGTATATATATATATATATATATATATTAAGGAACAGTCACAGCCCTTAAGGCTAAACAACACACCTGATACACTTGTAATAGGTGACTCTATCGTCAGGCACACTGACGTCCCGCTCACCAGGCTGAACAAGGAGAAGGTCACGGTGAGCTGCCTGTCAGGCGCTAGGATCCGCCACATAACACAAGCACTCAGGTCACTCCAAGGCAAGTACAAATATGACTCGGTCATTGTCCATGCTGGTGTGAATGACCTGAGACGTACCTCCCTGGACTACATGAAAAGAGACATAGAGGAGCTCTCTGAGCATGTAGCCCAGGCCAGTATGACCCTGACCTTGAGTAGCAACTTACCCTCACCAAGAATGATGCCACAATATGAAGACAAGATGATCAGTTTCAACAATTGGCTTACGTATTGGTGTCATTCAAAGGGGATCCAATGCCTGTCAGCCTGGGATGACATGCTCGACAAGCCACGATGCTTCGCTAGGGACGGCTTCCACCTGTCACCCCTGGGCTTTCGGATATTGGCAAAGGCTCTTGCTTCCCCCATAGTGCCTTTTTTAGGCAAGGCTCAAAAAACAAACCCACCTCCATAGGTATCACAGGGGATAAGAAACTAAGAGTAATGCTACTCAACGCCAGAAGTCTAAACCTCAAGATGCATGCACTCGAAACTCTCCTTAGCATGGAGAACATTGATATCTGTGCAGTAACAGAAACCTGGTTCAAGGCTCCCAAGAGCACCCCAGCACTACCAGGTTATACCTCATACCATGCTTTTCGGCCACAAAACTTGGACCCAACCACAAAAGGAGGGGGAGTATCAATATTCGTCAAAGATACCCACACCTCCAGGTTGGTGGCACAGCACGAAGCATCAAAGACTATCCATGTGCAACTAACAGTGGGTAAAACTGCCTTCCAGTTTATAGCCTGCTACAGACCACCCTCCCAAACCCAGGAACCCCACTCGGCCTTCCTGAGAACACTGGAAAATATGAAGGTCTCTCCAAACACCATTATATTGGGAGACTTCAACTACCCAAACATAGACTGGGAGCATTACTCTAGCTCCAACACCCTAGCCCAAAGGTTCCTAGAATTTATAAACAAATGCTATGGAACAACTTATTACCACTCCCACAAGAGGGGAAAACATACTGGACCTGATCATCACCAACATGGGGGAATCTATGCTCCAGACCAGTAGTGTATCCCTCACTGGTAAGATCAGACCATAAACTAATCTCACTGGATATTCACATCCCGACCCCACCCCCTGCCCAGAAAACCACAGTGAAAAACTTCTCTAAAGCAAATTTCACACTCCTCAAAACCGAGGTGGAATCCTTCAAAGCCCCCGAGCCTGTGGAAAATACGGCCCAGACCACAGAATCCTTTATAAACGCATTCTATGAACACCTTCAGGAATGCATGGATCATGCAATCCCAAATAAAACCAAGACCCAATCCTCCAAAGGCAGACATCCTGTCTGGTGGACCCCAGCCATAAACAAACTATACAATAGAAGGAGGAAGCTACTACATGATAGAGCAAAATCCCAAAAAGGGAAGGCATCTCTGATCAGTATTAGCAAAAAAACTACGGGCACTCATAAAATCGTCTAAGGCCAGCTTCGAGAAAAAATTGCACAGAACACTAAGGATAATCACAGGGCTTTCTTTAGTTATGTTATGAACCTGGGTGGGAATTCCCAGATATGCTCAGAATTACTCCAAAATGACAAAAAATACATCGAACCCAGAGACATTGCCAACATCCTAGCTGACAGCTTCAGCACAAACCCCCCCCTCCTCCCCACCAAAATGGCAAATATCTATCCAGCAGAGTGCTGCCCCCCGGACATCTCAGATGCTCAGGTAAGAGCCGCCCTCTCCAAAGCAAAAAACACAGCATCAGTGGGACCAGACGGTGTCCCAAGCTGCGTCCTACATGAACTCCAAGAAGAGCTAAACCCAAACATAAAACTACTGTTCAATCTCAGCCTTACTACAGGATATGTACCCAAAGAGTGGGGTACAGCAACAGTGGTCCCTCTCCACAAAGGTGGTGCCACAACGGATCCTGGAAACTATTGCCCCATAAGCCTGACTAGCTTGGTCTGCAAAGCTATGGAAAAGATCATCATGGACCTCATAAATAAAGATATTGGGGACCTACAGACACTGAATCCTACCCAGTTCGGCTTTGTTAAGGGCAGATCCTGCCTCTTAAACCTGGTCGATTTCTTTGAAACAGTCACCAAGGCCATTGACGAGGGGAAGGTGGTCCACACAGCCTACCTGGACCTCGCAAAAGCCTTTGATACAATACCCCACTCGGGCATTATAGATACGCTCACCAGCTTAAATATAAACCCCTATGTCACTAGATGGGTTGCAAACTGGCTCAAGGACAGAACCCACATGGTTAGAATTGCTGGAGCCATGTCAGTCTCCAAACCAGTTACAAGTGGCGTCCCACAAGGCTCAGTCCACGGACCTCTCTTGTTCGGTATATATATTTCTCGGAAGTACAAGCCAACACGGATGGACTGTGGCTGACCAAGTTCGCAGATGACTGCAAACTGGGCACCATAATCGACTCTCCAGCTGACACAAACATCCTCCAAAAGGGCCTCATAGAAACAGACAACTGGTTCCAGAGCCATGGCCTCAAGCTAAACGCCAAAAAGTGTATAGTCATCCCCTTTGGCAAAAACAAAGTGCCCACAAATTACCACATAGGTGGTAATCCATTAAGTACAGAAGAAGTAATTAGGGACCTGGGGACCCAAGTTGATAGCAATCTCTCATTTGACAACCACATGGCCAAAGTGGTTAGAAAAACATTTTATATAGCCCACCTAATCATGAAGGGATTCACATCTAGATCAGGGGAGGTCATCGTGCCTCTTTACTCATCCCTCATCAGACCCATAATTGAGTACAATGCCCCTTTTGGGATGTACCTTACCAGACACCTGCAGCAACTGGAAAGACCCCAAAAGTACCTCACCAAGAGGATCAAAGGGCTCAAACAGATGCCATATGCTGCCCGGTTAAAGAAACTCCAGCTCTACTCAGTGGCATACCACCTGCTCAGAGGTGATCTGTGCCTGACGTACAAAGCAATGTCCAACCTGGAATTAATGGACATGCTGCACCTCAGAAAATCCAAATCCCATCAAGCTACGCGCTCGAGAGACTTGAACCTCAGCACTGAAATAAATAGGAAATGCTGGAGGGACAGATTCATAACCCAGAGGCTCCCTTCACTCTGGAATAAAATCCCAGTCCAGGTTAGGCAGAGTCCCTCATTGACTGTCTTCAAGAGGAATCTTGATGAGTGGATGGAAGATCGTAGGTTTACCCCGGGTATCACTTACGTGTCACTGTTAGAAAGAGGCACAGTATACTAACCTCGAAAAAGGGCATAGCAAAATTAATTTAAAATGGGTGGCGAAAGCCAAACACACTCTGGCTAGGCTTATAAATGCCATAGGGCAGATAGCCTAGTATGAACCTAATATATATATATATATATATATATATATATATATATATATATATATATATATATATATATATATATATATATATGGTATACCTTCATATGCTGCCATGAACTGTGAACCGCAAAATTCGAAAACCTCTAAACCCGAAGTGCTGAATTACAAAACCTTGCCCCCTTTGTGACCCATAGTAGCAGTTGTGTGGGCGGTGGAGCAATCGGGAATGTCAATATTTTTAAGACATTTAGGAACGTCTGCATAATGGAAATTGGCTCAATGGTTCGAAGATACGCAATGTACCTTTGCGCATATGAAGGTATACCATAGATATATATATATACATATATAAATATATATATATATATATATATATATATATATATATATATATATATATATATATATATATATATATATATATATATATATATATATATATATATATATATACATATATATATACACATATACATATATATATATATATACATATATATATATATATATATATATATATACATATATATGTATATGTGTATATATATATATATATATATATATATGTGTGTGTGTGTGTGTGTGTGTGTGTGTGTGTGTGTGTGTGTGTGTGTGTGTGTGTGTGTGTGTGTATGTGTGTGTATATATATATATATATATATATATATATATATATATATATATATATATATATATATATATATATATATATATATATATATATATATATATATATATATATATATATATATATACATAGGTTTACCATTAAAATACCAAACATGGAAATGTCGTATGGTCAGAACAATCGAAAAACAAATTCACGGGTTGAAATGTTGGCTGTCCTAAATGTCGACAGTTGAAATAACGTACTCCAATGCAACCTTACCAAATACTGGACCTGTGCCCCCCTTGGAACCCATGGTAGCACTTGTTCCTGGGTCCAGAGCGGTAGGGATTTTTGGTCCTTATTAGTAATGGTTGTGTTATTTAGGTCGGTTTGATACCAGGTGTTCGCTGATGTGTACATTGATATTTTCATGCTGCATTATTTGTTTTTGAACATATGATGTTTGCACATACATTGTGCTACTATTTAATGGTAAACTGTATATATATATATATATATATATATATATATATATATATATGTGTGTGTGTACATATATACGCGTCCACTTCTAAATCTTGAAAGCTCATAATCTCGAATTTCAAAATACTGAGTTCAAAATCTTGAAAGTTCAAAATACTGAAAAATCAAAATACTGAATTTCATAATACTGAAAAAATACAGGATAGCAACACTTTCTATATGCCACCAGAAGTACATAGAGAAACAAATAAAAGACAAAGCATATTAGTTTACTCAAATTATTAGCAGGGGGCAAGCACTCCTGCACCCCCCACACCCCTTGCTACTTAAATATATCAACTCCAATATCACACTTTACTACACTAAGATGAGTTATGTTGTGGTATAGCAAATTAAAAGGGAACATGGCTAAGATTGCAGCAGGCACTCATGAAGTAAGTAATGGTATGTTTACCATTTTCTTCTGTGGAGTATGATGTTGGAGTTGATATATTTAAGTAGCTGGATGTGTGGGGGAGCACAGCTCCCCACCTGGGGATGGGTTCAGTGGTGCTTATCCTGCTGCTAATAGTTGGAGAAGAGTAATATGTTTTCTTATGTGTAAGTGTTGGTGTACTCTCCCTGGGATTCATGAAGCTCGGCGCAAGGATGGTTTTAGCCTTGCACCGAGCATCCTCCTTACAGATGGTGCAGTAGCACCATATGAATATTTATGAGGGCGCACTGTCACAGCCTCGATGAGCAGAGGAAATGTGTGAGAGTGCAAGGGGCATGTTTAAGTGCTCTACGGAGGCTTAAACATGCCCCCACAGTTGCACAACCTACAATGCTTACTATTAGAGCCCGCCTCTAATAATAAGCAATTAATTCAGTGTCCATAGATACTGAAATACATGCTAAGCATACAAGAGTGTCCATGAACACTGAAAGAAAATCAAAGTAGTAAACATACAAGCACGTAGTAGAATGTTGAGCCCCTGTCCCTAGAACTATCATAATTAGATTCCCCATGTCCTTATTTTACATTCGTATTGCTTCATTATTGAAAGTGTAAGTGAAGCGCAGCATGTTTACACGTCGCTGTCCTCTGCTTAGCGTAGCTTACACATCAAAGTCATCCAAATAGAAAACAACATGCAGAATCAACGTTAATGCCTATAGTGTATTGGTTAGAGCATCCGGCTAACGAACAGGTGTTTATGGTTTGAGTCCCATTCTAGCACATATTATGTGGAATATATATATATATATGAACATGTTTATATATCTTTTTGCTGTATAACATGTAAATGTGAACTGGAGTACTGCATGAAATGTTTAACTAATGTCATTTAATCAAAGTGGTAGTGTCATAATGAATAAGGCACTAGTAAGCAGGTGTAAGCACAAATAAGCAGTAGTAAACATATATAAGTAGTACTAAGCAAGTCTAAGTGCATTTGCGCAGGTGTAAGCAGTGCCCACACACATTAAGCAGAGGAGAAGTTAACTGAATTTAAGAAACTGTAATCAGAAGATAGCACAGCCTACCATCGCGCAAACATGCACACACCCGCTCACAACTGCTTAAAAGTGCTTTAATCACTCTGTATCCAATGGCCCTTGTTCTGCCCGGCAACAGAATAAATGGCCTCTGCAAAGGTCAAACCCAGGACCCTGCACACCACAGGCAATGTGATTTACCATTAAGCCATGGCAGCTATTTATAAATCTGATGTTATCACAAACATATCGTCCAGCATAGTCATGCAACAGCATAGGAAATGTATATAATTATGTAGATGTATGTGCATTTGTATGTACAAATATAAATAAATAAAGGCATGTGTGTCCCAGGTGGGACAACCCAAAAATTGTGAATAGTGTCCTATTGGTCACTCATTTTACCAATGTTTGTGGACTAAAAGGTTGGGATGTCTGAGGATACGTGGAGTGAGACAACCCATGGGATGGGTCTACAGGAGTAGGGAGTGGCCAATGTATAGTGGTGTGGATACACTGTGTATCCAACTGGAGAATGGATGACTGCTGTGTCAGTGAAGTGTTGGGGTGGGTGTTTGGGGAACTAGGATCCATGGGTATATGGGTATATATGCAAATGAAGCAGCACAGCAATAGTATAGTGGTTAGAGCATCCACCTAATGAACAAGCATTCCTGGTTCGAATCCCACTGCAGCACATACCATTTTCCATTGGTAATCTGTATATGAACATATTTTGACATCCGTCTGCTGTATAACCTGCATAATAACCATTAAAAGTGAACTGGAGTGAAGTGTCAGTGTCATAATGAATAAGGCACTAGTAAGCAGGTTTAAGCATAAATAAGCAGTAGTAAGCATATATAAGCACCAGTAAACATGTTTACATGCGTTTGCATGGGGGTATGCATTGCCTACACATATTAAGCAAAGTAGAAACTGAGTGTAAGAAACTGTAACCGGAGTTTAGCATTGCTTAGCTCCGCTCAAACCCATGCACACCCACTCACAACAGCTTTAAAGTGCCTTAATCACTCTGTACCCAACAGCTCGTGTTCTGCATAGCAACAAAATAAACAGCCTCAGCAAGGCTAGAACACAGGACCCTGTATATTATAGTCACAGTAGTTAACCACTATGCCATGATAGCAGTACATATAAAGGAGGTATCAGCAAACTAATAATATATAACCTGTAATGAATAAGACATCATTGACAAAATGCAAAAATAATGCTAGATAACCAATAAGCAATGCTAGCAGCAGCACAGCTCAACTAAGTAATTGTAAGCAATGTGTAGGGATGCCAATACAATATGCACACAGGTACACCTCTTTAAGCAGTGCCAACCTGAAGTAAGCGGGTGTGCCCACAGCTTAGCCTTTTTGAAACTGGCCAATTACGGAAAAGTGCGGGAATCTGGCCCTACTTAAACTGAAGAGGCAGGAATACGTCTCATAACTGGTTGTAGCATCCCCCTGCAGGCAGAATGGAGTGGAAGAAGGCACTCACTTTAGAGCGCAGTGCTGGGGCATCCAGGAGTCCAAATTCATGGTATGGCTCCTGGTAAAGCACCTTGACAGGAGACTACTGCAGGGCCAGTACAAGGGCTCGCAGCACAAAATGGAGGCCTGGGACTGTCTCGCCTGTGACCTCACTAGTGCCATAGGTATCCCCCGGAGTGATGAGCAAGTCAGGCACCACCATGCAGACCTGAAGTGGCAGAGGGGGGATATCCTGGAACAGTGGATCCAGGAAGGAAGGCAGATGCAGAATGCCCCAGAGCTAAGTAAGTACTCCTTCCACTACGTAGTTAATAATTGCCTAGCTTGTGTATACTATGGATAGGTACGGCTAAATATCACTGTACTTCTCTGACAGCTGCAAATGAGCATGCTGTGAACCAGCAAGCCTATGATGCTAGGCTGTAAAGGATGAGTTGCGAGGCAGGTTAGTAAATAGCCTGCATGTACTGTCATAACAAATAAATGTAAGAGCCTCAGAAAGTGTACCAGTATACAGAATTGTGTAATATGATGTGAATAAAGGTGCAATCCCTGCATTGCTTCTATTTACTCTGCAATCATATGTTGTTGTACTGTTGCAGTTATTAAATAGTACTGTTGTAGTAAGCAGTGTTACCCACACTGTGGTATGCAGATAAAATGTGTATGAAGTGCTGTATAACAATGTTGGAATTGCAAACAGGTCAGTCATATTAGACAAAATACATTGCAAAGCCTCACAATTGCCTGATAGCATAGTGTACAGTGATCTTAACTGTAATGCTTTTGTCACACACAGCAGGGCTTTGGATCCCAGGAGTGCTAGTAAGTTGTATGAATAATCATTCCACACAACTGCACGCAGTTGGTTAGAATGTTCGGAGAGAAAGCTGTATGCATATTTACACTTAACAACTGTACAGATTTCGCTAGAATGCTCAAACAGAGAGTGGTATGCATATCCATACCCCTCAACTGTTCCAATCTGCCCAGTATGTCCTGATAAATGGCCCACATCACCTGCCTTTTGCCCTGTTCCCCTGACAAATTAGTGTGATGATCCAAGAAATGCAGGCAGCTGTTAATGACATATAACTTGATAGTTAGACTTGTACATAGTCAGAGAATGTACATGTTAACATACCTGTCATCCCAGCATCTCACCCAAAGTGTATGAGAGCAGTCTCAAAACATGTTGCATTAACACCTGCATCTTGTCAAGCCTGTATGTAAGACACAGGTCCCATACATGCTAATCTACAAACATACCATTGTATAATATAACGCCATTGGATAGTGTAATAATACATGTAAGGGACAGACCACTGCAGTGACTATGAATGTTCTGAAAACTACAATATTTTATTAGTTGTTAATTGAACTCTCTCTCTCACCCCTACCATATGTGCAAAAATAACCGATTTACACAACTTATTTGGTATGTCTACACTCCTAACCTTTGTTGGGACATATGTCCTATTGTTTTATAAATATTCACATCTGTTTCTATGCATGTGTCATGTTAAAATACTCCCATATTGGTGGCCTGTTGCCATCAATGAAACCTGCATGTTGTTGTAATGGCCACTGTTTACCCATATATGCATGTGTTCCACCTGCTCTCCAACTATTTATATCTGGTGCCCTGGGTAATGGGAATACCTATGCATGCTGTTATAACTAATCATGAATGCTGTTGATTATTACTAACCCATATCTGCCTTAAACATGTGACAACATAGCTCGTATGGGAAGGCAGGTTCCAGCGGACCCACCTGTCCCACCTCAGCTGGCCATGGCACTGGGCACCAGCACATCTGGGACCCAGCTTGAAACCTCCTCGTCGATTGGCCCTGCACCACCTTTGGGTGGAACCACCACAGGGGATGGGGCTTGCACCCCCGGGAGCGGGACTGGACAGAAACCTGTCACCCATGGTACGGTCCGGGCCATGGTGCATAGGGAGCATGTCAGGGAGATTCGAGACTGCCTACGCCAGCTTGAGGGCCAAGTGGTGCAACTAGAGGGTGAGCCTGCCCTCCTACACAGCCCCCAGCACAGCTACATTCTGGGCTGTGAAGGTGCAGTGGTGAATGCCCATGGGTGGGGACCTCAGTCACACTGTATCCATTTGTGGACTCATGTGCTTGCGACTTCCAAACACCCCTCCGCATCCAAGGTGCTCCCCCTTACATATGTCATATACCACCCCTGTATGCATCTTGCTTGTCCTGTCTCTCATCCTACCCAACCTATCCTCCCTGATCATACCTACTCTCCTTCCCCAACATCCCACCCTCACCTAAAAATAAAAGAAAAAAAGGGCAATCTGTTCCCGCAAAAAAAGCACGCCCCATACATAGCTGTCCATTTTGCACACGTGCCCACTAGACACATGTAAATATTTCTAATTGGCATCACAACATACTATTGTTGTCCTCACTCCTCTCTCAGGGTTGTGAGTGTCCAAATGTACTGCAAAATTTATTGCATATGCACAGCCGTTGCTGTAGAAGAAATGGACAGCTATGGACCTTCCCTACACCCTTCCTGCACATCACTAGCTACCTTGCCTACTGTCGTTCCCTCTTTGTGCCCCTTTTTCACCACTTTCCTATCACCCCTTTTTCCTTTTCTTTTAAAGAAATAAGCGTGGGGGTAAGCGGGAGTAAGCACTTTTAAGCAGCAGTGAGCAGGTTTCAGCCTGTTTGCGCAGGGGTAAGCACTGCTTACACAGGTTAAGCAATCAAGAAGGTAATTGAGTGTAAGAAACTGTAACCAAAAGTAACCACTGCTTACCATTGCGCAAACCTGTGCACACCTGCTTAAAGTGCCTTAATCACTCCGTATCCAACGGCCATTGTTCTGCCCAGCAACAAACTAAATGGCCACCGCAAGGCTCAAAACCAGAACCCTGCACACCACAGCCAATGTGATTTACCACTAAGCCATAGCAGATATACAGACAGCTGATGTTATCACAAACATATCATCCAGCAGAGTCATTCAACAGTATAGGAAATGTATTTCATTATGTAGATGTATGTGTGTGTATTTATGTCCAGATATAGCTACATACATAGATATAGATATATATAGATATATCAAGAACAAACCACGTGACAACAAAGCATTAAAAAAGAATGAGAAGGAAAACACCAGCAACTCCTGTATTATGTAGTAGTGTTGTCCTATGTAATATCAAGACTCCCTCAGACAGACATGTGTCATTAATACACGCAAAAAATTGTACATTGCCCAAATACATTACTTTGAGCATTTTATTTACATTAACAAAACAGTTCCTGTCCAATCATAATGTGAGAACAGTACTCCTTCAAAGTGCTGCGTGCAACATCATTATTAAAAAGTTAAATGGGGTAACCATAGAGGGACCAGTAGTGTCGTGTGTACACTGGGATCATCTGCATCACATGTACCTGGAACCTTTAGCAGTCATGTGCATACCAGGGCAACAGTATGTTGTGATGCAAATTAAAAAGGTTACATGTGTCCAGTGGACATGTGTGTGAAATGGACAGCTATGTCTGGGGCAAAAGTCGTTCTGGGAACAGATTGGCCTTTTGTTTCCATTTCTGTAAGGTGAGAGTGGGATGTTTTGGAAGGAGAGTAGGTATGCTCATGGATGATAGGTTGGGTAGGATGACAGACAAGACAGACAAGACAGCATACAGGGGCAGTATATGACACATGTGGGGGTGAACACCTTGGACAGGGAGGGGTGTTTGACAGTCACAAGGCCATGAGCCCCCAAATGGAAACAGTGGGACCGAGGTCCCCGCCCATGGGCAGCCACCACTGTACCTTCACAGCCCCAAAGGTGGCTGTGCTGGGGGCTGTCTAGGAGGGGCAGGCTCACCCTCTAATTGTGCCACTCTGCCCTTGAGCTGGTGTAGCAGGCCTCAAAACCCCTTATTGAGCTCCCTACGCACCACAGCCTGGACCGTACAATGGCTGACAAGTTCCTGTCTGGACCTGCTCCTGGGGGGGATGCAAGCCCTATCCTCAGTGGCGGTTCCACCTGAAGATGGTGCAAAGCTAACAGGGGTGGAGGTCCAAGGCTAGGCCCCAGACGTGCTGGTGCCTGGTGCCATGGCCAGCTGAAGTGGGACAGGTGGTTCCACCAGGACCTGCAATCCCATACAACCTATGATGTTGCAGTTTTAACACAGATAAGGCTTAGTAATACTCAACAGCATTCAGGATTACTTATAACAGCATGCATAGATATTACCATTAACCCAAGACAACAGATGTCATACATTTGCAGAGGGAACACAACACATGCATATATACTGCATGACATCTGTCCAAAGCGTAGATGACTTGTGACTGCAGCTATGAACAGTGGCCCATTATTGCCATGTCACTGTGATAACCTCAGACAGTCATACCACTGTTTCATGAGATGTATGTCCAATCAGGGATGCAATGTCAGTAACTCTCATCACTGTCACCGTGTACTGACTGCAATCCTCACACTATGCTTCTGCAGTTCACAGATGTGTGCTCTGTGAGTAACACAAGAAATAAATGGTTCCACACACTGACCAGTCCACAGATGACCCTACAGATGGGGGTTTCCTCACAAACAGAGCACTGTGTTGTCAGTTATTAAAACATGCAGACTAGCCATTACCGCACACAACCTATTAAACTGGCAGTAGTCTGAATGAAGCATAGCTACACTTACATGCTGTAGTCATGTCTGGCACATTACCCTCCTGTCTTTAGGCTTTTTTCCACAGTGTATGTTGTTTGAGGAATATCCAGATTTCATTTGTGATGCTGTTTACCAAACACCAGATCCAGGTTCCACTCGCAGCGACTGTCATGGACAAACACCATCATGATGTTCCTAGATATTGTTCTGTGTTTCCATGCAACTGGCTATGGGAATGTCACCACAGCTGTTCCACATGCAATCAGCTAGAAGAGGACTGCAATAGGTGCAGAGGCCATCACCTGATCATGACCATAACTTACAACACACAAGCTGCTGCTGAGTAGGTGCACATCTCCACATCCACCAGAGAGTGTGTGGGAGGGGCAGACAGAGGCAAAGTACATCAGAGAAGGGCTGGGAGACTAAAACCTAAGCATCTTTTGTCACACACCTACCAATACAGGGGTTCAAACTCCTGACAGGCTAGCCATTACTATTACAAGTGCATGCAGGTACTCCATGTGCCACATAGCTGCCATGGTGGTGTGCTATAAGAACATATATGTGTGCTGGTGAGTGACATCTGTAACAGAGATATTGTAGACATACATTAGGTATAGCACACATGGCTGTCCACATGAACAGATGTCATTGTCAACACAGCTACACTCTCTAAAGGACTCAGACACATTGGCACACTTTGGCAGGCTCACAAATACACTTCCAAACTACTTAGTTTGCCACACTACAGTAATGCACAGGTATTACATGCACCACAGGGGTTATCCTGAGGTTCTATGAGCTAGGGCATGTGAACATGTCTGACATCAGTCAGTATGCCAATGGGAGTTATACTGGGTGTGACTGTGGTTGGAAACATCATACCCCACACGCAGACACAAGGTGTCAGTACTGACATGCATGTGTGCATTGCTTCATGGGTGTGTAGTGGCTGGCTGTGCAAGATGGCTGTACAAGGCTGGGTGAGGGGTAATCCTTGGCATCAGGCCACCTGACAGTGGTCTGCAGTGTGGTTCAGGGGTGTAGTGTCTGTAATGTCCCACACAGATGGGTATTTTATTAACCGTCCTGTCATCCTGGTTACTATTGTGTGTGGCCATTGCTTTGCAATGCATGCCGTGTCTGTAATTGATAGCCCTTGACATGGACATTGTCTGGTTTGTGCACATCCCACATTAATGTACAGTGACATGTTTAAGTGTACTTGGTTTGCCTGGCACATGTTATGTACACAGACTGTTATCATCAGATGTGCTAGTCCTGGCCTGGTGTAGCAGGACCTGCTAATAGACTGCAGGTTGACCCTGCACCTGCATTGACAGCATGATACAGGTATTCCCTGGTGTCAGTGGCATCTGTCCATACAGGGCATGTGTGTAAGGCATTGTATGTCCTTTGTGGATCACATTTGATGGCACCACACATGCTGTGGCATCCAGTGGGGAATATAGTGAAGGCGCATCGTTCGCAATTATGTGCCTATTGTACTAGTGAACAGGGTACCATGCTCTCTGCAGCCCACTGCAATCACACCATGTTTTCTATCTGTCAACAATGTGCAGGGTACTAGCAAAATAATGGGATTTTTCTAGGCAAGTGTGTTTGTGTATGACACATGGGTTCAGACCCTATTCTGGGTAATAGTAGGGTGGCTTACTTTGTTCACCAGGCCTTTTGCCAGATGTAGGGGTATGGCTTGCCAACTCAACTCTTGGCTGACTGAAATCTGTAATCCTCGTGAGGTGGACTTTATGACATATAATATGGCCACCATCTAGGAAAACTACAAAACCCGCTCCTCAACATGTCCAGTGGTTAGACACTCACAACCACCTCCACACAGGATATGACTGCCAAGCACACACACACCTGCCATGTCTCAGAATAGAACTCCTACCTAACTAGTTTATCATACTACAGCTTCACGCAGTTATAGCACGCGCTACAGAGATTACTGTGTTACCCCATCCCCAAAGGTGTATTTCACAAGGAATGACATCAGCAGGTTTACCAAAGTAGGGCATTTCAAATTTCCTGCACATGAGTAGTCTAAAATGCATTGCTCACAAAATAGACAGTGAGACACACACATAACATCCACAACTGACATGTGTGGGAATAGAGCCCATGACCAAGATCTATACTACACTACTGCATGGAGATGTTATAGGATGCACACGGAGATTATTAGGGAACTTGTTCCCCAAAGGTGTACTTGACAAGGAATGACATCAGCAGGATTACCAAACTAGGGCATTGTAAATGTCCTGTGAGTGAGTAGGCTATAATGCATTGCTCCCTACACAGACAGTGAAACACACAAAACATACATGACTGCCATGGTTGTGGATGAAACCCTACCACAGTTCTAAATCACAGTCCAGCAGTACACAGTTACCAACGCGCTACAGAAATTACTGGGTTACAGTATTCCCAGAGGTGTATTTCTAGGTGGGTGACATCAGCAGCCTTGCCAAAGTTCAGTATATGAATTGTGAGGAGTGTGAGTACTCTAAAAAGTATTGTTTCCTTCTGAGGCAGACAGACACACAGTTGCCAAGTCTGGGATTAGAACACCTACCAAACTAGTTTATTACACTACAGCATGCACTATAGAGATTATTGGGTTACAGCAATCCCAGAGGTGTATTTCTAGGTGGGTGACATCAGCAGGATTGCCAAAGTAGGGCCAATGAATCATAGTGAGTGTGACTAGCCAAACATGCAGCACTCTCTACACAGGCATAGGAACAGACACCAAACAATCCACAACTCCCATGTGCGAGACTAGAACCCATACCAAAGTTCTACATCACACTACAGCATTACACTGTTATAGCATGCACCACACAGATTGCTGGCGTACTCTTTTCCCCAAAGGTGTACTCCCCCGTGATTGACATCAGCAGGATTGCCAATGTAGGGCATTTGAATTGTATTAAGTGTGACTAACCTAATTTCCACAATTAGTCTGTATGCATTAATCGCTGTCCTGGCCAGACAAAAATGCCCCACCTTTGCAAGTCATTAACCCAGGACACTGTCCATTATAGTCACAGTAACTAACCACTAAGCCATCACAACAGTACATGAGACTGAGGTTTGAGCACAGTAATCCCAGTATAGGCTAATCAAAGTGAAGATATGAAAGGAATGTATATGCAGTTGTCCATAAAAGACCTCCCCAAAGCCAGCTTCATGCTACACAAGGCAGAAGTGACAATGTTTGTGACATCCATGGAGACAGGAACTGACAGTTCTACAGATGAATCCTGTACTAAGGTACTGTATGAGCAAATCCACTTGTGCATGATTCCTGACATCCCACATGGAACCACAATGCTCACCTCCCAAATAAGCAACCCAGTCTGATGGTCTCCTGCCATTAACAGAGTATACAACAGAAGGTAGACACTGTTGAAGCAAAATGAATACTCCAAGGATGCAAACAACTCCCTTACCAGCCACAGTAAGATGTTGAGACCCCCATGGAATCCTCCAAAGCTGGTTATGTAACTAAAATCACCACAGATTCCACAGGCAACCATACACCATTCTATAGTTATGTCCTGAAAATAACAGGCAATGCTGAGACATGCTCTGAGCTATGAAAGAATGGCATTACATAGATTGCTCCCACGGATTGTGCCAATATCCTGGCGGATTGGTTTAGTGCCACAGTCACCTCCTCTCACCCCCAAAACGGCCAATGGCAATATGAACAGAGTACCATTGGCCAGTAATCATGGACACACAGGCAGAAACTGCACTATTCACAACTAAGAATGCATCATCCATGGGATCAGACTGTCATGTGTAATCATAACCTCACATCAGGCATGGTGCCCACTGAGTGGTGCACAGCTGCAGTTATCCCACTCCACAAGGGGAGATCAGTGTGATGAGCCTGATCTGCATGGCCATGGAATGCATTATCAGGGAAGTTTGGAACACAGACATTGACAACCCTCAAACACTGGGCCCCACACAGATTGGGCTCATGGAGGGCCAGTCTTGCCTCCTGAAATGGATTGTCTGCTATGACTCAGTCTGCATAGCTGTTGAAGAGGGTAAGGCAGTCCACAATGCCTATGTGGACCTCACCAAGCCCTTCAATACCATACGCCAGTCTGGAAACATAGATTAACACACTAATCCAGCCATACGTCCCTATGCCACTCAATGGTTTGACACATGGCTTACTGACAGAACCCACACTATAGGTGTAACTGTCTCCAAATCCATCCCCAGACAAGTGACAAGTGGAGTACCTCAGGGTTCAGACCTGGAACCACTGTTATTTGAATTCTACATCTCTGTAGTACAGGCCAACAGTACAGGACTCTGGCTAGCAAAGGTAACAGATGACTGCAAAATGGGAGTCATTATGAGCCTGACTGTACTGCATGATATGTTATTGATACCAGCCTGACATCATACAGGTGGGATGGGGTACTGTTAACATCTTGTGGCCTTGTTGTGTAAGGTCCTGGTTATGGGATCTGCAACAGTTAGGAGTGTATTGCAGGTCAAACATGTTTTGCTGTGGGGGGAATGCCTATTTGTGCATGACGTATGTTGTTTGTGCCTGTCAACCCCATTCATGGTACATGTGGACATATATGTTTCTGCTATGTTCCCACCTTATCTACAGATGTATGTCCGTATATACCTATATAGATATAAATATCTGCATACACATATGTGGATATATATATATATATATATATATATATATATATATATATATATATATATATATATATATATATATATATATCTATATCTATATATATATATATCCTCTCTCTCTCTCTCTCTCTCTCTCTCTCTCTATATATATATATATATATATATATATACATACATACATTTTTATCTGTGTAGACATGAATATATTTTCACACACATATACATCTGCGTGTTAGAATACATACTCTGCACTGTTGAATGACTGGGCCGGATGATATGTTTGTGAATACAACAGAGCTATGCATATCAGAGGTGGCTTAGAGGTAAATCAGTTTGAGTATGGTGTACATGGTCCTGGGTTCAAGCCTAGCAGCAGTTGTTTCTTTTGTTGCTAGGCAGAACAAGGGCCGATAGATACAGAGTGTTTAAGGCACTGTAAAGCAGTTGTAAGCATGTTGTGAGGCATGGCATATCCATTGTGAGTCACATGTGAAGGCACCATAGGTGGTGCAGGTGTCCATTGCGGAACATGGTGGAGGTGCACTGTGTGCATGTACATGCATATTGGACAGATGGCCAGGGTGACATGCCCTCTGTAGCCCACTGCTATCACTGCATAGTTACTATCAGTAGCCAATATGCAGTGTACTCCCCACATATTGGCTGTTGCCTAGGCATGTGTGTGCATATACACAGACACAGCTATAGCCATATATATAAACATGTCTGAACACCCTTTGTGACACAGAAGGGTTCCAAAGGAATTGACGTGTACACAAAACAGAGGCAACCCTTGTATTATAACATTTAACTCTCAGTCAGTTCACCAGAGAAGGGATGGTTGTTGTGTATGTGAAGTTTGGGGTGGGGAATGATGGTTAAGGAAATATGCCCCAGGGATTGTGGAGTCTGGGTGGGGGAATGATGGGTATGGAAATACACCCTGGGGACCACTTCTGTGTCACTGCTCGACAGTGGCACAGGAAAATAACATACCCAACATTAGTTATACTTGACTGTCTATTCTTTTCTATTCCTAACTATGTAATAAATTGTAGACTCCACTCACCACAGATGACTACCATGGCGTGCAGCATGTTAAAAGACATAACACGTGTATGCCTGGCTACAGGGTAGTCACACACACACACACACACACACACACACACACACACACACACACACACACACACACACACACACACACACACACAGTATTGTGCTTACAGGTCTTGCCTGTGTAAAGGTAACTAGTAGAGTGGTATGCAGTTGGGATATGTGCCACAGAACCCATACAATTGCACTTAATCTGATTCTGCTTCTGAGCTGGGTGACATCACAGGACTTATTTCTTGCAGTGGGGAGGGGGGGGGAAGGGTGGTTTAGCAGATGACAAGGATAAAGTCGATTTCTCTTTGGAAAGCATAGAACCCACTGTCATGACAGAATGGAGACACAAATATACACATACACACACACATACACACACACACACACACACACACACACACACACACACACACACAAGCATTTGCTGACACACACACACACACACACACACACACACACACACACACACACACACACACACACACACACACACACACACACACACAGTTACCAGTGGTGGGATCAGAACTCCTGTCTATCTACAGATCACTATTACAGTACTACACAGTTACGAGATGCACCACAGACATTACACATTTCAAGGCAGTTAGAATGCCCTTCTAAGATTGAGGACATCAACAGGGATACTGACAGTTAAGATGTACATAGCTGTAAACCTGTGTGTTTAAAGTATGAGTCCATTACAACCTGTATGCACAAACAAGGCACATCATCTGCAGGTAAGACATAGGTAGGCTTGAGAGGTATAGTTGTAGCACAACAAGCCCTGAACTGGAGTATGCCCATCTGTGGAATGGAGAACTACTATCACTATAGAGGGTTTCAGTGGTCATGCTCATAGACATAGAATCACAGGACTGGTTTGGATGCATTGACACCAATTACAAAAGGTGACAGTGGGTATGCTCATACACTTAGTTGCACAGGGCAGTTATGGATGCACTCTGACTCCAACTACACAAGGTTATATTGGACATGTTCATACACTTAGAAACAAAGGGCTTGTTTTGATGCACTGACTCAAATTACACAAGGTGGCAGTGGATACGCTCATACACTTAGTAGCACAGGGCTGTTTGGGATGCACTCTGATTCTAACCACAGAAGGACTCAGTGGGCA
This sequence comes from Protopterus annectens, assembly GCF_019279795.1. Taxonomy (NCBI): domain Eukaryota; kingdom Metazoa; phylum Chordata; order Ceratodontiformes; family Protopteridae; genus Protopterus; species Protopterus annectens. The sequence goes on from NC_056741.1 coordinate 1,238,013,525, forward strand.
TGCCTGTACACTTATACGTACAGAACACGTTGTAATTGACTGTCAGTATATATATGCACATCATACAGGTTTACTAACAGATACCTGTATGTGGCCCATAAATAATATATCTGCGTCTGTGCTGTGTGATACACATGCATACATGTACATGAAGTACTGGCATATATATGTGAAGTATACACAGTCATGCATGTGTGGAAGTGACAGACACTTGGTTAACTGGGACACACAGGTGGATGCAAAGTACAGCATGTGTCACACACATTGCTGCCCTGAAAGGCATACATTGATATCAGGTTGTGGACAGTGACATTATACTTGGAACAGTGGCATGTGCAAGCATAATATGTGAGCCCCATTGTCTAATGGTACTGAGGTGCAGGTGTCAAGATGACCTCACCCGGCTGTGTTAGTAGTTGTCATTATTAGCAGGACCGCTCCACTAAGTATATCTGACATTGGTCATCTACACAATGTCTGCTGCTGTCATTCACCTTAGATGTATCATTTGCTACCAAGCACAGTACTGCCACTCACAATGATGTCATGGTACAAGTGGCAACTGCTTGACCAAAACAATGAGCCAATGCCCTGCTGTAATTATGAGGTTGTCCAGTGTCTGTCATTCCGGGATGACATGACTGAAAGAAGACAAGCCTTTGTCACAGATCACATGCATCTATGATTCAAGGGAGTGTGGATAATACCTAGGTTGCATTTACCCATATAGTGCCATTCCAAGGCAAATGTTCTAAACACAGCAGTAACACCCTGACACCTACAAGACAATTGCATTGGATGCTTATGCTAACCAGTGCTAGATGTGTGGCTTTTGTAATCAATTTGCTCAATATAGAACCTACAATGGGGAATACTGACATCTGTGCAGTGAGGAACACCTGGCTGAAGTCTCTGTAGTGCACAATAGCACTACTACCATATACAGACTACTCCAGGTGGAGGTGTCCACATATTCATAAAGGCTACTCACAAGTAAAGACCACTACTCCAGCATAATTCATCACAGATGAGTCAAGTACAGGTGACAGTGGCAAACACTGCATTCTAGGTTGTATCCTCATATACATCCACCACCATGTCCTCAGACTAGCAACACACATCCATAAATGTGGTATGAAATATTATGGTACAACACCAAATAACCTTCAACTGGTGGACTGTACTTAGCCCTACATCAACTGTGCAAAGTATCCATGTACTGACACAGTTGCATAATGTGTTATGCAATGCAATAATACCACTGTTTGTAACCAAGTCAGTTGTAAACATACCAGGGTCCCTTGGATGTTGTCAGCAGTAACACAGTTGACTGTTGCTATACACCAGTAAACAACACCCTCATGGTTGGATATGACCTAGATGTACCTGCCCTGGATATGTACATTCCACACTAATGCAACATACATGAAAATACCATAGCTGTTCATAGGTAGGTACTAGGCTATTGACCATAGGGCCTTTATAAGCCAAGCCAAATGGTACCCTGGCTTTTGCCAACCAAGAGAATTATTTTATTGTGCCCCTGTCAAGCAGAGCCACAGAAGTGATCCCCGGGGTGAATTTCCTATCTCCCATCCAGTCATCAAGATTTTTCTTGAAGAGTGCTAATGAGGAACTTTGTTTGATATAGATAGGTAGTTCGTTCCAGAGTATGGGAATTCTCTGGGACAGGAATCTATCCCTCCAGCATGTTCTGTTTATTGTGGTGACAAGATTTAGGTCCCTAGAGCATGTAGCTTGGAGGGATTGGGATTTCTTTACATGGAGCATGTCCAACAGCTCTGGGTTTGACATAGCTTTGTATGCTAGGCAGAGATCGCCTCTGAGTAGGCGATATGCGATAGAGTAAAGCTGGAGTTTTTTAAGACGGTCTGCATAGGGCACCTGTTTGAGGCTAGTAATCCTCTTTGTGAGGTATTTCTGTGGCCTTTGCAGTTGTTCTAGATGTCTTGTGAGGTACATACCAAAAGGGGCGTTGTACTCTATAATGGGTTGAATGACTGATGAGTAGAGGGGAACAATGACCTCTTTTTTCCTGGATGAGAAACCTTTTGTGATGAGGTGTGCCACATAGAAGGATTTCCAGACTACTGTGGCAATGTGATTATCAAAGGAGAGACTACCGTCCACCTGTGTCCCAAGGTCTCTTATCACACTTTCAGTGTTAAGTAGACTACCGCCTATGTGGTAGTTCATGGGTACAGAGTTTTTACCAAAAGGGATGACAATGCACTTTTTGGAATTGAGCTTGAGGCCATGGCTTTGACACCAGGCATCTGTCTCAGTGAGGCCCTTTTGTAGGATGTCCACATCGTTAGGAGTTTTAATTATGGCTCCTAGTTTGCAGTCATCTGTGAACTTTGTTAGCCAAAGACCTTCTGTGTTAGCCTGTACTTTAGAGAAGTAGATAACAAACAGGAAAGGACCTAGGACTGAATCCTGTGGTACTTCACTTGTCACACGTCTGAAGTTGGATTTAGAGTCTACTATTTTCACCGTGTGGGTTCTGTCAGTGAGCCAGTTGGCAACCCATCTTGTGACATAGGGATTTATACCTAGTTTAGTGAGTTTGTCTAAAATTCCAGAGTGGGGGATGGTGTGGAAAGCCTTGGTGAGATCTAGATAGGCTGTGTGAACCACCTTACCCTCATTTACGGCTTTGGTGACCTCTTCAAAGAAGTCTATCGGGTTTAGGAGACATAATCTGCCTTTTACAAACCCGAACTGGGTAGGGTCCAGAGTTTGGAGATTACCAATGTCATTGTTTATAAGTTCCATGATGATACACTCCATACGCTCCTTGCAGACCAGGCTCATCAGGCTAATGGGGTGGTAGTTTCCAGGGTCTGTGGTGGCTCCCCCTTTGTGGAGTGGGATAACTGTTGCTGTGCACCATTCAGTGGGCACAAAGCCTAAGGTGAGGCTAAGATTGATCATGGTACTTAGGTGGTGTGCCAGTTCATTCTGTAGTTCATGTAGAACTACATTTACTATAGTTACTATATATTTATTATATATATTTACTATATTGCTGTTGTTGTCCTTTGTACATACAGGTGGCTATATTCATTACTCACATGCACATGGAAGATAGGTCCATGGCTGCTGAATGCTAACAGTACATAAGGTTTGATATCTATGCTGGCAGAGGTAAGATTCCCTCTCTACTGGTCACCCATTACACCTATCATATCATACAACAATCCATGTGACATGTATGTCATTAGACATGTCCACCAAATGCAATGTCTACAAACATACCCAAATAACAGGATCGTAGGACCTACACACATGGCCTGTATTGACAGACTCAGGGAAATACAGCTATGATCTGTATGTTCCTGAGTAGTTACAGATGATAGGTCCATGACATGTACAGCCATGTGTGACCCACAACTCCTACATATACCCCATGCCAACAATTGCAATCTATGCATGATGTGTGCTGTCTGGACATTAATCTACCACAATAGCCAAAATGTGTTGGGGTGAGATGTTTATAAGCCACAGACATTGCACATGCTTGAACAAGTGTAATGCCTAGCTCAAACAGAGCACATTGCTGGCATTCTTCCAGTAATCATGAGGTGTGTGTGGCAAATATGATGTGTGTGTGGCAAATATGATGTGCTAATTGTTGACCATTACAGTGCCCTGGATTCACAGTGGAACTGTCAACTAACAGTTTGTGGGATCATGACATGGAATATTGCTGTGTGTGTATCTTGCTGATATGTGCTGTTGGCATAAATGTACACTTAACTACTCAGTGAAGGTGGTTGTGTGTCCTACCAGTACATGAATACAACATCCATTATGGTGTAATGCTCAGCTAGGTTTCACACATGGTGTGGGGAAGGTGTGGAATGTATCCTCTTGACCTGCTATACCACTTACTGATGGAGACTGCATATGTGTACATGTATTGATGTGTGTTTAGATTCCATGCATGTGCAGTGTCTGATGTTTGAAGGTGACTGTTGTCCTAGTACATCATGCAGTTGCAATGCAGCCTCAACATTGCCAAGTATATATGTTGATATGCTCAAAGTACAGTAGGCTGTACTTTAGTTATGGACTGATGTTTGCACATAACTACTAAATGGTGGGGCTACTTTGCAGATGAATGATTACTGAGGACAGCTCACAGGTGTGTTACAACCATGTGTACAATAACCTGTGTAACTGCTAAGCTATAGTTTTGTTAATTGAAGGGGAAGACACACAATCTAGAATGCAGTGAGAGTGACACTGAAGGCAAACCTCTTGACACCTGTAACAGTAACACCTCCCCTGTGCATATATTGTGCATATATCAGCACAGTTGGCAAACAAAAGAGTCAGTATGCTTCATAGCACGTGCGATAGTGCTGCAACTCTGTAATACCTATCATGAGATAAGCAGGTATTTGATTTACAGTACTTCTCTGCTGTGCCATTCAGCATGTGCCTGTGCCTCCACTACAGCCTGAAACATGCATCTGATGACACCAGCTGGTGTGCTATGACTTGCAGGGGCATGTTGGCTAGAAGACATCCTACGAGCAGCCTTGGGCACATGCCTGTGTGGGACATCACCAGTCAGTTAGCTGGGATCATGGTGTGCAGGCACACCTTCCATAATCTTCCACACATTCTTGTTCCATGCTATCACCCGCCAACTGTCCTTCCACTATGGCCACTGGTGATGGGGTATGTGTAGGCATGGGAACTGTGTGCAGGGATGAGGGGGATACAGGTGGAATGGCAACCAATGGCATAGATTCAACCACTGACAACCCTGTCTGTGCCTCAGTCATACTTTCATCAACACTGCTAGAGTCTGTGGGGACACTAAAATCAGGTGGACTGCAGGAGGTCAATGCACCTACATCAACACCTGTGAGGGGCAGACAAGAACTGTACATTACAAGTTATACATCACAGTACAGACACACAGAGATAGAGACACACAGAGACAGACACACAGAGACAGACAGACACAGTCAGACAGACAGACACATGATATGGCACCCAATGGCATGCAACATGCATGTGATATGGCAGAAGGCATTCAGCTTAGACAATTATAGTGGTAGTTATCATATATCCCTGAGTTGCACACAACATCATGCATGTGTTATAGCAGAAGGCATGCAACTTACACAATTATAGTAGTAGTTAGCATACATCCCTGTGTTGCACCATTTGTGTTAGTAGGTTATGCCCCAAACCTGCAACACAATGCATGCACTATGCACTGTTGCACAGCACTGCCATGTTTTGTGCAACATACCCCACATTTTAACAGACCATCGCTGACCTGTGTACATCTGCCACGGATGCTTTGTGTTGGCCACTGCCACTATGTGTGAGGAGGATATGAGCAGGAGGGTATGTTGAGTGAATACTATGTTTGCCTGAGCCCTAGCTTGCATATCTCCCCCGAAGCAGTGCATGTCTGTTCAACATTATTCTGCTTATGCCTGAGCTGAGTCTACAAACAATGTGCATGTGGCTGTAAACACATGTTTGACATGGCTGCCCCTACTTTGCAATAGTGCCACAGACCAGCACAGGTTAACAGTACACCAGCCTGATGTGTGGCATATGACCTTGCCAATCACATGTTGTATGACATGTCTTCTGCTGACGTGTTGAATGACATACATACATGTTTAACACAATGGTGTCCTTTCAAATATACAGTGAGGTAATGGTGTCCCAATGCAAGGGACGTGTTATACTAAAATGGACCTTCAGCTGACGCAATGTTGTCAGTCCACCTACAGATATGCAGTGACATACTGCACATTGAGCTGATGCAGGGCATCATGTGGCTTCACTATTGCTATACAGTGTGAGTTACAGACACAATTCATAGCCATGACTGTGTTCAGATACAATACATATCTAATGTGGAATGTGACCCACGTCACTGAGGTGCATACACACTAAACCCAGTGGCGGCTGGTGACTTCAAATTAAAGGAGGGCTGCAGGAGACAGTTAAATGAGTGGGCCCAATGGGAAAGGGTGTGGTCAACTAGAAAGGGGTGGAGCTATGTCCAAAACCACAAAAAAGGACTTTAATTAAATACACTGCCCTGGGTGCCAAACCATCATTATGAGAGTCCAATCATGACAAAATGAAGTGTAGAAGAAAAAATATTTCAATGCATTAGCTACATGACAGCTTACTTAATATCTAGATTAAAACAAAAAGGTTGTAAGGCATGAAAAAATAAATTACTTTTTAAATACATTACTGGAATGGCAGTCAAAATCAAGTATAAAAAAACAAGCAGCAAGCCACTCAAACCACTTCTCCTTGCACTGCAGTTATAATTATAATTTATATTCAGCTTTATAAAAGTACCAAGTAACATGCTGAAAGTAGCAGTTTCTTTGATACCCCCACTTGTAAAAATATTTCTTATCCAAAAAGACCTGATGCCTGACAACAACTATCTACTTGTTTCATGGGGAAAACGTGATCAAAATAAAAAATGAACAGCAAACAAGAAACAAGCTCAAGATAAATTTCTTAAAGGATTACTGCACAGGTTATGGACCACACATGATAGATTGTCATTCTGTTTAATTTATGGGTAAAGCCTGCAAAGATGACTGCAAGTCTCCAACAAATGTAATGAGCTTCTGAAAATACTGAATCCTCTCCTTTATTACAAATACTGTCATATGCATTTCAATACCTAAGACTTAGACGTTATCTAGTTATGTAAATATTCTCTGCATGGCAACAACAAAAAGGCTTTTAATGTTGGTAATTCTTTAACAGTATGCTTATTAAAGCTTACTTGCATCTTACAATCTCAGACAAGCTTACCTGATTTTCATTAAAGCATTGCTACTTAAACACAGAGCAACAGGCACTGCAACAACATGCATTTTCTGAATAATAAGAAGTATAAATCAACAGTATAAACATATGACAGAAAACCAGAACATTCTGCAAAATCAAGGACTGATGAAAAGCCACTGTAGTACTTGTGTCTACCTTGGATGGGGGAACACTCTGCACATTTCTACTGCATAACTGCTCCTTGCCTTGCTTGGACACATCCAGAGTCACTACAATGGGGACTGGGGTGCAACAAGTATGTCACAATTTGAAATGTCTATGGCTGACGGTGATGGCCCTGATACATTTGTCATACCTCTCAACCATAGAGCAAGAAATCTGGGCAAAGCCATAAATAGAAGTGGGACAAAGGACCAAAAATAAGGACAATTTTTAAATATTCCTCTTATAAACTTAGAAAGATAATAGAATAGTAGGTCTTGCATTAGTATGAATTTTCTTAAGGGTATGAAATCTGAAACTCAAATGTCTGTCATTATTTCCTAACTTCAATCTTTAATGATTTGCCACTTATTTGCCAGAAAACCACAATTTTATGAAAAATGGACCAAAAATCTGATTCAAAAATATAAAATAGCTACATAATATAGCTGAGAACCTGTCAAAGAAGGGACACGTTTTTAATATTAGTACTGTTAGGTTAAGCAGCTGATAAAATAAGAGAATCTACATGCATTTCTGAAATAAAAGCAATCTATAACTCTGATCATTACAATTATTTATTAATTGTAAACCCTCCAGATTTTCTTCCAAAATTGCCATTTTGTGGAGGGATTATTAGGGGGAGAGCAACATTTTGAGCCAAATTTGGGGACAGTTGAGAAGTCTGGATATATCTAATTCTATAAAGAAATTTATTTGTGCATACCTCTCAACATCTTAATGCAGAAAATCTGGACAAGGCCAAATATATTGGGGGAACATACAGACAGTACTAAAAATTGCTCTTGTATAAACTTAGTTGACAGAATAACAGGTCTTTCTTTAGCATGCATTTTTCTGAAGGGTATAAAGTCTGAAACTCAATGTCTGTCATTATTTAGTGACTTCATTCCTAAATGATTTGCCAGAAAACCACAAATTTTATGAGCAACAAACCGAAAATAAGAAGCAAAATTCTATTCATTCTGCGAAAATCTGGTCAGTGGAGAGGTATAGTTCAGTCTTTGAGTTTGCCACACTTCCCCCTCACAAAATCATGGTCGAATGGGGTCTGCAGCCATTCCAATGTCCCATTACTTAGCTATTTCACCCCATTTACCATAAACACTGTAATGTGCATACTGCTGTACTTCTGTGATGGTTTGGATTCCATTTATAAGTTTTATTTTACATTTTACAGCGCAAACACTAATAGACATCTGTTAAACAAAGCAATGTAGTCTCACAATGAAAATAGATTTAGCATTAAAACTTCTCTGCCCTTGAAACTCACATTCATTGAAACAGCATTGAAACCCACATTCAAAGAAAACTACATCTGGCCAGTGGCAGAGAAAGATTAAGTATGGGCTGTTTTCAAATCATAGGCCCCTTACACATGAAACATACATGTGTTTTTTCATACATCTTTCTGATTGTATTAAATTATATTCCTTGTATAATACAGTACAGTTTTTAGAGGGTATTTTAAATTTATTATTTTGAACATTTTTTCCAGTAAACAATGAAACAAAATGCATGCACCAATAATGACAAAAATGCCCAAATCAGAACATTCCCATCATAAAAGTCTACTCAAACTTCTACAATCCACCAATATCAATAAATATGCTCAATCTCTGCAGAAGTAAAAGTAATCTAAATAATTCCACAGTAAAGAGATCTGTAACTAATGAAGAGGTTGCTGCTAGTAAACAACTTTATATTTCATTATTTCATCTACAAATAAAGTGCCTATTGCCCTTGAGGAATAAATTATCCATGTTACATTAAAAATGATAAACTAGTAATATTGCAATAGGGAATGGATTGAAAACTGAAAACAGGTTGATAGTTACTAGGTATCTCCACCAAAGAGGACATTCCCAGGACTGCAGCATCCACCCCCCTTTAAATGTATAACACAGTACAGTATCAGCAATGCATCTACATACTGTGGGAGTAGAACACACAGCCTTCTGCATCAAAAGCAAGTACACTACCAGTTGTGCTATTAACAATGCAAGTAGACTCAGCATAAGCCGTGCTAAACCTTTCTTCCACAAAATCCAATTGACACTCAACTGTATCTCTCATCTTTGCAGAATATGAGCACAAAAATTTGGAAAAAGCCAAAATTTATTGTTGGGGGGGACAAAAGCCCAAAAAAAGGGACACATTTCAAACATTGTTGTATAACCTTGGAAAGATTCTAGAATAAAATGCTGTGCTACAGCCATGCATTGCACTGCCAAGTCTTGGACCCAGAACCCTGTGCACTACAGACTGAGCAACATACCACTATGCCAAATCAGCTGTTTCTTGAAAGACAGGAAGACTGAAACTTAAATGACTATCATTTAGTGAATTCAGTTCTCACCATAGCACTCAACATCTTAGCACAAAGCCAATAACCGGGGAATACAGCCCCCAAACATATTCAGTGAATTCAGGTCTCACCATATCTCTCAACCTCTTAGCACAAAAAAACCTGCACAAAGCCAATAATAGGAGAATACAGCCCTGGAAATAGGGACACATTTCAAATATTGATCTTATAAACTTTGAAAATTGCTAGAATAAAATGTTTAGTGTTACCATGTACTTTCTGAAGAATATGAAGTCTGAAATTCAAATGTCTGTCATTATTTAGTGAATTCAAAATCCAGAAAACCACAGATTTTGTGAGGAACAGAACAAAAATATGAGGCAAAAATTTGAATGCTTTTCACAAGTGGTGGTGGGTAGGGATTTCAGGCTCTTGCTACCTTCACCCAAGGTTGAGGGTTTGAGCCTGAATTACTCTCTCTAGTCACAAGTTATAGCACGCACACACACACACACACACACACACACACACACACACACACACACACACACACACACACACACACACACACCAGAGTAAATCCAGATGCAGAGTAAAGTCCTGTCCTCCATTCGTCCCATCCTCAAAGTCTGCAGCAGATCTGCAAAGTCTGCTCCCAGAATGCCACACATGGGTGCACTGCCTCAGCTTGTTCTGAGCATGCACAGACCGCAGACCTTGCAGTCCAATCCCATTCCAGTCTATGTGGTTGTAACCGCATAGACTTCTGGGGCATCTGTAGACTGCTGCCTGCTTTCCAAATCTGGACTGGTTATACAGCAATCAAGTGCAAGTTTCCAAGCATGCATGTATGAGTTCCAGGATTTTTTTAATTTTGGTTACAGCTGGGGGATTTTTTTTTTATTTTGGTTTACAGCTGGGCTGCTGCAGTCCTGCAGTCCAATATCCTGAGCCACAACTGACTAAACCCTAATGTGGAATGTCTGACACAGGTCACTGAAGGGTATACAGATGACACCCCTGCACATCTGCAACCATATTGCTAATGCCTGGTAACTATGCCCAGACATGGCTAACTTAGCAGTACTCCATGTCCCACATGCCATCTGTGTACCTCACACATGAGGAGCAACCATGACAGTGATGTTTGACATCAGCAAGGTGAATGTACTGCATCTATGGCCTGATGTGGTTGTATGTGTATGTTGTGCAACACATGTATGTATTTGGATACTGTATAAGTGAAAGCTTTCATGTCGTGACACACACAATATGTTCAGGACATGTTATGTGGTGGTTTGATGTCATGCCTACACAAGCTGTGCACAGGCCTGTATGATGTTTAGTGTGTCACATCTGCAATTTCACCATTACACAAAGGTCATAGTTGTATTGTGTCGAGCCAATGTACAACAGGGTGTACACACATGTACAGCCCTGCTACTGTGTGTGTTGCTTCATGTCTCTGGCTATCCTCCATGGCCATGTGTAAACATGTTTTGTCCAATGGTTGTGATGGGCATCTATTTCATATGTCAATGTTGTCCCATATGACATACACCCGTAGATGTCATATGCTCCACTGAGGACAGGATTATGCAGACAAAGGGTGGTATGTTTAGGATATGAGATGTCATGTTTTGCAGGATAGTTCACCAGTGTTCTAGTCAGCCCACAAAATGTCATGGACATGTCAGATAGCACATGGCATTGTGTGACATTCATAGCAAGGGAATAATCCACAAGGGTGAATCCTGTGGGCTGGTCATACTCCAGCTTCAAAACATTTAGAGTGTGTGCACACATATACTCTTTGTATGGTATTGTTTGTATTCCCCACATGTGTAATGCTGGTCTGTAGTACATGTCCCTACAGTGAACCACACCTCCACCATTGTATTTACAGCTGTCCACACATCTGGCAATGACAGTTTGTAAGTTTTAATGTAGGTGTTTCATAAAGTCTTCAATTAATCCACATGGATAACCACTGTGATGCATTGCAGGTCTGACCTGTATATATTAACAGGATCACCATAAATTATGTGTACGTGTGTTAAATGGCCACATGGCAGATAGCATGCAATTAATATGATCTGTGTGTTGTCAAGCCTGATAAATAATAACAATCTCACCAGCAACAGGCTGCTCTCACTGTGAAATGCCAGAGGTACCTAAATAGGAGTGTCACAGCAGTAAGATCATTATCCACACCTGTGTGATAGCTACAGGGTGCAATGTGCATGTTAGTACATAAGCCAGTACAATAGACTATACTATGGAGTATGCACATCTGTGCATACATAGAGTAACAAACTATAGTATGTGACATGTGTGCATACATGCCTTGCATATAATGTTATGTTAAATATTGTACAGTAACACATGTAACTATGTTAAATATAGTTGTGTTATATGTGCAGTAGTGACTTACTAGGCAACTCCTGGCTCAGTGGTTGTGAGACACCCACCTCCACAATACCAGCTAAAGCTTGTGGATGGAGTTCTGCAGGTGTCCCCAGGTTGGCCAGTAGCTCCTCTGTACATGTGAGTGGGGGCTGGGTGAGTGGCCCCCCACTTATTGCAGCTTGTTCCCTGGGAGATTGCATTTGCACACTGTTTCGTCTGTCTAATGAGGTCAGTGCAGTTTTGGTGCACCTGCTGATAGGTGTGATTGTGGCCACCAACATCATTTACCCTCCTGTGAAGTTCCTCCCACTGGGAATCCCAGTGCTGTGCATCCTGTGGCACATGGCTGAAGAGTGTTTCATGGCTGTGAAGGAGGTATGGAATGAGGACCTTATCCTCCATGCAGGTGTACAGTGGCAGCCTGGCATGCGGCATACCTGGAAGACATAATGATGGAGACAGGTCACAGTAACTCACAGAGAAGTACAGAAGTACAGCTGCACATACATGTGTATCACATTTATTATGATTACAAATATGTTTTTGCAAATCTGCATGACACACTGACATGTTTAACTCGCACACATTTGACACTTACTGGTAATTTGAATCACCATATATGTGTGTGTCAAGTGATGACATTGCTCATACTCCATGTGGATGTTGTCTTGATGTGAGCATGTCTGTTTGCCTGTACTGGTGTCTTTACCTATCAGCACATGCCTGGATGCATTCACATTAATGAAAGAGACCTTAATGCTGTGTATATGTCACATATATAGTCATACACAGCCTTAAGGGACATGACCTGTGACTCTGCAGACTTGCTCATGTAATGTTTTACATGTATGTGTTTTGCCATATACATCTACATGGCACTGTACAACAGTATAGCATCCTGCCATGTATCACCTGTGTTGCACATGTGAAACACATGGGACAATGGCTAGCTTGATGGTATTTGCAGGGTTGGATATCAACTATAGCATGCATGGTCATAGTGAACTAGTAGGCTATATGCCCTGGGCCATATATGAGCCTAGGCTGAAAGGTTAACTAGCTGTAGCCAACAGACAGGTAACTTTCAGTGGCCAGTTCAAGTAGTGCCACAGAACTTATCCACAGGGTTAATGATATATTTGCCATGCAGTCATCACACCATGTCTCAAAGAGGGGCAATGTGCAGCTTTGCTGGACAGGGATGCATAGTATGGCATGAGTATGTAAAATGTATGGGACAAGGATCTGTCAGGCATGTTATGATCCTTGTACTAGAAAGGTGGATGTCCATGAAGTATGTGTTTATTTGAAATCAGGATGTGTAAGTGTAGCATGGCACACATCTCTGGGTTGGACATGGCTTTATTCAGGGTACGCATCATGCTACATAGTAAAGCTAGGGTTTGGGAAGGCTGGTGTAGACCATCTGAACATGGCCAATAACCCTTAAAGGAAATATGTGATCTATTATGGGTCACCTGAGTGTTGAGTATGGCTGAACAATGATCTCTATATTCATGGATGGCACCCTGTCATGATTCGGGGTGCCACTTACAACTACCTGACTGGTGTGGTGAAGTGACTATCAAAGGAAAGACTACTGTACAGCTGCATCCCATGCACACACAGTTTCCATTATGTTGACTGCTGCCTAGGTGGTAGTTCATGGGTACAAGGTTTTAACATAGGGGATGACAATGCAATGCTTAGCTGTGAGATTGTGGCCATACATCACTTACCACACATCTGACCCACAAAGGCTCTTCTGTATCTTGCCCGCAGCACTCTTTGAGTTGACTATTGCTCCTAGTTCATAGTCATTTGCAAACTTCAATAGGCAGATGCCTTCTGTGTTAGTCTGTGTGGTATAGGTAACAAAGAGGGGGAGTACCAGGAATGAATAGTGTATTACTGTAGCTGGCACTGGTTTGATGTGCGTGTATTACTCAGACACCTTCTGTAGTGTTGGTTCTGCCAGCGGTCCAGTTGCCAACCAATCCTGTGACATAGGAATATACACCTAGTTTACTGAGTGTAGCTGGAACACAGTATGGGTGATGGTGTCCTAAGACTTGGCAAGGTCAAGATATGCTGTGTGAATCAACCTTACTGTCATCTACATTTGTACTGACTACATCAAATAGGTTGATCAAAGTTCATGGCCTTACAGACCAAACTCAGCAAGGTAGTAGTGCACTATTTCCCATTATCAGTGGTGTCTCCCCCTTTGTGGGGAGTGATACCTGTTGCTGTGCACCATTCAGTGTGTACACAGCCTGACATGAAGCTATGATTGAACATGAAGTGTATGTGGAGAACAAATTGTTCTGACATTTGTGTAAAATACACCCTGGGATGTTGACAGGTCCCATGCAAGCTGTATGTATGGCTTTAGAGAGTGCAGCTTGTACCTGCATAGTTATTATTACAGGGACTCTGTAGTGTACATGAATATATAACTATGTGTACCTGTTGGGGGGTGTGAGTGGGTTTAGGTTATCCAAGACATCAGCTATGTTAGGAACCTGGGTGGAAACTCACAGATATGCTCAGAATTAGTCCAAAATGATACAAAAATCACTGAACCCACAGACATTGCCAACATACTGGCAGACAGGTTCAGTGCAAACTTCACCCCCCTCTCCCCCCCTAAAGGAGAGATAACTATCCCAGCCGAGTGTAGCCTCCCGGACATCTCAAATGCGCAGGTGAAAGCTGCTCTCTCTAAAGCTAAAAACACAGCATCAATGGGACCGGATGGTGTCCCCGGCTGTGTGCTACACGAGCTAAATGAGGAATTAAACCCGCACATAAGGCAGCTGTTTAATCTCAGCCTTACCACAGGATACGTGCCCAAGGAGTGGCGTGACGGCAACTGTGGTCCCACTCCACAAAGGTGGCGCCTCACGGACCCTGGTAATTACCGCCCCATAAGCTTAACAAGTCTAGTCTGCAAAGCTATGGAGAGGATCATAATGGAGCTCATAAACAAAGATATAGGGACTTGCAGACATTGGACCCGACCCAGTTTGGCTTTGTCAAGGGAAGATCATGCCTTTTGAACTTGGTCGACTTCTTGAAATAGTCACCAAGGCCATTGATGAGGGAAAGGCAGTCCATACAGCCTACCTTGACCTTGCAAAGGCTTTCGACACAATACCCCACTCGGGTATTGTAGAAAACTTACCAGCTTAAATGTAAACCCATATGTCACAAGATGGGTTGCAAACTGGCTTAAGGACAGAACCCACAGGGTTAGAGTTGCTGGCGCTGTGTCAGACTCCAAGCCGGTCACAAGTGGTGTCCCACAGGGCTCGGTCCTTGGCCCCTATTGTTTGGCATCTACTTCTCAGAAGTACAGGCCAACATGGGAGGACTTTGGCTGACAAAGTTTGCAGATGACTGCAAACTGGGCGCCATAGTGGAAAGTGCATCGGACACTGATATCCTTCAGAAGGGACTCACGGAAACAAATAGCTGGTGCCAGAGCCATGGCCTGAAGTTAAACGCCAAAATTTGTATAGTCATACCCTTCGGGAAAAACAAGGTAACCCCAAGCTACCATATAGGTGGCAATCCACTAAGCACAGAAGAGGTTATCAGGGACCTGGGGACCCAGGTTGACAGTGGCCTTTCTTTTGACACTCACATTGCTAAAGTGGTTAGAAAGACCTTCTACATTGCCCACCTGATCATGAAGGATTCACATCCAGATCTAGTGAGGTCATTGTTCCCCTGTACTCTTCACTTATCAGACCAATGATCGAGTACAATGCCCCATTCGGGATGTATCTCACCCGACATCTGCAGCAATTGGAGAGACCCCAAAAGTTCCTCACCAAAAGGATAAAGGGACTCCAAAATCTGTCATATGCTGCCAGATTGAAGAAACTCCAGCTCTATTCAGTCGCATACCGTCTGCTCAGAGGTGACATGTGCCTGACAGACAAGGCCATGTCCAACCCAGAATTAATGGACATGCTCCACCTCAAAAATCCAAATCCACCAAAACCACTAGAGCAAGCGACTTAAACCTTAGCACGGATATAAATAGGACGTGCTGGAGGGATAGATTTATCACTCAGAGACTCCCTATGCTGTGGAATAAAATCCCGGTCCATGTGAGGCAGAGCACCTCGCTGACTCTGTTCAAGAGAAATCTAGACCTGTGGATGGGAGATCGTAGGTTTACCCCGGGAATCATCTCTGGGTCACTGCTGGACAGAGGCACAACAAACTAATGGGCACAGTATTTTTTCATATAAGGGGTGGCGTAAGCCACAATAATTTGGGCTAGGCTTATAAATGCCTTAGGGCAGATGGCCTAGTATAAACCTATGAACCTATGAACCTAAGACCCTATCTGGATGAACAAGTGCTATTTCTGTAGGTGCAGTACTTCTCATGCCATAGTCCTGTGAAGCACGGCAGGTCTTGTTGTTGCCATTACAATTCATGACACAGCTATAGAATACTCTGTGACTGGCCTCATAATATGTGGCTGATTAGTTTCACAGTAACTTTGTGTGGTTTTATATGGTGTATTTGCATCTTACTGAGGCTGACCAAAGATCACCTCCACTCATGTGTGTTTACTCTTACAACAGTTTCTACCTTCTGTGGTACAGTTTAAGGCAGGGTACCACCAGTTTGCCTTCCTGTTTGTGTTTCGTTGAATCTTGTTTCTGTTTCAATAGCACAATCAGTGCACTTATGTGAGTGCTTAAAGTGCATTTCTGTAGGATTCAGCATTTGCACATGCATTGTCCATCTGCATGACAGTCACCACTTCGCTCTTAAGAAGCATAACATTGGCTTTGGAGACTGACTATGTGTAGCATACTGTTAGCCCTGTTTGTGTGACTGTGGTGATCCAGGTCATTGTGGTTAATGAAATCCAACATGCATTGAGCACAGGTGTTGGTACATGAGTTGTCTTCACAGTTCACAATGGGATAGTTGAGAATAGCCATTATTATGGTTTTCTGTCTCAAACCTAATATTCCCCATTACAGCACAATATGACAGTTGGGAATTCTGAGGCATGGTGGGTGATCTGTCACAAAGTGCAGTTTGGATTCCACTTTGGCACAAAGTTAGTTGCTCAGCATAATGCATCTGAAGTTATGCAAGTGCAACTAGCATGTGGGTGTACATATCCTTCAGGAATATGGACACACCTGCGGCCCGTGTGTTCCAGTAAAGGATAATGGCCAAGAGGTGAGGTATGTGTTATAACATGGTCATGCAGGGGTGCTCTCCGAAGTGTTGAACCATATCTCGGTAACTGCACAGGTATATTCTCCATGTTAATGATTGACATAAGTGAGTCCATATTGAGTTTCTGAAATGTATCATTGAGTAGTGAGACCCACGGTTTATTGCTTGGCTGTCCCTGTTACAGCAGTGGACTTTCACTTGAACCTTGCATGATAAAGGCACTATAAGGGAAGCAGGAGCCATAGCCAGTATCCAGATTCCCAGGGGTGACAGGTGCAGGCCCTGTCTGGCAAAGCATCATGATCTGTCAACCATGTTATCCTAGGCAGAGAGATACTGGATACCCTTTGAATTACACCAGTACATTAGACAATTGTGGAATACAATCCTTTTGTCCCTGTACTGCAGTATCATTCTGGCCAATGGCAGAATGCTACCCAGGCCTTGGGACATACCTGCATGGGCTACAAGACCTGACAGTTCCTACATGTGTGTTTCCATGCAGTCCAGGCTACTGCATCACAGGTCCTGCACAACAACATGGAATATGCCAGAGCCATGTGTATAGTTCAAAAGGTGGTCTGAGTTTATGGGTATGTGGCTAATCATGGCAGACAGGCAGCTGACAGTATGTTTGCCCTCATATAGCTTGGTGTGTAACATAGTGCTAGGGTTTGCATTCACAAATGAATACTGTTGGGCATGTTTCTGGCCATGTGTTCTGAGGAGTGGCACAATTTGGCAAACTATGTCATATGGTTTTTGTATTTTGTTGTCTGTCTATTCCAGCTTGGAAGGTCTCTTGGTTGGCTAGATACTTAGAAGCCTCTGTGAATGTGTGTGATTTCTGGTGGTATGTGTGGGTGTCCTTACTGTGTTCTGGTAAAGGTATGTGTTGAGTGTGGCGATGAGATGCATGTGTTAACCTACACCTCATGACTGTCCAGTCCAGTCATGGCTGTAGACTGGATTGCCTTCCAGCTTACCTCTGTAGCTGCATCCCAGACAATGTGTGGGGGTGTGGTGTTAGGTGGGTTCGGCAGTGTACATGGCATAGAGATTACATTCTCCCAGGATGGCCACATACACAAAGCTGATATTCGTAAACACCAGTAGCTGACTAGTGGACATGCCTGTATGAGCATTCAGTACTACAAGTACCAAGTACTGTATTTAGTTTACTTATTGCTTATGAAAATGTTTTAGATGGTGATGTTCACAAGTAAATATTTGTGTTATGGACGTGACAACACTGGCTATTACAGAAACAGAGTAGCTAACTTTAGCAGCAATCCTCATCTGAGGAGCACATCACATCCTGATATCTGATTACAGATGATGCAAGTGTCTACAGGTCTATTTCTTTTTCTGGGTATATACTCACATATCCACCAGAACCATGAGCTCTGTTGGGCATGGACACCCACTCCCCAAACAGTCAAGTATCAATAGACTCTGCTGCCACTATCAACATGATCAGGATATAATCAGATAGTGTAATCCATCACCTATGAAGCAGCTATTATACAAGGGCAGGAGTCTCCTACATCTTACACTCCTACTGCAGATGTTACACTGGAGTTAAAGATGATATGCAACCTGTTTCATTACCAGTACTGTGTACAACCTTACATACAGTATTTGCAAGCGGCTGTTAGGTTGGCAATGACAGGTTAGGCTACACAAACCTGAAAGTTTAACCAGTGTGTCTCTTCTCTCAATATCCACTCGATGTAGGTGTGCACATAGCCATTTGGCCCAGCCCTGTAACAAGGGTCACTACACATTTGCATAACATGTACACATGCACAGCTGTTATTGCTTGCAAAAGTTACTAGAGAGGTGGATATTACATGTCTTATGTGCATGGATAGTTACCTAGCTCTTCCAATTTTCTTTGCTATCATGCTGCTAAACTGTCAGATGAATACAATTCATATGCATCCTATTACTGAGTATTGTAATTGCCAATAGACATAACTAATGTTTGCATAACATAACATAAAATGCTATGTAAAATGGAATACAGATCTGCCTAGAATACTGTACATTACACAGTTATTGGCACAATATCCCACAATGCAAATCATATTTGCAAAGTAAGCCCACCTTTGACATGTTCATCTCACTAATACATCCATACATATGTCTACTGTTACAATATATCAACATATACTATCCCCTGTTATAGCACATACTTGTTGGACCAACCCTGACACTGACAGTGGCTGGAAAAGAATTGGTGAATTCCAAGCCCATATATATCATCCCTTGTGGTGTATGAGGAGTTTGCCTTGTGACCTACAGCAGTACACACATACAATACTAGAGGCATTACTACTGCTCAACAATACATCACTACAAGATAGCTATTTCCACTATATGCATTGATTACACTGTAATTATTACAAAACAGGTACTACATACACAGACATACTAAAATATATACATACCTTATTGGTAATTGGAGGTGTTGTTGACTGGTATTTTATTCTTTTTCGGTTTGTATTTCAATCTTCTGTTGGGTATATTGTACTGTTCTGCAGGTATATACAGATGGTTTGAATGTGTGACAAGCCATCCTTTTATAGCTAGAGATCAGTAACATGTGCTATCCTGATCACCAATTGGTGTTCCAAAGTTGTTAATTACATGCACATCAGCTGTGCAGTTACTCCATTAGCCAATACCATGGCAACAGTGGAGTATAATTGAGTACTCCACTTGGGCGTTGTCCCTTTGCCTTACCTTACCCGGAAGTGCTGTCTGAAATCTATTGCAACAGCTGTATGGAGACAAACACAAATATATTGTGTGTAATGCCTAGAAGATTTGGTCTAAATGTGAGTACTGCTGTTATATTTCTGAACATTGCTACTTGTGCAGGGTTTGTCTGTATCTAATACTTCTGCATATGATTCAGTCTGGCCAGGATGTTTGACCAGCTCAAGACTGTATGGCTATGCATATAATGTTAGGGGGTTTACAGTGTGCTCCCCAGACATCTATAGTTTGGTGTAAATG
Organism: Protopterus annectens; assembly: GCF_019279795.1. NCBI lineage: Eukaryota > Metazoa > Chordata > Ceratodontiformes > Protopteridae > Protopterus > Protopterus annectens. The sequence continues at coordinate 1,238,033,533 of NC_056741.1, forward strand.
TATAGGTCAACTTTGTTTCATTGAAAGCTCATTTCACTGAATTTGAATTCACCCTGACCAAATTGCTGAAAGCTCAAATTACTGAAAACTCATTTCACCAACTCTCATTTCACTGAAGTTAAGTACTGGCTCTGTGTAGAGTACTGTAAGGCAATTAAAAGGTATATGCCCTTTTCTCCACTGTAGTGCAATCCTGGAGTTGGTATATATAGTTGGGGGGGGGGGGCAGGCACAGCCCCCCCACATTGGGGTGTGTGTGCGGGTTGTAGCCCTACACTTAGTTTGGGTGTATATTGTCTACTGGAAAGAGTGAGTCATTGGTGTTGTTAAGTATGCATGTCTATGGTTTAAAATGTACTGTTTTGAAGCTTATGGTGAAATATAATATAAAAAGAGAAGATGATCAAACTTGACTATCTAGAGGAAGTAAAAGCATAACAAGGTTTCCGTAGGTGAACCTGTGGAAGCATCATTAATGCTGAGGGTCCCGGGACGGCACCGTCTTCGGTTACCAGGGCCTCTTCTCACTCCACTGCCCCAACCCTCTACATCTTTCTCTCTTTCTTTGACCCCTGTCTCTCTGTGCACCCTGGTGGAGGCTGGCAGGACCTATCTCGTGGCTCCCAGGGGGTGGGAGTGAGAGGAGGGGTGATGTCTGTCTCCCCTCACCTTCCAGCAGCGGGAGGGAGGGGGTGCCATCTGTGTGGCAGGAGGTGATGGCGCTCCTCTAATGTCCCAAGAGGATGGTGGCAGAGGGTGCACCTGGCCCAGTGGTGTGGTCTGCCATGCGCCCCAGAGGTGATAGGCTTCCCATGTGGGAAGGGGAGGGAGGGAGATGGTGCCATCCTGGTGGAGGGACGATGGCACGACTCCTGTGGCTGTGCGGGGCCACCCCAGGGGGTGACACATTGGTGTCCTCTCCCCTGAATGGTGGTCACTGTGCATCAGTTTGAAGACCCGGAAGGTCGGTGTTTCGGCAGGTCCCGGCAGCCACAAGACTCCCTGCCATCCTGCGGCACAGGGCCAGTAACCCCAGTCTGGACACCCGTCACAACACCCAGAAACCTTGCATGCTCGTCTCGAGGTGTGATGTCACATGAACAGTGGTGCCCTGGGTGAAAGAGAACTGCCTGACTCTGACAGGTGGATCACTCGGCTCCTGCATTGATGAAGAATGCAGCTAGCTGTGAGAACTAATGTGAATTGCAGGACACATTGATCATTGACACTTCAAATGCACTTTGTGGACCCGGCTTACTCCCAGGCTATGCCTATTTAAGGGTTGCTGTGCCTTGCATTGCCCACAGGGGTGTCCCACCCCAATCGAAGGCACAGCCGGGGAGTCAAGGGAGCCTGCCATGGGCCTCCCCATCCCCCCAGGGTGAGACTCGGATGGTGGAGAGGGAGACCTCGTTACCCTGAGCTGGGAAGCCTGCCAGCATGCTGCTGTGGATGGGAGGACATAGGCTTGCATCCGGCCCACCCCCAAACTGGGGTGAGGCATGACACCCACCTGACTGGTTCTCATGCACTGGGGCCATGTCGGCCCTCCTCTGCTACCCTGAGTCCAGCAGTGGTGGTGTGGGTGTGAGGGCTGGGGGAGCACAGGCAGCATTTCCATCCATCCATGTGACTCTCGCCTACCCATCCCCCAATCACCAGTGATCATGCTCAGAAGGTGACCTCAGATCAGATGTGGTGACCTGCCTAATTTAAGTATATTACTAAGCAGAGGAAAAGAAACTAGCCAGGATTCCCTCAGTAATGGTGAGTGAAGAGGGAAGAGTCCAGCTCCAAATCCCTGCCTGGGTGATGGACGCAGGGAAATGTGGCGTACGGAAGTCTGTCTCCCTGGTGCCATCCATGGGGCCCAAGTCCTTGTGATCAAAGCTCAGCTCACGGACGGTATGAGGCCAGTTGCAGCCCCCGGTGCTTCGAGATGAGGTCTTCCTGGAGACTGGTTGTTTTTGAATGCAGCCCAAAGTCGGTAGTAAACTCCATCTAAGGCTAAACACCAGCATGAGACCGATAGAGGACAAGTACTGTAAGGGAAAGTTGAAAAGAAGTTTGAAGAGAGAGTTCAAGAGGGAGTGAAACCATTCACAGGTAAATGGGCGGGGTCCTCGTGGTCCACCTGGTTGTTTCAGCTCAGCAGCTGTGCCAGCTGCCTGGGTGAGGCAGATCCCTCTCCCCCTCCAGGGGGACTGGGGAATCTGACTGTTTAATTAAAACAAAGCATCAAGAAGGCCCGAGACGGGTGTTGACACAATGTGATTTCTGCCCATGTCGGCCCTCCTCCACCACCCTGAGTCCGGCAGAGGGGGAATGGGTGCGAGGGCCAGAGGAGCATGGGCAGCATGTCCATCTGTCCCTGTGGCTCCTGCCCATCCAACCCCATCACCCATGACCATGCTCAGAATGCGACCTCAGATCAGATGCGGGGACTCATCTAATTTAAGCATAATACTAAGCAGAAGAAAAGAAACTAACCAGGATTCCCTCAGTAATGGTGAGTGAAGAGGGAAGAGCCCAGCACCGAATCTTTGCCCGGGTGACAGGTGCAGGGAAATGTGGTGTACAGAAGTCCATCTCTCCACTGCCATCCAGGTGGCCCAAGTCCTTGTGATCAAGGCTCAGCCCATGGAAGGTGTGATGCTGGTGATGGCCCCCGGTGCTTCAGGATTAGGTCTTCCCAGAGTTGGGTTGTTTGTGAATGCAGCCCAAAGCAGGTGGTCAACTCCATCTAAGGCTAAACACCATCACGAGACCGATAGCAGACAAGTACCATAAGGAAAAGTTGAAAAGAACTTTGAAGAGAGAGTTCAAGAGGGCATGAAACTGTTCAGAGGTAAACAGGTGTGGTCCACGCTGTCCACCCTGAGGATTTAACTCGGCGGCTGCACCAGCCGCCCAAATGAGGTGGATCCCACTCCCCCTCTGGGGGGTTGTGTACCATCCCCGGGCACACTGGCTGCTGTCGGGCGCACTTCCTCTGTGGCTGTGCTCTGTGACTGGCTCTGGGTCATCAAGAAGACTGTGTGGAATGTGGCACCTTTCGGTGGGGAGCGGTACAGCCCTCGGTATCAGTTCTCTCCATTCCCTGGGGTCGTGGTAGATGACTGCCAATGCACCCTCCCTCGCCCTTGCAGTGAGGGCTTGGGGCTTCCCTTGGGACTGTCAACTGGGCCAGACTGTGCTCAGTGCATCCAGACTGCATCCCGCCTCTGGGCTGGTGGGCTCACCTTGGGTGCCCAGGGTCCACAGCGGCATCAGTAATCCACCCATCCCATCTTGAAACATGGACCAAGGAGTCTAACAGGTGCATGAGTCTGAGGGTGAGCAGAGATCCCATGGTGCAATGAAAGTGAGGGCCAGTGCATGCCTGTCTCACCCATCTCATCGGGGAGGTGGATAGTGAGCGTACCTAGTGGGACCCGAAAGATGGTGAACTATGCCTGGGCAGGGAGAAGCCAGAGGAAACTCTGGTGGAGGTCAGTAGTGGTCCTGATGTGCAAATTGGTAGTCCAGCCTAGGTATAGGGATGAAAGACTAATTGAACCATCTAGTAGCTGGTTCCCTCTGAAATTTCCCTCAGGATAGCTGGCGCTCGACAGATGTAGTTTTATTTGGCAAAGTGAATGATTAGAGGTCTTGAGGGCGAAACGATCTCAAACCTCTTCTCAAACTTTAAGTGGGTAAGAAGCCCAACTTGCTGGTTTGGAGCTGGGTGTGGAATACGAGCACCCAGTGGGCCACTTTTGGTAAGCAGAACTAGTGCTGTGGGATGAACTGAATGCTGGGTTAAGGCGCCCAATGCCTATGCTCATCCAACCCCAGAAAAAGTGTTGGTTGATATAAACAGCAGGCTGGTGGCCATGGAAGTTGGAATCCACTAAGGATTGTGTGACAACTCACTTGCAGAATCAACTAGCCCTGAAAATGGATTGCGCTGGAGCGTTGGGCTCATACCCGGCCATCGCCAGTGCTTGGAGCCAAGAGGGCTATGCCACGATGAGTAGGAGGGCCAGCTGCAGTGGCACTGAAGCCCAGGGTGAGGTCCTGGGTAGAGCCACTATGAGTGCAGATCTTGGTGGTAGTAGCAAATATTCAAACAAGAGCTTTGAAGGTCGAAGTGGAGAAGGGTTCCATGTGAACAGCAGTTGAACATGGGTCAGACGGTCCTAAGAGATAGGCAAATGCCAGTCCAAAGAGATGGGAGATGGCCTCAGTTGCCCTCAGCTGATTGAATGGGAGTTGGGTTCTGATCCCCGAATCCAGAGCAGTGGAGATGGGCACCTCGTGGAGTCCAGTGTGGTGATGCAAACGATACCTGAGAAGCCGGCAGGGTCCTTGGGAGAGTTCTCTTTTCTTTGTAAAGGGCAGGGCTCCCTGGAATGGGGTTGCCCCAAGAGAGGGGTCCGCAACTTGGAAAGCATAGCATTTACAGTGGTGTCAGGTGAGATCTTGCCGGCCCTTGAAAATCCGCGAGAGAAGGTGTGAGTCTAGTGCCAGGCTGTACCCATATCCACAGCAGGTCTCCAAGGTGAACAGCCTCTGGCATTTTAGAACAATGTAGGTAAGGGAAGTCGGCAAGCCAAATCCATAACTTCTGGATAAGGATTGGCTCTAAGGGCTGGGGGGGGTCGGGCTCGGGCATGAAGCGTAGCTGGGTGTGAGCAAAGGCTGGATGAGGTGTTGCCCCCTCACCCTGCTCCCCCCTCTCGGGGGGCTGGGGGAACAGCAGCGGCGACTCTGGATGTGCACTGGGCCCTTCCTGTGGATCGCCCCAGCTATGGCATGTGCCTGTCCCAACCTGCATCCTGCATCATCCGGCAGGTAGCAGTTGACTTAGAACTGGTGTGGACTGGGGGAATCCAACTGTTTAATTAAAACAAAGCATCACAAAGACCCGAGATGGGTGTTGACGCAATATGATTTCTGCCCAGTGCTCTGAATGTCAAAGTGAAGAAATTCAATGAAGCATGGGTAAATGGCGGGAGTAACTATGACTCTCTTAAGGTAGCCAAATGCCTCATCATCTAATTAGTGACATGCATGAATGGATGAATGAGATTGCCACTGTCCCTACGTACTATCTAATTAGTGACATGCATGAATGGATGAATGAGATTGCCACTGTCCCTACGTACTACCTAGCAAAACCACAGCTAAGGGAATGGGCTTGGCAGAATTAGCAAGGAAAGAAGATCCTGTTGATCTTGACTCTAATCTGGCATTATGAAGAGACATGAGAGGTGTAAAATAGGTGGGAGGCCTCGGCCGCTGGTGAAATACCACTACTCATCATTTTTTCACTTACATGGTGAGGCAGGGGGGGTGATCCCTAATGGGGCTCTCGCTTTTGGCTCCAAGTGCCCAGTTGTCTGGGTGTGACCCGCTCTGGGCACAGTGTCAGGTGGGGAGTTTGACTGGGGTGGTACACCTGTCAAAGAGTAATGCAGGTGTCCTAAGGTGAGTTCAGGGTGGATAGAAACCTCCCATGGAGCAGAAGGGCAAAAACTCACTTGTTCTTGATTTTTAGTATGAATACAGACCATAAAAGGGTGGCCTCACAATCCTTATGGATTTTTGGGTTTGAAGCAGGAGGTGTCAGAAGAGTTACCACAGGGATAACTGGCTTGTGGCAGCCAAGTGTTCATAGCGACATTGCTTTTTGATCCTTCAATGTCAGCTCTTCCTGTCATTGTAAAGCAGAATTCACTAAACGTTGGATTGTTCACCCCGTAATAGGGAACGTGAGCTGGGTTTAGACCATCATGAGGCGGATTAGTTTTACCCTACTGATGATGTGTTGTTGTGATAGTAATCCTGCTCAGTATGAAAGGAACAGCAGGTTCAGACATTTGCTGTATGTGCTTGGCTGAGGAGCCAATGGTGTGAAGCTACCATCTGTTGGATTATGACTAATCACTTCTAAGTCAGAATCCTGACTAAACGTAATGATACCACAGTGCCACGGATCTCCGGTTAGCCAGGGAACCTGGAAGGGGGCCACTTCTCTCCAGCAGTGTACCTCATGTTTGTGGGGACATGGGTGCTAAATCATTCGTAGACAACCTGATTCTGGGTCAGGGTTTTGTACATAGCAGAGCAGCAAAATGTTGCGATCTATTGAAAGTCAGTCCTCGAGCCAAGCTTTTTTCACAGGCAGGGGGATGGTCTCTGTGCCTTCACAGGAAGGGGGACCCATACTTGTCAGGTCCACCCTGTGTGCCGCCCCAACTCCTCCCCTCCATCCAGATCATTGGGAGGACTTTTCTCATCGGCGGTGGGTGCAGGGTCTGGCCGGGTGAGAGAGGGAGCGTGGGTCAGATGTGCCTCTGTGGTGAGGTCTCCCATGTGGCAGGAGGTCCCCGGTCACATCCCCTGCTCCACCCCTCCTGTGCCTTCATCCAGAGTGCCGGAACCTGTGCTGGAGTGGAGAGGCTGAGGATTGCATACTCTGGCTTAAGGGTCATCCCCAGTGGGCCGACCTGGTGGTGGGTGCGTGGTTGCTGGGAGAGGGTAGAGGCTCATCTAGGTAAGCCAAATCTGGGATCCGGTCCTCTTGGCGCCTGGGAGAGGAGATATGGCTGTCATGGTGTCTCGCTCCTGGGTCCAGCTGGGGGAGTTGGCTAACAGTGCAGGTGTGCTGAAAGCCTACCTTGGGAGCCAGGTCTGTGATCCCATCCTCCCAGCCCAAAGGGGTGTGGAGATATGGCCACTGTGGCATCTTTCACCTCGGTCCAGCATGGGGAGTTGGCCAACAGCACGGGCATGCTGAGGGCTGCTCTGGAAGCCAGGTCTGTGATCCCATCCTCCCACCCCTCAGGGGTGCAGAGATACAGCTGTCATGGCCTCTCACACCCAGGTCCAGCCAGGGGAGTAAGCTGACAGTGCGGGCATGCCGAGGGCCACCCTCAAAAGGCAGGTCTGCGATTCCATCCTCCCAGCCCTCAGGGGTGTGGAGGTATGGCCACTCTATGGCATCTCACACCCAGGAACCATCCACAGGCACTGAGTCAGTCTCCGGTCCTTCACCCAGCACTGCAGAGATGCCGCCCGGTGAACAGCACCACTCAGGAGGTAAGGGGGCACATGCCAGAAGGCTCGATGCAAAGCATGTTTGTTGATGCCTGGTACTGCCAAGGAGAGAGAGACAGAGGTGTGAGACAAAATGGGCTGAGATGCCAGGACCTTGGGACATATCCTGTGCAAGTTTGAAAGCCCCAGGTGGAGGGCAAAGGGGAGAACCAGTGTCACAGATGTCTGGATGAGGGTTGGGCTGAGGCCTCATGGACCAGCAGAGTTCCATGAAGCTGGGAAGGATTGGTGAGAAGTTCCCCTGAGAGGCTCCAAGGGCACAGTTGACACATTATAATTTGGCTGCCTCCAGGAGTTATGTAACCCGGGAAAAGAGCTCTCCAACCTGGGTAGAAGTGGAAGTCATGAGAGAGTCCCTCCCGATGGAAGTCCTTAAGGGAGAGAGAGGTGGAAAATGGTGGGGCTGGGAGATCTGCTGCCTGGGTGAGGGGGTCAGACTGTGGCCCACTCTGGGATGGAAGTCCTTAAGGGAGAGAGCTCCTCCCTGGGTGAGTGGGGTCAGAAGGAGGCCCCCATGATGGACGTGCTTAAGGGAGCGAGCGGTTGGTATTTGCTGGGCCTGGAGAGCTCCTGCCAGGCAGGGTAGAGGCATCTGACCTCACCCGGTACTCGACGGCATCCCTGAAAAATCGCAAAGTCCCTGGAGGTGCTTTGGATGGGAGAGCAGGGACATACAGAAGTCTTGATGTGGGTGGATCTGCCCCTCCATGGCAGAGGGGAGTTCCATGAGGCTGGCTGTGATTGGAGGGAAGTCCCCATGAGAGGGCCTGAGGGCACAGGGACACTGCACAATTTGGCAGCCTTCGGGGGATATGCGGAAATGGAGACCATGGAGCTCTGGACTGGAAAGGAGGGGCACATGGATGTCCTGATGAAAGCAGGCCTGCCCCTCAGCACATGAGGGGAGTTCTATGAGGCTGGCTCGGATCGGACTGAAGCTCACCAGGGAGGCTCTGAGGGCATGCGTGACACGGCATGGTTTTGCAGCTTGCAGGGGACATGGAGGTGGCGCATTCCCTGGAGGTGAGTCAGGGCCAGTGGCTGGGGAAACAGGTCTCTCAGCAGGGTCGAGGGGGAGGCCCATATGGGGGTCGGCCCTGATGGAAGTCCTCAAGGGAGCTCCTGGCGGAGGGCTGCAAGCCTCATAGAGCTCCTGCCTTAGTGATCAGGGTCAGGAGGAGACTGCTTATGATGGAAGTCCTCAAGGGAGCACCAAGCAGAGTGCTGCAAAGCCTGGAGAGCTCCTCCCTAGGTGACAATGGTCAGGCGGAGCACCCTCGATGGAAGTCCTTAAGGGAGCAAGTGATGGTCATTTGTGGGGCCTGGAGAGCTCCTGCCAGGCAGGGTGAAGGCATCCGACATCACCCGGTACCCAACATCATCCCCAAAATATCACAATGTCCCCAATGGTGCACTGCATGGGAAAGTGGGGGCACATGGAACTCTTGATGAGGGTGAATCTGCCCCTTCACAGTTGAGGGGAGTTCCACGAGGCTGGCAGCGATTGGAGGGAAGTCCTCCTTAGAGGGCCCGAGGACATGGGGACACTGCATGATTTGGCAACCTTCAAGGGATTAGCAGTTGACGGAGACCATGGAGCTCTAAACTGAAAAGGAGGGGGATGTGGAAGTCCTGATGAGAGTAGACCTGCCCTATGGCAGCCAAGGGGAGTTCCGCGAGCTGACAGGGATTGAACCAAAGCTCCCTAGAGAGGCTCTGAGGGCACACGTGACACGGCACTGTTTGGCAGCCTGTAAGGGACATGGAGGTGGCGGGGTCCCCCAAGGCAAGTCGGGGCAGTGGCCGGGGAAGGAGGTCTCTCAGCAGGGTCGAGGAGTAGGCCAGTATGGGAGTTGGCCCTGACATAAGCCCTCAAGGGAGTGCCTGGTGGAGGGCTGCAGGGCTTGTAGAGCTTCACCCTGGGTGAGCATTGTCAGGTGGAGCCTGCCCATGATAGAAGTTCTCAAGGGAACACCAGGTGGAGAGCTGTGGGGCCTAGAGAGCTCCTCTCTGGGTGAACAGGGTCAGGTGAAGCCCCCACAATGGAAGTCCTTAAGGGAGCAAGTGGTGGGCAGCTGTGAGGCCTGGAGAGCTCCTGCCAGGCAGGGTGAAGGTGTCTGACCTCACCCAGTACCCAACGGTGTCCCCAAAAAATTGCAAAGTCCCTGGAGGTGCTCTCTATGGGAGAGCAGGGGCACACGAAAGTCTTGATGAGGGGAGTTCATCGAGACTGGCCATAATCGGGGGAAGCTCCCCTGAGATGGCCCAAGGGCACAGGGACATGGCATGATTTGGCAGCCTTCAGGGGATATGTGGGAGACAGATACCATAGAGCTCTGGACAGGAAAGGAGGGAGACATGGAAGTCCCGATGAGAGCAGGCCTGCCCCTTCGGTGGCCTGACGGGAGTTCTGCGAGGCCAGCCAGGATTGGACCGAAGTTCACCAGAGAGGATCTGAGGGCACACATGGCATGGCACAGTTTGGCAGCCTATAGGGGACATGGAGGCAGCAGGGTCCCCTGAGGCTAGTCAGGGGCAGCGGCTGGGGAAGATGGTCTCTCAGCAGGGTCGAGGGGGGAGGCCCATATGGGGGTTGGCCCTGACAAAGTAAAGTCCTCAAGGGAGCACCTGGTGGAGGGCTGCAGGGTCCAGAGAGCTCCTGCCTGGGTGAGCGGAGTCAGGCGAAGGCCCCCACAATGGAAGTCCTTAAGGGAGTGAGCGGTGGGTATCTGTAGGGCCTGGAGAGCTCTTGCCAGGCAGGTTGAAGGTATCCGACCTCGCCCAGTACCTGACAGCATCCCAGAAAAATCGCAAAGTCCACGGAGGTGCTCTAGATGGGAGAGCAGGGACACACCGAAGTTTTGATGAGGGTGGATCTGCCCTTCCATGGCTGAAGGCAGCTCTGTGAGGCCAGCCATGATCAGAGGGAAGTCCCCATGAGAGGGCCCGAAGGCATAGGGACACTGAACGATGTGGCAGCATTCAGGGGATATGTGGGAGACAGAGACCATGGAGCTCAGGACCGGAAAGGAGGGGGGAGTGGAAGTTCTGATGAGTGTGGGCCTGCACCTTGGTGGGTGAGGTGAGTTCCGCGAGGCTGGCCGAGATCAGACTGAAGCTTCCCAGAGAGGTTCTGAGGGCATGCATAACCCGGCATGGTTTGGCAGCCTCCAGGAGTTAAGGGACGATGGGGTGTCCTGTCAGAGTCCTGGTCCCAGCCCTGGGTGACATCCTGCCACTCGTACCATATTTCCCCGAAAATAAGACCAGGTCTTATACTTTTTCTCCTGCCGAAATACACATTAGGGCTCATTATCAGGGGATGCCTTATTTACCCCCCTTGTACAACAATCTACATTTATTCATTTATTCATGTACAAAAATCGACATTTATTCATGTAAAAGAACTAACAAGAGCTTGCTGGCAGCTGAAAGCAGTAGCAATCCATTCTTTTCCCCCAATAACCGAAAAGTTATTCAAATACAGTCTTGTCATCTTCTGGAACACTGTCATAAGTCTCCAGCACCCAAATTCCAGCCTGAATTTCTTGCGACTCCATTTCCTGTAGAACCATTGGTCCCAATCTGTCATGCCCAACAAAAGAGCTCTCCTTAAATGAGCACTGCTTGTCCATGTAGCCTGCTTGTAGTGCATTGGCAACACAGCTGTCAGTGATTTTCTCCCATGAATTCTTCACCCAAGTCAAGACCTCTTGTAAGCTAGCTTCACAAAGTTTCCACTCTGATTTCTCTCCATTCTATTTTCAATGTAGTCATTGAGTTCCATGTGCAAATGGTCCTTGAATGGCTTGTTTATTGCAATATCAAGAGTCTGGAAATAGACAGTTATTCCTGTGGGGATCATTATTTGATCTAGTCTTCTCAGTGTAAGGAAGTTCTTCATGTCTTTAGCGCGGTGAGTGCTGGATGAATCCCAGACTAGCAGACCTCTTTCGCCACCTCACAAAACAAGTGGCAGTATTACATCGACCCACTCCCTTATAACTGCTTGTGTGCACCAGGCTTTTTCGGTTTCAAGAATGTAAATGCCTGTAACACGTGCAATCTTATCTTTCTTACCCTTACTAATGAATAGAGGTGGGGTTTTCTTTCCATCTAGATGAATTGCCAAAATACAGGTTATACATGCACTTTCGTAACCAGTGCAGGTAATGTAGATTGATGAGGCACCCCTCTGATCAATTGTTGTTTGAGATCCTTGGCCCATAAACACTGCAGTTTCATCCATAGCAATCATGTTGGAGAGTTGGTATTTAGAAAAGTCAATGCCATCAACAAAGGACTTGAATGCAAGTGCACGTTTAATAACTTCAGTATCTTCCAGCTTGAACAGTGTTGTCAATCTTCTTAGAGACAATTCATATCGCTGAAGGAAGCCATCCAGACAATGTTGTGATGCTTTAAATTCTTCGGGGGATATTTCTAACTGTGGTGCCATTTCAAGGGCAAATACTTGAATATCAGCCCCGTGCACAGCAAAAGCCTTTGCTCTCCTGTTAGCAATCCATTCACAGATGATATCTTCCAGCTCAGGAAATAATGGTTGCCGACCTGATCCACACTTGCACTTCTTAGCATTTCCCTCGTCCACCTGTTGGCCGAGGTTATCATACTCTGCTCACCATTTTCGGACCATTCAGAGATCCAACTTCTTCTCTTTGCAGAAAGCCATCAGATTCTCTCCCTGGGAGTAATTGCCCACAGGGAATTTGTAACAGACATATTTTTCTGCAGTTGACTGTCACTTCAGCCATAGGTCCCCACCCACATGTACAACAGGGAAATGTTCTGCTGCCTAGGTGCCTGAACCCATGATACACCATCATCTCAATATATTTGCAATCATTTCATATTTATGATGTTTGTGAATATTGTATGTGGTGGGATATAAAAATTTGCTATAGTATGAATTTTGTTTTCATATACAATGTAGAATTGCCGCTTAGATTCTTGACATAGCTAAAGAATGCCTTATAGTTATCTTTGGAGTCCTTGGCAATTTTTCTTTCAAAGCTAGCCTTGGATGATTTTATGAGGGATTGTAGTTTCTTGCTGATACTGATCAGGGATGTCTTCCCTTCCTGGGAATTTACTCTGTTCTGTACTAGTTTCCTCCTTCTATTGTATAGCTTGTTTATGGCAGGGGTCCACCAGACTGGTTTCCTTTTCTTGGAGGAGTAGGTCTTGGTTTTGCTTTGGATAGCACAATCCATGCATTCTTGTAGGTGCATTAGTAAATGATTTCACAGCTTGGGCAGCATTATCCTTTAGCATGGGGGATTTTAAACTTTCCACCTCTGTCTTAAGTAACGTGAAGTTTGCTTTTGAAAAGCTTTTCACGGCGGTTTCTTTGACCGGGGATGGGGGCAGAATGTGGATATCCAGAGTGATTAGTTTATGGTCAGATCTAACCAGTGTGGGGTTGACCTCTGGTGTGGAACACCAATCGCCCATGTTGGTGATGACCAGGTCCAATATGTTGTCATGTCTGGTGGGGGTATTGACCAGTTGATCCAAGGCATTTGAGTTTATAAATTCTAGGAAATGTTCGGCAAGAGAGTTAGTACTTGAGTAGTTCTCCCAGTTAATGTCTGGGTAATTGAAATCACCCAATATCAGGGTGTTTGGTAGGACCTTGAAGAGACATTCCACAAAAACAAAACTGTCTGTAGCTGTGTGTAATATGATATTGCATGTGCATTTTGCAATGAGTTTGTTCCCCATTCAGGGTGATCTTTTATATGTTGTCCCCCCACTGAATGATGAGACAGATTCTTTCTCCTCAGAATCCCTGAATTAGATTAATGGTGTCAGAGAATGAATAAATGACAAATCATAAAGCAAACCTTTTTATTCTGCTTCAGAAATTTTTAAACCCACTGCATATACAGTTTCATTTTAGCACATGGTAAAGATTTTATCATTTAAACTATATTGTTGCCTTGACAAAGTGTGAATGAAGATCCTAATGATGGTGCCACTTATCATAAAGATGTCACCTTTTAACTTACTACTCACTGGAAGTGATATGACTTCACTAATACCCTCTCTTCTTCTGTCTAAATTGGGTAGTGTCACAAATAGTCATCTAACTGTGCTGGGACTTTATTTTTGCTCTCTTTTGCTTAGGGTCTCTGAGTCACTTCCTATTAGAAGGCCTTACTAAGTTAGACTGACTAAGCCTAGCTGTCGAACCTTTCCTCCTCACTGTTTCATTTCTAAGCCAGTTACTTCTAGATACTACATACTCCAAACACTCCTTTTCCTTTTTAACTGCTTCCCAATGATACTGGCTGTATTAGGTCCCAAGACACACACACACACACACACACACACACACACACACACACACACACACACACACACACACACACACACACACACACACACACACACACAGAAAACTATTTGTCTTTTGCTACTGAATTATCATTAATAGGTTGATACTTTGGGAGCTCAGTCTTGTATATGAAAGATATGGACAGAAATGCAAGCAAATATTATTAGCTGTCATTGTTACCAAGAGAATGACACTGGTACTAATAATATCCCACCTTCTTTATTAACAATTTTACTTTGTCACGCATGTATGAATTCATCTACTTGAAACACCTCTATAGTACATTCACAGTCAATCCATTTTTCATCTGTATTTTCATAAATTTCCTTTATGATTATACCATTCAAAGTTATATAAAAAGACTGAGTATTACTCCTGTCATTATCAGCACTATTTCTAAAGATATATCTGTCAGTAATAACTGATAACCCATCATAAACTGAATAGTACACACAAATTCATACCCAGACATAGACAGCAACCTGTATACCATGTAAAACTCAACCACAATAACAGAACCATACAATCTAAACACCCAAACACACAATCATATTCCAAGCACATTTCTAATGCAGGGGGTGGTAAGCCCCACATCACCAGTAGGAGGTTATATAACCAACTCTGTGATTACATGCAACTTGGATTAATATCCACTGTGGACACAAAGCCATACATACACCTATCATGAACAGTCACCCGTTACACCTTTACACACACACACACACACACACACACACACACACACACACACACACACACACACACACACACACACACACACACACACACACACACACACATGACACCAAATGCACTTAGTCTTAATACCATTTTATAATCAAGTACACAGACTCATACCAGTATCCTCCCCACAAGCACACACACAAGAATGCTCTTTCATAACCATACTCTCACAGCCATTTAATCCTATCAGCACAGCATTCAATTCATTTACATACAGACTTCTACTTAAGACACTCACTCATAACATCTGCAAAACACACAGATCACATCCTTCCAAGTACTCAGTTCAACACATTACAGCATACATATCCTACATGCTTTCAAAAACTCACTTCAACATACAATCCCCTGAATAATACTATGCCTTTGACTAATCCCTCACAATATCAATGTCATGTCTGCTGAAACACTTATTGCACACAGACATCCAACATGCTCACTGACAAACTTCTGCAAAAACACATCAGTTACCTGTTAGAATACCTTACAAGTGCACACACACACACACACACACACACACACACACACACACACACACACACACACACACACACACATATATGTGCACATGTACACACACATATTCACTGATATGTTCCTACACAAAGTCACATCACTATAGGCAGGGATGGATGTAGCATTAGCTGCCCTATGCAGTTGCCTAGGGCCTAGTGCTGGCTGGGGGCCTGGCCATTCAACATTAATGAAAGAAAGAAAGAAAGAAAGAAAGAAAGAAAGAAAGAAAGAAAGAAAGAAAGAATGCTGGCTGGGGGCCTGGCCATTCAACATTAAAGAAAGAAAGAAAGAAAGAAAGAAAGAAAGAAAGAAAGAAAGAAAGAAAGAAAGAAAGAAGTTTTCCTAAAACATTAAAAAAAAACAAAAACTACTGTTTACCTGCTCTGCCTGGTGCCCCAACACCAAGCAGGTACAGCTTTAAGATTTCCTGCTTGGTATGCAAAAGTATCAGTTTTTTCACTGGTGGATGCTTTCAGCTGTTAAACCAGTGACACTAGTGCTGGCATGCACAGTAAATGGGAAACCTTACAGGTATTGACACGAGATTTAATCTTGCAGAAAAACAGGCAGACACTTGTATTAAATATAAGAATATCTGTGCAGTATCAGGGACTTTTTTTGTGCTGCATTAGGAACATTTTGCTTTGCTAACAGCTATGAGAGAAAAGCTTTGTGTGTGAAGACAAGAAGTGACTTGTCTTTTTCTGATTTTGTCTGTTAATCTAGTAACTATTAAAATCAGCAGTATTAAAATAATGGCCTTAGTTCCAAACGGCTTGTTCTCAGTGTACGTGACTACAGGTGGGTTGGAATCCGGCTCTCTAGTAAGCCTGTTTATAGATAGGCCTTACACTGAAGTAAGTCACTTACACTGACAGCAGGTCTTTTGGAATCAGGGCAGACTTTTACTGAGAGCAAGCATTTTGGAATCTGGTCCAATATTTAGAAAATGTCCTTGATTTGGGACCTTTGTCCTTATTTATTTTTGGTTCTGTACCTGACCCTAGAGATAAGAGGTTGAGAGTTATGTGGGACTGATAGCTGTCAAGCTTTCATCTCCAAAAGCTTCCAGCTCCAAAACATGAAACACAACCTAACATAGAGTGGAATAAATGGGCAAAATGTGGAACATTTCCTAACAACTTCAACTAGGAGGGTCGTAGGATGGCTAAATGTGCCACTTACAGGTTCATAGGCTCATAGAAGTTTACTAGGGTAATGACTCTAGAGCTCTTACATGCCTAGCCATATCTATCCCACATTGCTCCAATTGTTGGTGCTTACGTTAGTGAATTTTATAGAGGTAAGGGTCCATGGTACTTAATAATGACTTCCTCTGTCCAGGAGGGACATGGGACCCACCCCAGGAGTGAGTTTGTGGCCACTTATCCATTGATCTAGGTTGTGTTTGAAGAGGATCAGGGAAGGACTCTGTTTCAAGTGAACTGGAAGCTTGTTCCAGAGAAGTGACAGTCTCTGGGAGATGTATCTATCTCTGCAGCATGACCTGTTCATATCAGAGGCTAGGTTAAAATCCCTGGAGCAAGTGACCCTCTTGCAGTTTTATTTATGAATGCGTAACATTTCCATGAGGGCCAGGTCAGAGACTGCCCTGTAAGCCAGACACAGGTCACCACTTAGCAACCTGTAGGAGACAGAATACACTGACAGGGATTTCAGTTTTTCTGCAAAGTGCTTGTTTTGTGCACCCTGTAATTTCTTGGTGAGAAACCTCTGTGGTTTCTCCATTTGTTTCAGGTGGCTGGTGTGGTACATGCAAAAGGGAGCACTGTATTCAATTATTTGTCTGATGAGGGCCAAGTATAATGAAATTATAACATCCTTAGATATAGATGTGATGCCTTTACTTATAAGGTGTTCTACATAATAGAATTCCCTTACTACTGTGGATACATGATGGTCAAAGTTCAGGTTGCTACCTTAGTACCTAGAATATGTACCAGTGGGTCTACACTTAGGGGGAGTGCTGTCTATAATGTAATTAGCAATGATGCCAGCTTTCCCAAAGGGAATAATAATGCTTTTTTTTTTTTGCTTTAGCTTTAATCTGTGGCTTTGGCACCAATCATTTGTCTGTTAACCCTGTCTGCAGTATATTAACATCCTTATGTGACTCAGCGATTGCTCCTATTTTGCAATCATCAGTGAACTTGGTCAGCCACAGGTCATTCAAATTTGCCTGGGCTTCTGAGAAATTAATTCCAAATAGTAAGGGGTCCAGCACAGAGCTCTGGGGTATGCCACTGATGTCTAGTCTTTTGCTAGAGGTGAAGTCATCCACTTTGACAGCATGTGTCCTGTCAGTGAGTCATTTGGCTACCCATCTTGTAATGTACGGGTTAATTCCCAATTGGGAGAGTTTCTCTATAATACCTGAGTGGGGGATTGTATCAAATGCCTAGGCTAGGTCAAGATAGGTAGTATGCACTGTATTTCCCTTGTTCAGGACCTTGGTGACTTTCTTGAAGAAGCCAACCAAGCTTAACAGACATGATCTACCTTTACCGAATCTGAACTAGGTTGGGTACAGAGTTTGGAGATTACATATGCCCTTGTTAATAAGATTCATAATGATTCTTTCCATGGCCTTGTAGATCAGGCTAGTCAAGCTTATGGTCCCCCTTTGTGCAAAGGGATTACTGTTGCTGTCTTCTATTCCACCAGAACATAGCCAATTCACAGGCTGTAGTTATACAGGGATCCAACTGGGTCTGCTAGGTCATGTTTTACGTTGTTTAAAAGGCAACCTGGGATGTTATCTGGTCTCACTGAAGCCATGATTTTGGCCTTGGAGAGCACCAAGATGACCTGGTCTCTTGAGATAATAGGCAGAGGAATGGTGACAGGTGTACTTTAGCGGATGACTGGAGGGAACAGGGGAGTGAAGTTTGCTCCAAATCTGTCAGCTAGCAGAATTGTGGTATAAATGGTTGAGTATGGGTGGTGCCATCCACAACCAGTTCAGTGCATAGCTGAGTATTCCCTTTTAGATTTCAGACGTAGTTAAAGAATGCCTTGTGAAGATCTCTAATTTGTTTGTTTAAGCTAGAGAGGGATTTCTTCCTCTGCTGAGCCAGTGCCCTCTTGTTCTTGGACATTAGTTTCCTTCTCTTGTTGTATAGCCTGTTTATACTAGGGGTCCACCAAGGTGGCTTGTTTTTTTGGCAAGATCTGATTTTAATCCTGTCAGGTACAGCTGATTCTATACAGCTGCTTAAATAGTTATACAAGGCATTGGTATACACCTCTGCATAGGACTCCATGTTATCTGTGTTTCAGGGGGGTTTGAAACTTTTTATACCATCAGTTAGTAAGAAGTAGTTTGTCTTAGAAAAATCCTTAAGCATTTTTGAGCTTGAGGGGGTATCTGGTCTTATAATTACATCAAACAAGACTGATTTATGGTCCAATCTTACTAGGGAGGATATCACACAGGGGAGGTGCAATTCTCTCCCATGTTAGTGAGTACTATGTCCAGGATATTTGAGGCTCTTGTGGGTGTGCTGACTAGCTGTTCTAGAGCATTTGCATTAACAAAGTCCAAGAACCTCTGAGCCAGCATGTTTGTGGTTGTGTATGTTTCCCATTCAATGGTAGAATAATTAAAATCACCCATGAATAAGGTGTTGGGCTATATGGCAAGTGACTCCAGGAAGTCCAGGTATGGGGTATGCTGTTCCTGTTTCATGATGGGAGACCTATAGCTAGCCATGATGTGGTAGGGGGCACTGCCTATAGTTAACTGGATATGGAGTAACTCAAGAGAGTCATACTTTTAAATTAATAAAAAGCTATTTTAATGAATTAATATGATTCAGTATTATATACCATGGATATTAGTGTAAATCCTGTCAGTGTGGAACAGTGAGGAGCACTGACTTTTTAAGACTCAAAATAAGGACTGTTCCTCATAATGAGATACACATGACATGTATGCTTGAAAAGAGACTGAAATGAAAAAATAACTAGATTGCAATTTTCCTTCCAGAAACCAGTGGTACAGTGTTACAATGACTACACACAGTTCTAATTACAGAATTTGAATGTGATATAACAGCTGATTTGTGTACTCAACATGCTTTTTTTTTACAATTACAGTACCTACCTACTATGCTTATTTTTCAATTTATTTTAAAATCAACATGTGCAAACCTCTTTTAATAAACTGATATTCTATTCTAGTTTTCATACACTGATATAGTAAAACAATATTTTTCATTGTCACATTTTTAAATTGAATTACAGTAAGAAAGACCCTTGCAGAAACCTCCATCATATATTGGTAGGTCAAACTATTTATTGAAAAAAACTCTGAAAAAATGTTTTGAAGTTTGTTTTCAAATGAAGTCAGAAGAGATCGCTGTTCTTGATGACAGACATAGGTTCACAGGTGTATACTAGGCTAATGGCCCTGGAGCCTTTACAAGCCTAGCCCCCCAAAAAAATGCCCAGGCACCATTCCACCCAATGTTAGTTCACAGTGCCCCTATTCAGTAGGGCAACTGGAGTGATCCCTGGGATGAACTTTCTGTTACCCATCCACTCGTCAAGATCTCTCTTGAAGAGGGCCAGTGAGTTGCTCTGCTTGACATGAATGGGAAGCCTATTCCAGACTAGGGGCAGTCTTTTGGGAGATGAACCTGTCCCAACAGCATATTCTGTTAATTGTGGTAATGAGGTTGTGATCTCTGGAGCATGTGGCATGGGGGGATTGGGATTTCTTTAGGTGTAGCATTTCAAGTAGGGCTGGGTCGGACATGGCTTTGTAAGTCAAGCAGAGATCACCTCTAAGTAGAAGACAAGAGACTGAGAACAGCTGAAGTTTCTTGAGTATGTCCATGTAGGACATGTGTTTAAAGTCTAGGATCCTTTTTGTGAGGAACTTTTGTGTCCTCTCTAGCTGTTGTAGGTGTCTGGTCAGGTATACGCCAAATGGGGTATTATATTCAATGATTGGTCTAATGCGGGATGAGTAGGTAGGGATGATGGCCTCTTTCTTCCTGGATGCAAAACTTTTTTGTTTATAAGATGTTAGGGAATTTAAAAATGAGATGTAGGATCTTGCAAGCATATATTCCCACAACAAAAAGTATGTTGTATTCAGAAATATTTGATTTTTGTACGACTTGTAGGTTATTGAGCAAAAGTTGCTACAGCATTTATATTGTCTTTGTTTTGCTTTATTCATTGCACCAATTAATGAATTAATTCCTTAATCAGCCTAAATTGTGTTATATAATTTAAACATGTTGCATTTTATAGTCTAGACGTGTTTCAGTAATATATTTTCAGTAGACTCTTTACACTCTCTAACAACTGCAGAGGGGTTGACATATGTCAGGTCATATAATCTGCATTATTTGGAGTAAAGATCAGAACCGTTTGATCTTCAGCATCAAACACATAGTAATTGTTGCATATTACTGTGCTAGTCTTGTCTATAATATTTGACTGTAAAGAATTTCTGCATTAGTTAAAACATGATACTCTGGCTGCTACTGCATAGCACTAAAGCTCCAACCTGTTAATAATCTGCATCCTCTTGCAAGACTGCAAGGTTTGAATATTTCTTTCTCTATTTACCTACTGAAGGACATTGAGCAACTTGCTTAACAAGATAGTGGACTGGAACAATTGGGAATTTTGCCTAGGCTCCATAAAGGTTTCCAGGACTGCATGCCTAGTAACTATGAATCTGTTGTTGTTTGCTAGCCATTCATAGGTTCATAGGTTCATAGATTAGTACTAGGCTAACTGCCCTTGTGGGCCATTTTCAGCCTAGCCAACTACCTCATGTGAGAATCAAGCCCTGCATCTTATGTATGTAAGGTAAACACCTTAACCATTATGCCAACCTCCCACTCTCTATTACATAGCTGATCTAGTTCAGGAATTGTTGTGGCAATATCACCAATAGAACATTTTTAATGCAATATGGACAACTTTTTTTTTAAGATCATCAGTTACTGCATTTGTAGATGAAGTACTGGAATACAAAGTTGTTTGCCAGCAGCAACTTTTACATTAGTAATAGTTGTCGTTAATGTGGAATTATTCAGATGACTTTTACTTCTGCAAAGATTGTGCATATAGACTTTGCAAATGTTATCAGGTGGTTAATATTGCTTATGTTGTCATAAATGTTCTTCTATATAAACTGTGATTGGATCTTATGATATGGTGATGCTAGTGATCTTTATACAATTTCATGTAGTCATTCAAAGGTACCAATAAAGTACATGCAATTTGTTTCTTCATAACATGTAGGAGTGTGCACAAGTCAACAAAGTGGATAACTGCTATTGGGGGTGGGAGCTCTCTGTGAGTGATTATGCTCTTATCACCTGATCATTTTAAATCCTTTTTAACATGACTTTGCAGGACTAGTGTGCACGTGTGTGAATTAAGTTGGAATACTTTGGCCACTGTGTTTATGTGAAACAAACTGAAATATGTGACTTTGGTAATTATTATTTTATTTTTACATAGGTATCTGAGAATGATGCAGTTAACCATGTAGCTATAACTGTTGGGTTTAGGGATATCTATGGATAAAAATGACTGGCTCTGCTGAGTCATTACTCTTTGTCTTTGCAGGACTGATGTGCAGTTATGCAAAACACATTGGAATACTTTACTGTGGTCATTTTATCACAATCAGACATTTGATAAGTACAGAGTGAATAAGGTAGTTATAACTGCTGACTACAGAAATTACTAGATTCTAAGAACAGCAGTTTGAGTGGCTTTTTAAGGTTGAAATATTCTGAAGTAGGTACTTTGTCATTAATAGTTCATACATTTTTGCTTCACTGCTTAAGAAAAAAAATGTCCAAAATTACAAATTGAAAATGCACTCCAGCAATTGTTACTGTATTAACAACCACAACTGTTGTTGTAGTAAACAAGAAATATACATGTAAAATGATCAGAAAAGTGAATCAAAGAACACATGCATTTATGCATGGTCTTAAAATGTGTGAAGGGGCATGATTTGAAAACAGCCCTGTGGTCAATGTACACTACCCAAATGCATTTTCAGTGAATGAGAATTTCAGTGCATTTTAAATTAATGTGAGTTTCAAAGGAAGAGAAGTTTACTGCTTCTTTTGCTAAGTCTGTTTTCAATGTGGGACTGCTTCATTTAGCAAAGGGCACCCAGTATCTGTGTTCACAAATTTGAATTAAAAGTTTAAAACTAAATCCAAATCTCTGTAATCATTGTAAATGTAATGAAAAAAATAATATGCATACTGTCAGGTTTGAACATTGTTTATAGTAACTGGGGAGACACTGGAATTGATGGGGATGGGGATGGTTGGCTGGTCCATTACCCTGCTTCAGGACCCATTTGACCATGATCCAGCTCTGGCTGTAGGAGCTCTAGCTAAGCCTTAGTAACTATATATGTGAGAATCCAGATCTATCAGTGATAACTGTTATTCATGCACACAGTCCTAATGAGTATGCCAATATCAAAGGTTTTTGGCTGACCAAGTTCATGGATGATTGCAAACTGGGAGTAGTTACTGAATACCCTTAAGATGAGAACATCCTTCAGGAAGGTATAATACATAGACAAATGGTTGGTGCCAAAGCCAAAGCCATGGCTTGAAACTCAATACCAAGAAATTCAATATAGTACTTTTTGGGAAGTCTAGCACCCCAGGTAACTATGTCATCAGTAAAACACCCTTAAAAGTAGATTCATTAATCAAGGATCTGAGAACTCATGTAGATAGTAACCTAGTCTTTAACCAACATAAAATCCTTCTGTGTTGCTCAACTTATAAACAAGGGCATGGCATCTATCTCCAGAAAGATCATCATACTATTGTACTCAGCCTCATCAGGCCCATCATAGAATATAATGCCCCTTTGGTATGTATTCGAAGCATGCAGAAACTGAAACATCCACAAAGGTTCCTTACAGAAAGAATACAGGGAGTAAACACAATGTCCTGTGCTAATCACTGCAAAACGCTACCTTTTTTACTCAGTATCATACAGACTTCTGACAGGTGATATTTGCCTGGCATACAGAGCATCCCTGGACCCTGTTTTGATGAACGTTTTGCACATCCACAAAACAAACAGCATCAGAACCACTAGATTAAAAGATCTAAATTTTTCTTGCAACAAAAATAGGAGATGTTGGAGAGAGAAACCATTCTCTGGAACAGGCTACCCATTTAAAAGTCAAAATTCAAAGTAAACTTTATTGTCATTCAGAAATCACACAAGTGCAAAAACTGAATGAAATTCCACGTCTCCAAACTCAATGTGCAGACAATATATAGACTAGTTTCACAGACATTTACACATATAACACCTAGCTATTACATCACAGACATGCAGGTCAACAGACTAATACACATTTTAACACTTTTTGAACTGAACACTTACTTGTATGAGATTTTAGTATTGCACATGTGCTTGGCTAAGACACTGCATTGATCCTTGCACAGAAAGAGACATTTGAGCATTGCACTGTAAACATTAGAGTATTGCACTATGGACCTTAGAGTATTGCACTATGGTTAATTTATGAATTCGCAACATGTATTGCACTGAAAGAAGAGATATTTTACTGCATTGCTACTGCTCTAGATGGCCTATAAGTTACAGTCATGGTGAATATTGCACTAAGTATTTGATGAGACTAGTAACCAAGTTAATGCACAATCTGAGACAGTTTCTACTGACCCAGTTGGACATCATGTAGTGTACTGGTTACTAGAGTTCAGCAGCCTGATGACATTAGGGAAGAAGTTGTTCCTGAATCTCGCAATACTGCAACGTATGCTTTGGATGCGATTTCTGGATAATAGATGCAGGAACAGTCTATAAGCAGAGTGAGTGCAATCTTAAATTATTCCTCTAGCCTTACTGAGACATCTGGATAAGTACAAGTCGTGGATAGGTGGTAAGGTGATCTTAATGACCCTCTCGGCTGTCTTCACCACTCTTTGGAGGGATTTGCGCTCAGAGGTGGAGCAGCTTCCATACCATACTACGAGGTTATTTGTCAGGATCCTTTCTATAATAACTCTGTAGAAGGTAATGAGAACTGTTGATGGAAGATTCTCTCTCCTTGGCCTTCTTAAAAAGTGCAATCTCTGTTGTGCTTTCTTGACTATGGCATTTGTATTGCTGTTCCAAGACAAGTCCTCATCGATGTGCACCCCCAGAAACTTCATGCTTCTCACTCTTCCACTGTTTTCCCATTGATGGTGAGGGGAGAATGTTCCTTGCAATTTTTCCTGTAGTCCACAATTATCTCTTTTGTCTTGTTCACATTTAGTGCTAAGTTGTTATTTCCACACCAGGTAATCAGTTTTTACACCTCATCTCTATATGCTGTTTCATTTATTCATTCATTTATGTGATGTGGAGCTTCCCCTATACCTTTTTTAGTGCAACTTGGACCAATGAATGGGTAATCACAAATTTACTACTCGTCTAACTTCTATCTCTCTGATGGACAGAGGCAGTCAGTAAATCACCACATATAAATCAAATTTGTTGGTCACATTTGGGTTGCATTGCTAGGCTTATATAGTGGTTGTTAGCCAAGTATACACCTATGAACCTATACAGTTGATAACACTGTAACTTCAATAAGTGGTAATTCACGAGTTGTCTGTCAATAACATGCTTAGTGACATTTTTATGGCACCAACTCGGCTCAAGCATAGGAAAATATAGCTATTTGATTTGCCAGTAATTGAAGCATTTTAGTGTTTACATAGAACAGTTAATAATCTTTAAATGAGATGTTCAGAACAATTAGTAATCTTTAGGTTAGAGCAAACACAAGCCTGTCTATGCTACAATACTATTATGACTTTTTTTACAAGTATTCTTAATTTTAATATCTCAAAAGGCCTCAAAGGACAACTGAAATTTAAAAGAAATGTTAAACCTAGAAATTAATATTTGGACATATAAGACACATGCATGACTGATAGATGGTCTGCTGTTATACCCTTTGTGACAGTCATGTTAGTCACACATTAAAACAAAGCTATGTCTTTGCATAATTGCGGGCCTATATGACACAAAGCAATTCCTGGGGAAGGCAGATATTTATAACTTAACAAAACGATCATCCCACCAATAACAGAAGCAATTAGATATGAAACAGGCATCAGTTTTTAAAGTTACAAATATACCTAGCGCCAAGGTGCAGAGGGATAATGCCCTAACTGACTCAGGCATCCCTGGTTCAGATAGCAGTCTGGACATCTAAGGCACTAGTGGTGATAGGCAGGATATCCAATGAGTGGAGACAACAGAGAGAGAGAGACGTATACATGCAGCAAACTAGTTAGTAGATTTCCCTGATGAAGACTGAGGAAAGAGTGCCAGTGATGGTAGATGGAGCATCCTGTTAACATCATTCCTTTGCAGAACTGAGGGGTAGATCAGCACTGATGCCCATTAGAACCCCCACCCCCTATAGATGTACTAGGCTGGGTGTGGGGCAAAAGTGATAAAACACTCTCTGACAGCAGTATAAAGTTACACCAGCGTTCTTAATCTCTCTCCTTCCTGATACAAGAGGTTTAAGGAATCACACAGTGGAAACTATAGCTTGGCTAGATTTTTCTTTTAGGTTTACTGGTTTGTTTGTCCATGTACCATTTTGCTAAGTTTGTTAGTTGGGATATTTTGCAGACACCCTAATGGTTATGAACATCAGCTGGGTACAACAACCCTGTGTTTCTAAAGGCTAGACAAAGAGTCCACTTATGCTGTGCTGATGAAGCCATAAGAAGGCTGAAACATGCATGTCCACAGCTTGTGGGATTTGGCTTTATTGGCCTGAATTTATCCATAACAGACTTAAAAAGAAAAATGTCATGGGCATTCAGAACTGCCATATAGCTGAAACACCTGATGTCCTTAAATGGTCATTTGCATATATCCCATGTGCCTCTGATACAAGAAGTTTCAGGAATCACACAGCTTGGTTAGATTTTTCTTTAAGCTATGTCTTATGTTTGTAAAAAAAATGTATGTGGAGCTTTACCTCTTGGACCTCGACTAAAAACAGGTTTCTGATGATCCAGATGGACTATCCTGGCAAATAATGCCAATAAATAAATAAATAATAAAAATAGATAACCTTTGGCTATCACCTCCATTACTTTCACAGTAACACTAATTTTTAGAGAAGTCAGTTGCTCTTACAACTTCATTCCTAGGGTGGATGGTTTGTGGATTAGGTCTGCTGCTCTGTTGCCTGGAGCCTGATCACTGAGGAGGATAAAACCTTACATTCACTTTAGACAGTATTCTGTCTCTGGTTAGAGGACCCTATTGTGGGAATGTATGAGAGGTGCCTTTACATCTTCCATGGATGAGGAAAGGTAGAATCAGGTATGCTGACATAAAACAATTCTGGTTTCTACCATCTTTGTACAACTGCTTGTTGCATCATAAACCACATACGTCATCAGGATGCTAACTATGCTAACTATTGATGCCACAGAAATTGTATCTTGAGTCTTTCTTTGAGCTCACCATTAGACATTTCCTTCTCAAACTGCAGAACTTCATCAATAAAGTCTCACTGGAAGAACATCATCTGATTCTGTTAATTTATCACCTTCTCAGACAACGGGGAAGAAAGAAAATACTTTTCAAGCCTGTGCAGAACTCAGGACTTCCTGTCTGGGGGATAACCAGCTGGTGGCTGAGACGTGCAGCTCCTTTTGAGGGCTACTAAAGACACTGCAGTTTCTGTATTCAGTGTCTCTGATGAAAACAAACTAAAATAAATAAATTAAAATAAAATACACCAGTCCCTGGGATGTGGGGAAAATATGTTGTTTTCTTTCATACTGACTGACCCATAAAATCTAAGCGTTCCTAATACTAATAGACTGACTATACCTTGAAAAGTATGCACAAGTGGTTAAACATCCCAGCAGGACTGTTGTTTCACACAGAACATCTTTAATGTCCAAGTGTGTGAGGATATGATATTAATGGCCACCCCTCATTCCTGCATTTGATTTAGTATTTCTGTGAATGTGAGATCATCTGACAGAGGAAAGAGATACAACCTCTTCATCTTTGTCTACACTTTCTGATATGTAATTGAACTCCTTTGAGGACTGATATGTGCTTAGCTTTTGCTTGACTCCTCCTAGGTCTTTTAATCATGGGAAAGTACTATATAAATGATTTTGTTGTTTACTAGGAGGAACAGAAGAATTATGACTTTTATATATTGGAGGAGGAAGCTTGTTAATAGTTTGGTGCAAAGAATACTTAAAAGGAACTGGACATAGGCGTAGGTAGCTTAACCTGCAAGGATGGAGCTATAGCAGTATTACACATTCTTGACTAGAATGTAAGCCCTGCTTAGATCATGTGTATACTCTTGTAGTAGCGGAGAGGTGAAGCCATACCTTGCATCACATGCTGGAGATATGATGAGAATAATGGTACCTAACAGAAAGAATGAGAATAAACTACTGCCATTGGTAAGGCATGCACCTGATAGCACAGGCACTTGATACAGCAGTGCCAGGAATACCAGTACTTGAAAATAACAGTGTAATATGACTGATACCAGCTGCACTAGTGCAGAGGACAGATGCTTATGGCATTGACGGCAGTGGAACTAATATTCAGATGGCAAGCGCTGATAGGGCTGATGCTTACAATATTGCATTGTGTTAAACTCACTGCAGTCTTGACCTAGCTGTGGTCTGACACCTATTGATCAGTGGTAATGCCAGCCACTTGTTGGTTGCTACAGATGATCATGATCTATTTCTTCAGTGTAGATGGGCATATGTGTGATAACAGGCAGGGAAGACAGCACAGAAAATGGTGTCTCAGTTGTGCCCACAGAAAGAAAGGCAGGAGCAGGGAGTAAAAGAGGAGTTCTAACTATCTCAGACAAGAAGAGGGCAGAACCCCTACACCAGAGACTGAAGCTCTAACATGATGAGCTAGAGGAGTTAAGGGTAAGCATTCCCAAAAGGTGCCTGCTCCTTCATCATTTTTTTGTAATTCAGTAAATTTTTCTTCAGTAGCACAAGGTTGTTTGAATTTTCCCTCATTATTGTCTTTATGTTTGAAATGATGCCAGAATCTTTCAGAAGGAAATTTATTTGACTGCAAAGTAGAAGATATTTGCCTGCAGTTACTGGAGCATTTCAGCTAGTAAGTAATTTTCTAACACTTTTCTGAGGGTCCCTTTGTGGTGTCAATAAATTGGATGCAAAAAACACACCATTTTACATCATGACAGGAACCAAGACAAATACAGCACATTAAGAGGTTATCTGCCATGAGGGTGAGGAAGGGGAATAGGATTTGGTTGCCTACTAATACCTTTTTAAAGAAAAACAGCTGTTGCAACCAAGAAATTGCAGGTTCAGGTGTGGGAAGTATTGGAGAGACCAATGAACACATTTGTTGGATGTTATCAAAGAGGTTCTGGAAAACCATCCAGTCACTCCGACGTGGGAGATTGGATATCATCCAAGTGGCTCTGAACAAGAGATTGAATGATAACAGCTCATTAGAAGAGAGGTATGTGGCCACCAAATAGAGACAGGAGGTCAGTGTTGAGACACAAAGGTCTGCCATGGACCATAAAGCACATGCACACAGTGATCCACATATGTAACCCACAGGTGTAAACACTATGTCACGGAGTCCAAAAATGGCTCTGGTTGGAAACGTCAGCATACTAGAGTCAGAAATGTCACTGGAGGCCCTATTCAGACATGGCATGCACTTGCTTAAAAAGGGTAAATCAGAAAACAGTTTCCAGAACCAGATATGTCAGGGTGTGGTGCAGAACATCAGTCTTGTGGGCAATCTTAATGTGACAGTAGCACAGATGCTAGGAATAAGGTGAAGGATATTGTTAGGTCCAAGTCCATAATAGAAAGTACACCACTAACAAATACATTTGTCACTGAGACAGAATAGTTTCAGGTGACCCTGACAAGGCAGATGAGAGAACCCTTATTCATGGAAGTGACTTGGATGTTGGGAGCTTCGCTGACGATTACACAAGTGCCTATAGGAGATGCAGCAGATTAGTAAAGCATGATCCATTACTGCTGTACAGGAACCAATACATGTGAAAGGTGATATTTAACAGAACATAAGCATATCTCTTCTCCTGGTACATCAGGGCTGCAACAGCAGCAGCCTGAACCTCAAAATATGTATGTACCCACATGCTATTCATGTAATTAGCATATACTAGTCTGAGTGCCACAAGTTGGAGAAAATGATGCACCTGGTCTTTATCTGCTAAAAGAATGTTATTTTTTTGTATTCACATCTTTCAGTAGTAAAAGATTCAGCATAACAGGTTTGTACAAGCCTGACATCAGTGTGTCACCTCTTACAGACATTGATTGCATCATGCACATATTGGAGACACTCAAACACTGGATAATCCTAAAAATACTTATAACGCGTTGTTGCATGTATTAGAATGAAACATTAAGATGGAGGTACAATGGATGCAAAGGAAATCATTTTACAGTAAGTATAGTGTTGTCATGCAGAGTATTATGACCACAAAATAGTTTGTAGTAAAATAGCTGGGTTCAAGAACACATGAAATCATGTGCAAATTCAATAACGGCTTGGTATAATAAACATTTGCAAACCTTGCAGTGGATTGGGAGAAGAATGAGACTAGTAGCTAATATTGTGTAAGGTGAGTTATGTACCAGAGCCAAGTATGGTACCTGTACAGTAGACTGGGTGGATTAATGTTCTCCCTTTCTCTATTTTTAAAGAAATGGATAGCTTCAAATATTATAGAGGACTAAACAATAAATCAGAAAATCAGAACTTTGAACAGAATTCGTTATTGTGCTGTTTTTGTCTGTTTATTTTGTTCACAGTTCAGCCTTTTCTGTAGAGCAAGCAAGTTTATTCTGTTATTTTTTTATTAAACAGTAACTGATAGCTGATGTAAAACTTTGGAAACAGACTGCGACCTTTAGTCACAACAATATGAACTAACTTAAAAGCGACAT
The DNA here is from genome assembly GCF_019279795.1 of Protopterus annectens. NCBI lineage: Eukaryota > Metazoa > Chordata > Ceratodontiformes > Protopteridae > Protopterus > Protopterus annectens. Next base: position 1,238,063,311 of record NC_056741.1, read on the forward strand.
GGGTATTTTGTGTTTCACAAAGTCATAATTAATCAGTACTGTGGTCATGGCAGTATTTATTTCTGTCTACATCATTATCTGTTTTTGTGATTTCCTCTCATTTTTAGTCTGTTGCTTTTATCATTAATTTGTATAATTTATGTTTATATGTACTCTGCTTTTTATGTATTCTGAAAATCATTGTTGTTTGTGGTGTACATCATTCTCTGTATATTGAGATATTTTGGAGCACATGATCATAAAGCATCATTGTTTATTTCAGGTTTTTATTTTTGAAAACCTATAAAAATACTTTCCAGAAATAAGCTCCCGTAATACTCCATCTAGCTTTACAGGGTCATGTTTGCAACTAGTCATGTATTTTTTTATTGTATAACAACCTGGCTACTGCATGTGAAAACAATAAGTAATCAAGAACCTGAGCAGACTGAGTGACAGCTAGGAGGGAGCTACCATAATGATTATCTGATTACAGGAAAGTAGCTAGAATTCAGAGGCTGCATATTTATTGAGTGAATTCAATGAAGTGTGTTGATTAGTGACTCATGGGTTCTTAAGTACTACAATTGGAAAGTACAGAGGAAAATTAATTTAGACTGGAAAGTGAAAGAGAGAGCCTTAACAAGACTGCTGAAAAGAGAAGAGCAATTATCTGGCAGAATAATAGGTGTGTCAGTCAGATTGCATAGTAAAGGAACAGTAATTTTTGAAACCTGATTCATATGAATAATCAAATATTTATGGTAGCATTTTTTTCTGAAATTATTCCCTCTAGAGAATCTAGTTGAAGGGAATTTACCTGCTTGGATATGATCTTTCTTTTTTTTTTTTTTATGCTGATGATTTGGCATAGGTGTATGTTGTTCTGACTGTAGTGCACAGGGTCCTGGGTTCAAGACTTGACAGTGAAATGCATGGTGGTGACGTGTTTTATTCTAGCAACTTTCCAAAATTATACAAGCAATTATTAAAATATGTCTCTGGTTTTTGACCTATTGTCCCCCCCCCCAGAAAAAACTGAAATTAAAAATAAGTGCAAGAAGCTGTGCAAGATGCCCATGGCTTACACTACTGTCATTCTATTTATATATTTACACTTTTATGATTGAAATAATCTGAACTGGGAAGTTTTGTCATTATTGGTTCATGCATTTTGCTTCATTGCCTACTGGAAAAATGTTCAAACTATAAATTTAAAATGCACTCTAACTTAAGTCTAACAAGTGTGCTGTATTATACAAGGAATATAATTTAATAAAGTCAGGAAGGTGTATCAAAGAAGGCATGTATGTTTCTTGTTTTGTGTGCAAGGGGCCTGTGATTTGAAAACAGCCCAAAGGTGATCTTTATCCACCACTGGCCAGATGCATTTTCTTTGGATGTGGTGTGGGTTTCAATGCTGTTTCAATGAATGTGAGTTTCAAGGGCAGAAAAGTTTTAATGCCAAGTCTATTTTCATTGTAAGACAGTATTGCTTTGTTTACCAGATGTCTATTGGTGTTTGTGCATTGTTGTGCTGTAAAAATAAAATACAAATAATCATTGTAGAAGCAAAGCAGTATGCACACATTAGTGTTTATGGTAAATGGGGCGAAATAGCCAGGTAATGGGACATTGTTGGCTGCGTGCAGGGGGACTCGAGTGTCATATTCTGGTTGCCTGTTCTTCATTTTGCATTTGAAAGTTGGTATCCCACAATTCCATTGGGGTGGGCTGGGTTACATAATTATGTATGCAAATTAGATGTTAATCAGCATACAGATTTGTACCTATTTTTCATGGGCCTTCCCACAAGGGGGAGTACAACAAGATTACCATACATACCTTCAAAGTGCTACACCATCCCTTATACAGGTTGCATTCAGCTCTGACACTACAGGGTCACACAGTACATTTGTCCACAATTCACAGTCCTGAAGCTCCACACTGACATGGGGGATGAAATCTCTGACTCCTCCAGGCTCGGTAACTACCTGTGTGGTTACCACATCTACATACCATAACCCTTATACATATGATATAGCATTACTTTCACCTGTCACTGTGCCCCACCCTACCTGTAGAACTGATAACTGTGCTCTGCCAATCACTTTTGTCTGCATGGGTAAGGAAATGTCTGATGTGATTTACCTACATTTGTTTGAGGTACAAGAATATGAGTTACATTTTTCCGACAATTTAGTTCCAGTAAGGGTAACTTGGCACATCCCCTGGTCATTAATGGAGATAAAGCCCTTCTAGAAGATATGCCACACATCATGTGGAACAGGTTGAACCTTTGTAGCAGTGTTTGTCCAATCATTGATCCCTAGAGCCTCATAGAAATGCTCACATATTGGTGTGTGTGTGTGTGTGGGGGGGGGTTACTCCATTGTTGTCTGTGAAAACCATATATACTACACCATATGCTTCAACGTCATGTCAGTGAACTAGTGCAGGATTCACAAACCTGACTCATGAGAGAGTCCAAACATGGCCCCTACTTGGCCCTGACAAGTCCCATTAGTAAGGATGTTAAGGCTACACAAACCTTGGTGTCCACTGGACTAGGCAGTCCATGCATCCCCATGTATTATGTATCTAACTCCTGTATCATGTATTTGACCACACCGTGGTGGTTAACAGTGTCCTGATCATAAAGAAAATGGCATGTTAGCCACTGGGAAGCACATCTGTTATGCAGAGGAAGTGACAATGAACAACATCATGGTCACTTATTCTAAAAGTGGGCACTAATACGTTGCTCAGATAATGCTGATGATGCTCCTGTGATCATAATGTGAGTGGGACTTCAGTGCACTAGAAAATCTTGGTATTCAGAATAATCACAGCTACTCCTTGTGATACATTTGTTTCCGAATTGCTCTGCCTGGTTTAAGTTCATTGCTTGAATATGCAAGCTTTCTAATTAACATGCTATCATTTATTTGCATGCAGACATTTGCAAATGATGCATGCCATACTATCCTGAAGTCCAATTGCACTACTTGTGATTGTGAATAACTCTGTACATGAATGTTTCATTTGCCATACTATTTTTACATAATACTGTGTGCTGTTTTGAAATACCTCATGTAACAGACAATGTATAAAAGCTTTATTGAACTGCTAAATGGGATTCAATAAATATTATCCTCTATTGCAACACTTACACACATATGCACCAATATCTGAGGTACTGGCAATAATGTCCTTCTAGCCTGCCAATATACCAATGCAGTTATTCCCATAATAAGTGTCCAGGTTGTTATTAAAAATATATAAACTAGTGCTTGTTTGCTTTAATGTAATTTGGTAGTCTATTGCAAGCATCAACTACTCTCTTAGAGAATTTATAAACAATACATCCCATTCTTATATAACCTCCTGCACAGGTTATCTGATAATTTTCTACTACTTGTTGATAACCTCGAAGATTCCTAGAGTTTGTTGTCTGCAAATACCCTATATACCTGAATAAGTTATCTTTTTTAAATATTTATATGAGACACTGGACAAGTTCAGATAATTTAGTTTTTCATATTAATTTAAATTTTCACATTTATGGATGCCCTTGGTATATTTCCACTGTACTCTTTCTAATTTACTCATGCTTGTTCTCTTATAATGTTTCCATATTGTTACTCCATAGTCTAGTTTGTGTCCAATGTAACTAACAATGATTTCATTATTTCTGATTTCCTAGACTTTATAAATCTTTTTATATAACCCATAGTTCTATAACTATCATTAATCAATTGGTTGATAAAAAACAAACCAAGCATGAAACGGTCAAAAACTTTATTGACTGAAATAAGTGCAGAGGAATCTGGTGAAGTTAGTGTGGTTCAGAAAAAAAAGTGTTTATTCTTCATTTCCAGTGTGTGGACATTGCCATCTAGATTTTTATTTTATCAATTGACAGATATGATTAGAAAAAACTTAAAAGCTGAATCTACACATATATCCAGGTCCTTCAATGAATCTACAGTTTCAATCAGTGTGTGTTGCATTAAATCTTCACCTTTTGATCAATGTCTCTCAATTCTCATATGCTTAGTTTTTGTTGTATTAATCAGCATATTATTCTCCTGTGTCCACTGGTCAATTTAGAAAAAAGTTATTTTGTAGACAGGCTCCTTTGGTGACACGTAATCAGTTTGCCCATTTTCAAGTCATCTGCATATAGACTGTAGAACACATCAGATGAAAAAGATAGATCTGAAAGGTACAATCTAAATATGTATGGTCCTAGGAGAGACCCCTGCGGGTCACCCTCGCTGTAACCTAGAATTTCACCTGTCCAATAGCTGTATGATACTTGCCATGTCCTATTTCTATGCCAGTTTTCCATCTTATCAAGATTACAACAAAACCTAGTTGTTCTAATTTATTGACAAGTGTTTTGTGTATGACCCTATCAAAAGCTGAAGTTAGGTCAATATAAATTACATTACAGCACAATTTTTCATTTACAGCTATTATTACATAGGTTCATAAGTTCATAGGTGTGTACTAGACCAACGGCCCTGGAGCCTTTACAAGCCTAGCCCATAGAAATGCCCTGGCATCATGCCACTGTTAGTTCCCAGTGTCTCTATCAAGTACAGCCATGTAGGGCATGTGTTTAAGGCCTAGGATCCTCTTCATGAGGCACTTTTGTGGCTTTTCCAGCTGTTGCAGGTGTTTAGTGAGGTACATGCCAAATGGGACATCATACTCGATGATTGGTCTAATGAGGGAATAGTAGGGAGAGAGATGATGACCTCTTTCTTCCTGGATGCAAAACCTTTGGTAATGAGATGTGCCACATAGAAGGACTTTCTGACCACAGTGGCAATGTGGTGGTCAAAGGAGAAGTTGCTGTCATACTGTGTCTGCAGATCTCTTATAATGCCTTGCTATGGAACATCATGTTACAGGTAGCTATAAATCTATTTTTTAACATATGCATGCTGATACATGGTTTCACGTCCTAACCTTTCCAGTTCTGACAATAATTTATCCAAAATAACCCTCTTCATTATTTTCCCATAACATGAAAGTAAACTTATGGGTCTGTATGACTCTGGGTTTGTCCTAACCCCTTTTCCCTTAAAGATAAGTTTAATAAGTGCATGTTTCCATCTTGAGAAATCCCCCATACTTAAATGTCCTAGTGAATAACAGATATAATGGCACTGTAAGTTCATGCAGAAATCATTATTACTGATTACATCTCCTCCCTGTGCTTTGTTTGGGTCCAGTTTGCATAGTTCTTTTAAGTACTATGTTTAATTTGTCTTTCTAGTGTGTTTATTTTGTTTTTTTAAGTTACAAGTTGACTTCATTTTGATTTCTTATTTATTTATTTTTTTGTCGCTCATCTTAATTAAGTATCTTGTTCTTATGGAAATATATCCTCCTGACCTCGTATGCCTAGAGCCTGATGTTACACTTTTTTTTATTTTTGTTTTTTTGCATTCAAACATTTATCTTTCAAAACTTGTCACATTGCTTCCGCAGTTTATCCACTGTGCACACTACTCCCATCAGTGTTACATAGTGACTGTTTTGATTCCATATAGTCTGCTATTATTAATCTTTTGTGTATTGGTTTAGAGTTCAGTTTGGAAGAATTATCTAGCATCAATTTAACCTTTATGACCTCATGATCACTGCACATCAATGGTGGTAAAACTTCACTTGAAGTAACAGTCATTTCCTAAGGAACACAAACATGTCTTGTATGTTGCATTTCCTGGTAGGTTTTGTTACAATTTCAAGTAATTGTTGTTCCTGAACATGCATTGTAAATAATCTCCTCACTAAAGTTATTGAATCAATACTATTCCAGACAGTTTCTGGTAAATTTAAGTCCCCAGCCACTATTATTTTCCTTTTGTATTTCATGTAAAAAAGTATGAATTGCTCTAGGTCATCAGCACTTGACACTCCAACAAATGTTATGTGTTCCAGGGTTGTCAAAGTCACACAATCATCAGTACTAGTGTTTTCACTGAACATGTAATAAACATAGATCTCATAACAATCTTTAATCCCTAACGTAACACCTATGTCTGTTTTTTTTTTTTTTTGTTATGATGTCCATTACAGTAAAACAGTTATACCCTGATGGAACTGGATTTTAGTCATTCTTTAATCATGTTTCACAAATAATAGCAACAACATCAATCCTGTGGAAATTTAGAAATTTTTCCAATTAAAAAAAAAACTTTATTACTAATGCTCCTAATATTAACAACCATCAGAGATATAGCAAATGTTTCATATATGTGAACTGTTAAAAACTAGCAAAATTCCTGTCATGTGTTAGTCAAATATTGCAATGTATCTGCTGCAAAAATTCTCTTTCCTTCTTAGACATGTCTAAACTCATGGGCCCAAAATTAAGCTTGGATTTTCCACACATTTCCATTTCTTAAATGGGTCATTTTTTTCATATAGGTATTTACCCAAAAAATATTTTCATTCGCACTACTCTGACTCTCCTGTCTATATGTGATTTGTCAAAAATTCATCCTAACACCTGTACAAGTGAAGCTATCTAAGAGGGCTGTAAATTCCTTACTAACAGTCAAGCCCTTGCAGGTGAGATAATTTGTACCAACATGAATAAAAGCAGCTTCATACTTCCTTACATTAAGGCATTCTAATGCCTTTCTCACATCCTGTATTTTTGTTCCTGGCAAGCAGAACACTATTCAATGTTTATTCCCGTATTTACAAATATAAGTATCACATCCTCTAATAATTAAATCTCCAATTGCAAGTATATAATTTCTGAGCAGATCTGAAGAATCTCCCACTTCTAATTCAATAATATCTGCTCTGTCAGTTGTTACAAAGGAATGATCTTCACCATGAGTCTTATTAATCCTGCTGTTTCACTGTGTATTACATTGTAAACATGTAATTCTCATCCAGCTGGCTTTGTACATCCACACCTTGAGCCATGTTGTCAACATCTGTCTTTCTCATCTTGGTTCTTTCAATGATGTTCTTCAATCTTTCCAAGTTCAGTTTTGATTTCCTCCTCATCAGCTGCCCTTTGTTTCTTTTTTCTATCTTCTCTGTAGGCTGAATGTTTTCCTGATTGTACCACTCCCTGTAATCTGTGTGTTACATAAAAAACATTGTCCTGTTTAGTAGGTATTCTCTTTGCATTATAGGCATTAATCAATTTATTTTTCCATCTTATTTGCTGTGAACTTTGTTTCTTTCTTTTTTGTTTTCTTGTACATGATCAGAATCCACAGATTGCTGAATACTTGTATCCTGAATCCCGACATTTTCATTGTTAGTATCATATTTAATAGGGTTTCAGTGATATTTACTGACAACTGACACTTCATTTTCTAAATGTGTTCAATTTGCACTTTGCCTAATATTATTTATCTCATCATCCCACTCATTAATATATGAAACAACAGTTTTCCATGCTGTGGCAGCTTCCTAAGTGCAATCATAATGTAGATATACTGCAGCTTTTGACATGAGGAACACAAGTCAGCAGTGTTGTTAGGTGTTGCCTTTAAATATACATTGCATTTAGTACACTGCACAAGATAGTTGTGCTTTAGCAAATCATTACTGACATATTCATTTAAGGAATCCCTTTTCAGATAAAAACTAATAAAGAATTGTAAAACAAAAGAATAATCAAAATGAGTTACCATGGAACTCAAAGAAATTTTAAGTCCACTTCTATGAAAAAAATCACACAGACCACATGCAACTAAATATTAAGTACACTAAGCTATCCTTATAGAAAGGGAAGTGATTCATAAGGTTGTCACTCTGACCTACCATGCCAATTGTGCTAGTCATACAAATACTGGATTTCCTTTACATTGCACCTGAACACTCAGTAACTTCTGTTGAGTATCGTTCAGAGTCACACATCATTATAATAATAAAGATTGTTGTTGTGTCTTTTGGCTTATCCCGGTTAGGGGTCGTCACAGCGGAACTCCGGTCCGCTAATGTTTGGTAGTGGATTTTTACGTGCCGAGTTACCAGCCCTGACGCACAGCCTTCAACGAAGGCAGACCCATTCATGCATGCCTCTACACAGAAGACGCTCTAGCTGAGAATCCAACGCGACAACATCTTGCTGTGAGGCGACAACACTACCGCAGCACCACTATCACGGATAAGAAGTAGAAAATAAAATATTAATCAAAATAGATTTCTTACTAAAGAGTTGCATAATAAATCACAAAGCAACACAGGATTGTTTCAGACATTCTAGATTTTCCTTTCTACAGTCTGTGTGAATTTATAGCTGACTAGGCCCCTCACAATGGTTACAGTTTGCCTGTCTAAAATCTATTCCTTTCTAACAACAAACAGTGAAAATCATAGGTAAAACAAAAAAATGTAAATTGAAATAAATCTTCCTGTCTACAAGCTATTCCTTCCTTCCTACAAGTAGTGAAAACAGAGGTAAGAAAAAATACATATATATTAAAAAAAAATGTTTCTCTTACCAAGCAGTTGCACAATCGATCACAAACCAACACTGGATTGTTTCAGATAAGGGCTTCAGGCTTATGCAGTTTTTTAACAATACTGCATCACTTCCACTATATTGGGTAAGTTTTAAACTTTAATTCAGTGGGGGCATGGAGTTAAGATGCCAGTTACTCATAATAATAAAATGTACATAGAAGGGACTCAAAATCAGCCAACCCAAATGTAACTCCAGAACATTTGGAAAAGGTAAAGATCCTACTATTACTCAGAGGTCACACCAATCATGAGCCAAGAAATCTGATCCAGGATTGCCAGAGGGTTAAGCATGAAAATGGTCCCAGTGGACACAAAGTGATGGTATATGTCAAGCCAATAATAATTAACAGAAATGGAGAACTGCCACCATCACATCACTGATCAAACAAGTTAGACAATAACCATGTGTCACCTGTGCCACAACAAAACAGGTAGTGGTGAAAAGTCAAAGGGAAGCTTGCCCCTGAATTTTTGTTTTGTAGTTTATGAGGCATTCACTGGTTTGGCAGCCAATAAGGGTTAGAGAGACTTTGTTCAGTAAGAGTCTGGTTGAAAAAACAACCAGTCAGGGTAAGAACCGATCAAGACATAGGACTGATGGTCCATGGGAAATCAAAAAGTGTCATCTGTATATGGAGAAATCATGGGTTTAAATCATGATGGATTCCATGACATAAAACTGTACCAATAAAGAGACTCTATCATACCTTGTATGAAGTACATTAGAGCTGAAATTTGAAATATGATGTGGAACTTATGCAAAAATCCAGCCTGTTACATAACTTAAGAAGACACAACCATAAGCATTTGTTCATATGATTGATGGCTAAGTGGATGTTAGCTTCTGTAGCCAATGCTCCTGAAGATGTATTCTACTGTAAGAAGAAGAATGTGGATGTCTCTTTGTAAGGCAGTCAGTTTATGGAAAAGTTAAATGAGGAGATAAGGAATCTAACTATATCTAAAGAACTAATTCCAGAGTTCACCTAAACATGGCTGCCAAGCTCAACAGTCTCTACTTACCAGGGGAAGAAGTCAGTGCATAATGTATCATCCTTATTTGGGAGGGACTGTGTAGCGGAAGGACAAGTAGATGCAGCCAGCAGCGGCCTTAGGTCAGCTGGTGCCCTAGGCAAAAGGGCTCCATGGCACCTCCCCCACACCACCCAGGTGACCCCATCCTGGTCTACCTACACCAAATAAATACTGGAAAAGCACCCCTGCTACAGCGGCACCCTAGGCAGCCACCTAGTTGGCCTATGCCTAAGGCCAGCTATGGACAAGGCGTCTTAAATATAATGAAGTGGTTCTACTGCGGGTAAGAAAAATGAAGAGTGACCAAATGCTGGACAATGATTTTCTGCCTTCTGAATCAACCTATGAAGGGGAACAAGAGAAGGGCTAAGCAAAATATTTCAGGAAGGTGCCATCTGTATATCCATTGAGAGGGAAACCCCTTGTGCTGAGATGGGGAAATACAAATGGAGCCAAGTACTGGCCAAAATACATATCACATGTAGCCATAAGACAAAAGAACTGAGTTCTGTTTTCCAAAAGTATTCTGGCCATAAAATAAGTAACTTAGAGGTGCTTTCATCTCTGAAAGACTTTTTTGAGTTACAGAACAATACAGGGTAGGAGGTTCACAGGTAACAACAAAACCAGAAAATCAGATCTCACTCTGAAGTAGGTCTAGTTGGAGTTTAGCACTATACTGATGATGGCTTTGACTGTGAAACACATCAGTAACTAAACATGTGAACCCTGGATGAACAAAAAAAAATCAACCTAAAGGAAAATTGAATGCAGTACAAACAATGGCAATAAATTTAATACATTTATTGTAATTAAATGTAATAATAAATGTAAATATAAAGCATTAATGAGAAAAGAACTGAATATGTATATATGTGTATGTATACATATATATATATATATATATATATATATATATATATATATATATATATATATATATATATATATATATATATACATATATATATATATATATATGTGTGTGTGTGTGTGTGTGTGTATATATATATATATATATATATATATATATATATATATATATATATATATATATGTATATATATTTAACATTGTTAGTATGACATTCTAATATCATCTGAAAAAGTTTTGACAACCAGCAGCTGTGCTATCAGTTCCTCATCTGATGAGCTATACAGTTTTAAATCATCCACAAAGAGAAGATGATAATTCTTTAGACTTTGTTGTTTTCTAGGAACCAAATTATAGCCATGGCCTAAGCTAAGCAAACAGCTTAATGGGTTAAGGGCAAGGCAGAATAGCAATGGTGACAGAGAGTCACCCTGGAATATCCCCCTTTGGATTTTTATCCCTGGGATAATATTGCAAAGTGGTCAGCCACTCTTTCATGGTCACTGTAATGTAGTTGATCCGTATAGGGTGTATCTTATACATTTTAAGCACTCTTTTAGCCATAAATGTGGGATACTATCAAATGCTTTTTTGCAGTCAATCCATGCCATACTTAGATTCTTCCCTTTCTTACAGTTCTCCACTATAATTTTATTTAACAACAAATGATACTTTGTTCCATATGACTTTCTTTTATTGCCCTTTTGTTCTACTGCCATAATTGAGTTTTCTTCTAAATGACTATAAACTCTGTCAGCGTCAATCCCCATGTATAGTTTATACATCGTCGGAAGACAAGTTATTGGTCTATAATTTTTAGGGTAGCTTGCAGGTTCACTCTTAAGTACGAGTATTGTTTTTCCTGTTATTAACCAGTGTGGTGTCTGTTTGGGGTGTGCATATAAATAGTTCTTACTCATGTCTAGATCCTCATGTAAAGAAGTTAATACTTTAAGTCAAAAGTTAGGTACTGCATCTGGGCCTGGGGTTTTCCAATTAGAGGCTTTTTCAACTTTGTTTCAATCTCTCTGGCTGTTATTTCATCCCATTTCATATCCTGTACCTTTAAACTTCTTATTCTTTCTTTTACTTCTTCTATCCATTTAGCATCTTTGTTATGTTCCACAGGATCTTCATAGATACTTCTCCAAAATGTATCTACTTCATTTTTTGGCGGTCTAGCAATTCCTTTTACCTTATTTCCCAATTCTCTATAAAACTTTTTTGGGTCATCAGTAAATTGCTTATTTTGTGCTTTTCCCTTATATTTATCTTTGTATCTTCTGAGTCTTTTCTCCTGTTTTGAAATGTTTAGTTTGTTATCTCCTGGTCTGTTCTAATACTGCACATTGATTTTATCACATCTATCTTTCTTAATATTTTTGTTGATCTGTTCCCTCTTCTATAAGCTTCTAACAATGACACTTCTTGTCTTAGCTGCTTTATAGTTTTATCTATTCGATATTTCCATGACGGTATTCGCTTTCACCCCCCCCCCCGCTTTTCTCTCGCTACCCTATGTTCCTGTGGTAGAATTTTATCAGTTATTAATTTAGCAGCACAGTAATATATTCTGTTTACTTCTGTTATATCGCATGGATCTCTATGGACAGTCCTAATTACTGTGTTCATTTGTTTTATCAGGTTTCTGCCTTTTGGGGTTTATTTCTCTCATTGATCTTGATATATCTGTCTTTGTCTACTAAATCAAGCAACTCTTCTCTTAACTCATTTTCTTCCATACTGAGGGCACATCCCTTGTTTTCCATTTCCTGCGGGCATTCTATAGAAAGTTCTATAACATCTTCTTGTGGCACATTGTCTTCAATTTCATCCTGTATCATCTGTTGCTCTGTCATATGGAAATTCACTAGCCTATCACTCCTCAGCATTGACTGCATCAGAGTTTCCACAGTTTCCTGTTCCTTTCCTTCCTGTCTAGCTTCAAGTGAATGTTTATACTGGTTTCCTGTGGAAGGCTCCAAAATATCTTGATATGGCACCTGACCAGTTGCTTCCTGTTCCACTGGTTTCCCCATTATTTGGATATCCATTGCTCTGTCCTGTTGTGGTGCTTTCTGCATTTGATTTTCTACACTGAATCCTTCTCTTTGCAGCTGTTCCATAACCTCAGTTTCTATTTCTTTAACTTCTCCATTACTGATCTCCTTTTCTACATTTCCTCTTTGTCTTATTTTTGTATTGTAAAGTTTTACATGTCTAGATTCGTTTGCCTGTATTTCTCTTCAAATATCTTTGGTGCTCTTTTTGTATTGGTTAGTTTTGCTTTCTCCTTTGCATAAATATGACACCATATTAAATATCTTTTCCTTTCCCCTGTCCATATTTCTTCTTCATATGTCTCCTGATCATCTTGCTTTTCCTTATTCTGGGGACTCACTCAATCATGCTGTGATGTCTGTTTTAGACCATCTACATTAAATCCTTCACTTCGTAGGCACTCCATAACTTCAACTTCTATTTCTTTAACTTCTACTTTACTAATCATCTTTTCTACATTAAATCTTTGTACTTTTAGTCTTTTTATTGTGAAATTTTTCATATCTGGATCCCTTGGCCTGTATTTTTCTTCGAATATCTTTGAAGCTGCCTTCTGTATATTAGTTAACTTGGCTTTCTCCTTTGCATAAATATTGCACCATATCAAATCTCTCTTTCTTTCCCATGTCCATATTTCTTTTTTATATTTTTCAAATATCTCTAGGTTTTGTTGTTTATATTTCCTCACTTCCTGAGAGGCTTTTCTTTCCAAACAGATCAAAGTTTCTTCATCTATATACTCCCCAGGATTCATGAAGCTCGTCGCAAGGATGGCATTAGCCTTACACCAAGCGTGTGGCGTAGAGATGGCGCAGCTGCACCATATGCATATTAATGAAGGCATGCTGCTGCACCGTCCACGTGCACAAGAAACGTGCGCGAGTACAGGGGGTGTGTTTAAGCACTGCACGGAGGCGTGAACATGTCGGCTACAGTCGCGCAACCTAAAATGCTGACTAGTACAGCCTGACTCTAATAGTAATCACTCCTGTCAGTGTCCATGGATACTGAAATGTATGCAAAGCGTACAAGAGAGTTCCATGAACACCAAAATAAAATCACAGGAGTAAACACACAAGCACATAACTGAATGCTGAGCCCCTATCTCTCAATCAATGACATTTAAAACCCTGTGTCCGTATTTTATTGTAGTGTTGATTTTTATACCAAGTGGAAGTGAAACACAGCGTGTTTGTGCACCGGTGCCCTTTGCTAAGCCTAGCCAAATGGTCAGAGCATTCGCTCAATATCTGCCCAATCGTGGTCCGAGTCGTCCTTGTCTGGATGGCCCAAAAATGAATGGGTATAACCTGGGTCAACTTACCATGTCATGAAAGATAAGTATTTGCATGTACCTATGTGCGTGAAGTAGAGCATGTGAAAGACCAAATATGCTAGGGTTGGCCTCAAAACCCTAATGGTACCAGAGATATGTAGAGTAGGTAATGCGTACTGCTGTCTGTGCCATGGGCTAACAACCAGAGAAGGGATGGATGGTGTGTATGTAGATTTTGGGTGGGGGTGATGGTTAATGTAATAATCCGCCAAGGGGAGACTGGGTCAGATGTACAACAGGTGAACTGGAGGTGTACGAGGGTGCAGTGGGAGAATCCAAAAGGAAAGTAAAGAACAAACATTCACATCCCAAATACACCCTGTTAGGTCATATTGCAGAACACAATCCCACAAACATATGAACATTAAAATGTGCAATACACATGTACAGAAACAGTACCGGCTCACACCACATAATGGTTTAGCCTGAAATGAGCCATTCAACCCCTACACACCTGGATACATAAGTGAATACCCATCGTCCCCTCCACAGCACTCCCCCCCCCCTTGCTGAACATCCACCAAAACCACCCATATTTGGGCTGCTAGCTTGGGCCAGCCATATCTGCACATAATAAAAGTAAAATTAAGGCACCAAAGTTGCACACTGGAGATCAGTCACAGTTCTTTATTACAAAAAACAATGGGTGAGCGCTTTCACAACTTAATGTTGTTTCATCAGACCACATCACTGATGAAGCAACATTAAGTTGTGAAAGCGCTCATCCATTGTTTTTTGTAATAAAGTACTGTGACTGATCTCCAGTGTGTAACTTTGGTGCCTTAATTTTACTTTTGTTGTCATGCGTTTTTGGGCACCTTAGTGTACCTGAAGCCGTTTGAGTTTGTATTTTCATATCTGCACATAATGCCCGCTACCCACATCTAGTAGGCAGTCTCACTCTAAGCAGTCTCAGGCCTGCAAACTAGGTATCGCATGCATGCATAACCCTCCTTCACTTTCATACAGCCAAAAGAACGGGGTTCATTGTCGTCCACAATTTTTGGACATCCCTCATGGGATAAGTGTCTGTTCTCAAGATTAGACTTGGTGGCACAACATGATGTCCACCCCCGTTGACATCCGGGCACAAGTCAGATTAGCAGTACTTGTCCACATCCCTTCTCAGCCTCCACCTGGTCCTGCAGAACCTACGATGTGGGATTAAACACCTGACCATGATGCACGTCTCCCCATGTGCATTATCGGGAATATATACCTTTCACATGTTCCCAAGAAGCTTCACCATAG
>NC_056741.1:1238083359-1238115859 GCF_019279795.1 Protopterus annectens
CAACATAGGGAGAGTGGGCAGTTTGCAGTGGTGTGGTTATACCCCACCAGCACCCACAGTAAGGATGAGTGCTGTAGAGGAGTGGCAGGTGGGGGAACTATGGGTATGCAATTATGGGCCTAGGCGTGCAGGTGTTGGCTGGCAAAGTCATCTTAGGACTGCCCCAGGGATGTAAGTAATATTCCAAAATGGGCATAGCTGATGCCCATACCTGCCAAACCCTAAGAGCACATCCACTGGACAGGCCATAAACCATTGGGGGAACAAATAGGGACCATACCCTTGAATTGTCCATGATTTCCAGGGACGTCTCTGATTTCGACTCAGTTTCTAACTCTGTCCCACTTAAACCCTCCTAAAACTAGTGACATTCTGAGGAAAGGTGGTGAATCACATGTAATGGATAACAACAGCAATTAAGAGTCATAAACATAATTTACCACAGAAAATGTGTATGAATACATATGCTCTGAGTCTGTCAATGTGTCAGGTTAATAGCACCAATAATTTAAATGTGTCCCTGATGTTATTCCATGTCCCTGATTCAGTTTGTATTTTCCCCAATCATATGACAGGTTTGATGGGGACAGAAAGCACATATTCCACTGACAACTTTAGAAAGATGATAGAATATTAGGTATGCAGTAGCATGACTCAGCTGAAGGATGTGGGTTCCTAAACCCATTTACCTGTTTGTATTGAAGAGTCTCAGTTCCCATGTATTAGCCAGACGGGTGCAAATTGTAAGAGGAACACACCAATAATAAGAATCAAACCCTGGACAGGCCACTGATTCCGTACAGTCGAACGGCATTCCGTCGCCTAATGGGCAGCCTTTCCTGATATTGTAGGCATGTATTCTGATGTAATAGTCATCACAAGGTAATATCGTAGCCCTCACTCACACCCAGGGGTGTGAGTGTCAGATGCAAACACCAAATGCAGTGCATTTGCATGTGTGGGAGCAAGCGGGTGTAAGCCTGTTTGGCCACCAGTATGTGAGTATTACACTTGTAAAGCAATGTAGAGGCTAACTGAGTGTAAGAAACTGTAACCAGAGGTTAGCATTGCTTAGTACCACGCAAACCCATGCACACCCGCTCATAACTGCTTTGATGTGCCTTAATCACTCCGTATCCAATGGCCGTGTTCTGCCTGCAACAAAATAAACAGCCTCTGCAAGGTTCGAAACCTGGACCATGCACACACAGCTAATGTGATTTACCAATAAGTCATGGCAGATATACAGACATTGGACCTTATCACAAACATATCATCCAGTGCAGTCATTCAACAGTATAGGAAATGTATTCCATCATGTAGATGTATGTGTGAGTGTTTATGTCCAGCATATAGGTACATACATATATAGAGATATATCAAACATACCATGTGACAACAAAGCATTACAAATGAATGAAAAGGGAAACACCAGTGATGCCTGTATTGTGTAGGGGTGCTGTCCTATGTAATATCAAGAACCCCCAGACAGATATGTGTCATTCATACACGGAAACATTTGTACATTGGCCGTATACATCACTCTGTGCATGTTATTTACATTAACACAACAGCTCCTGCCCAATCATTATGTGAGAACAATACTCTTGCAAGGTGCTGTGTGTGACATCATCATCATGATAAAGATAAATGGGGTAACCATAGAGGGACCGGTAGTGTTGTGTGTACAATGGGGTCGTCCGCATCACATGTACCTGGAACATTTAGGAGTCATGTACATACTAGGATAGTGCACCTGAGAGACTGGGGTGAGGACAACAGGAGCATGTTATGATGCATATTAAAAGGGTTACATGTGTCCAGTGGACACGTGTGTGAAATGGACAGCTATGTATGGGAAGGAACTGATTGGCCTTATGTTTCCGTAGGGTGAGAGTGGGATGTGGGGGAAGGAGAGTAGGTATGCCCGTGGAGGATAGGTAGGGTAGGATGACAGACAACACAGCATGCAGGGTCAGTATATGACACGTGGGGGACACACCTCAGACGGGGAAGGGTGTTTGGCATTCACAAGCCCATGAGCCCCCAGATGTAAATAGTGGGACGGAGGTCCACAGCCATGGGCAGCCACCACTGCACCAAAACAGCTGCAAAGGTGGCAGTGCTGGAGTCTGTCTAGGAGGGACAGCCTCACCCTGTAAATGCAACACTTAGGCCTTGAGCTGACCTATCTAGACTCGATACTCCTTATTGAGCCCCCTACACACCACATCCGGGACCGTACACCAGTGGACATGTTCCTGTCTGGACCTGCTCCCAAGGGGTACAAGCCCCATCCTCAGTGGTGGTACCACCAGAAGGTGGTGCAAAGCCAACAGAGGTGGAAGTCCAAGGCTGGACCCCAAATGTGCTGGTGCCTGGTGCCATGGCCAGCTGAAGTGGGACAGGAGGTTCTGCCAGGACCTCCAAACCCATACAGCCTATGGTGTTGTGGTTTAAACACAGATATGACTTACTAATTGTCAACAGAATTCAGGATTACTTACAACAGCATGCATAGATATGACCATCAAACCAACATAACAGAGGACAACACATGCATATATGCTGCATGACATCTGTACAAAGTGTAGAAGATGTGTGACTGCAGCTATGAACAGTAGCCCATTATTGACATGTCACTGGAACCCCAGACAGTGTCTGTCATACCACTGTTCCATGTGACATATGTCCAGTCAGGGATGCGATGACAGTAACACATCACTATCACCATGTACTGGCTGCAATCCTCACACTATGCCCCTGCTGTTGTCAGATGTGTGTTCAGTGAGTAACATAGGAAACAAATGGTTCCACACACTGACCAGTACACAGATGGCCCTTCAGATGGGGGTCCATCATGAAGAGAGCACTGTCTTGTCAGTTGTAAAACATGCAGAATAGCCATTACCACACACAACTTGTTAAACAGGCAGCCGTCTCAATAAAGCATAGTTACACTTACATGCTGTAGTCATGTCTGGCACATCACCCTCCTGTCTGTAGGCTATTTCCCCACTGTGTATGTTGTTTGAGCAACATCAAGATATCATCTGTGATGCCGTTTCCAAACACCAGATCCAGGTAGCACTCACAGTGACTCTCATGGGCAAACACCAACATGATGTCCCTGGATATTGTACTGTATTTTTCATGTGAAAGGCTATGGGAACATCATCACAGCTGTTCAACATGCAGTCAGCTAGAGGAGGACTGCAATAGGTGCAGAGACCATCACCTGATCATGACCACCACTTACGTTGCACAAGTTGCTGCTGAGCTGGTGTATACCTCCACATCCACCAGAGAGTGTGTGAGAGGGATAGACAGAGGCAAAGTACATCAGAGAAGGGCTTGGAGACTAAAACCTAAGCATCGTTTGTCACACACCTACCAGTACAGGGGTCAGACCCCTGACCGACTAGTCATTACTATTACAAGTGCATGCAGTTACTCCATGTGCCACAAAGCTGACATATTGGTGTGTTGTAGGAACACATATGTGTGTTGGTGAGCGACATCTGCAACAGAGATATAGTAGACATACATTAGGTATAGCACACATGGCTGTCCACATGAATGGACATTGTCAACACAATCAAATTCTCTAATGGACTCACATTGACACTCTTTGCCAGACCCACAAATACACACCCTAACTACATAGTTTTCCACACTGCAGTAATGCACAGGTACTACATGCACCACAGGGGATATCCGTAGGTGCTATGGGCTAGGGCATGTGAATGTGTTTGACATCTGTTGCTATGCCAATGGGAGTTATACTGGGAATGACTTTGGTTGGGAGCATCATACCCCACATGCAGACACAAGGTGCCAGTACTGACATGCATGTGTGCATTGCTTCATGGGTGTGTAGTGGTTGGCTGTGCAAGATGGCTGTACAAGGCTGTGTGAAGGGTAATTCTTGGCATCACGCCAACCGACAATGGTGTGCAGTGTGGTACAGGGGTTTAGTGTCTGCAATGTCCCACACAGATGGGTATTGTATGAACCGCCCTGACATCCTGGATACCACTGTGTATGGCCATAGCTTTGCAAAGCATGCCATGTCTGTGTCTGATAGCCCTTGACATGGACATTGCCAGGGATGTGCATGTCCCACAATAATGTACAGTGACATGTACAGGTGTACCTGGTTTGGCCGGCAGTTGTGTACACAGACTGTTATCCTCTGATATGCCAGTACTGGCCTGGTGTGGCAGAACCTGCTTATAATCAGCAGGTTGACCATCCACCTGCATTAATAGCATGATACAGGTATTCCATGGTGTCAGTGCGGTCCATACAGGGCAAATGTATACGGTATTGTATGGCCTCCATGTATCACATTTGATGGCACCACATATGTTGCAGGCATCCAGTGGGGAACATAGTGAAGGCACATTGTCCACAATTATGTGCCTATTGTACTGCTGTACAGGGTGTCATGTCCTCTGCAGCCCACTGCAATCACACCATGCCTACTATCTGTCACCAATGTGCAGGGCACTAGCAACATAGCGGGATATTCTAGGCAAGTGTGTTTGTGTATGACACATGGGTTCTGAACATATTCCGGGTACTAGTAGTGTTGCATACTTTGTCACCAGGCCTTTTGCCAGATGTAGGGGTATAGCTTGCCAACACAGTCCTGTGGCTGACTGACAGCTGTACTCCTCGTGAGGTGGGCATCGTGACATAAGATGGATGCCATATAGGAAAACTACAGAATCCGTTTCCCAACATGTCCAGTGGTTAGACACACACAGCCACCTCCCCACAGGCTCTGACAGTCAAATACACACCTGCCACATCCTGGAATTGAACCCCTACCTAACTAGTTTATTACACTACAGCAATACCCAGTTACAGCACGCACTATGTAGAATATTGAGTTACAGCAGTCCTAGAGGTGTATTCCTAAGTGGGTGACATCAGCAGGATTGCCAAAGCTGGTCATGTGAATTGTAAAGCATGTGCATACTCTAAAAAGCATTGTTCTTGTCTCAGGCAGATAGAGACACACACACACAGTTGGACTCTCTTGGATTATAACCCCTACCTAACTAGTTTTTCACACTACAGCAATATGCAGTTACAGCACGCACTACAGAGAATACAAGGTTATAGCACTCCTAGAGGTGTATACCTAATTGGGTGACATCAGCAGGATTGCCAAAGGTGGTCATGTGAATTGTACAGAGTGTGCATACTCTAAAAAGCATTGTTCTTGTCTCAGGCAGATAGAGACACACACACACACAGTTGGACTTTCTCAGAATAGAATCCCTACCCAACTAGTGTTTTACACTACAGTAATACGCAGTTACAGCACGCGCAATGGAGAATATTGGGTTACAACAGTCCTAGAGGTGTATTCCTAGGTGGGTGACATCAGCAGGATTGCCAAAGGTGGTCATGTGAATTGTAAAGAGTGTGCATACTCTAAAAAGCATTGTTCTTGCCTCAGGCAGACAAAGGCACACAGTTGGACTCTCTCAAAATAGGACCCCTACCTAACTAGTTTTTCACACTACAGTAATATGCAGTTACAGCATGTGCTATGGAGAATACTGGGTTACATTAGTCCTAGAGGTGTATTCCTAGGTGGGTGACATCAGCAGGATTGCCAAAGGTGGTCATGTGAATTGTACAGAGTGTGCATACTCTAAAAAGCATTGTTCTTGTCTCAGGCAGACAGAGACACACACAGTTAGACCCTTTTGGAATTGAACCCCTATCTAACTAGTTTTTCCACACTACAGCAATACATAGCTACAGCATGCACTATGGAGAATACTGGTTTACAGCAGTCCTAGAGGTGGATGACATCAGCAGGATTGCCAAAGAATGGCATTCCAAGTGTACAGCAGGTCGTACATGTCTGTTACCTGCGTGTACCCGCTGATTATTGTCATGACAACACATTTACACCTGCTTACAACTGTCTTATGCAGTCCTAATTGACAGTATCAACAAGGCTTGCAGGTCCTGAACCATGTACACTGAGGTCACTGGACATACCACTAAGCCATCTGGGTTGTACACTTGTTGCATGGAGACTATAATGCACATCCTACCACAGGTATTCCATAGTACTGAAAACAAATAGGTCAGTCCCTTTGTTTACAGATGTACAGTACCCTTGAATGTACTGTACTCTGTGAAACAACAGAGACAAGTCTACATCGGTTCAACTGTCATAAGTACATATATATATATATATATATATATATATGCACCTACGGGATGTGTACACACACACACACACACACACACACACACACACACACACACACACACACACACACACACACACACACACACACACACACATATATATATATATGCATATACACAGACACAGCCATAGCTATATATATATATATATATATATGTCTGAACGCCCTTTGTGACACAGAAGGGTTCCAAAGGAACTGACATGTACACAAAACAGAGGCATCGCCTGTGTCATAACATTTAAATCATAAGCAGTTCACCAGAGAAGGGATGGTTATTGTGTATGTGGAGTTTGGGGTGGGGAATGATGGCTATTGTAATCTACCTCTGGGATTGTGGAGCTAGGGTGGGGAAATGATGGGTATGGACTTACACCACGGTGACCACCTTGGTGCTACTGCTTGACAGTGCCACAGGAAAATAACATACCCAACTGTAGTCGTGCATGACCGTGTATTCTTTACCATTCCTAACTAAGTAATACTTTGTAGACACTGGTCACACAGCTGGCTACCATGGTGTGCTAAAAGACATTTCACATGTGTATGCCTGGCTACAGGTAGTCACACACACAAACACGCACACACATGCCAGTATTGCGCATACACGTCATGCCTATATAAAGGTAACTAGTACAGTGGTATGCAGTTGGGGTATTTACACGTACTGATTCCACGTCTGAGCTGGGTGACATCACAGGACCGATTACTCGCAGTGGAGAAGGGGGAAGAGAGAGATTTAGCAGCTGACAAGGATAAAGGCCAGTGCAAAAGGAGGTATCACTTTGGAATGCAGCAAAACCCTCTGCCATGACAGGATACTGACACATATTCACACTCATCCATTTGCTGACACACACACACACACACACACACACACACACACACACACACACACACACACACACACAGTTGCCAGTGGTGGGATCAGAACTCCTGCTTATCTAATGTTCACGATTGCAGTACTATGCAGTCACGAGATGCGCCACAGAGCTTACACATTTCAAGGCGGTCAGACTGCCCTTCTACAACTGAGGACAACACCAGGGAGACTGACAATCACAAAGTACATAGCTGTAGACCTGTGTGTTTAAAGTAGGTATCCATTACAATCTGTATGCACAAACAAGACACATCATCCGCAGGTAGGCCTGAGAGGTATAGTTGTAGCACAACAGGAACCTGAACCGGAGTATGGCCATCTGTGGAATGGACAACTAGTATCACTATACAGGGTTACAGTGGGAATGCTCATACACTTAGTAGCACAGGGCCGTCTGGGATGTACTATGACTACAACTACACAAGGTTATACTGGGCATACTCATACACTTAGTAACAAAGGGCTTGTTGGTTGCACTGACTCAAATTACACAAGGTGGCAGTGGGTACACTCATACACTTAGCACAGGGCTGTTTGGGATGCACTCTGATTTTAAACACAGAAGGCCACAGTGTGCATGCTCATACACTTACATGTACAGAACACATTGTAATGGACTCCTATTGTAGAAACACAGGTTAACAGCTAGGTACATCTTACCTGTCAGTATATATGCACATCATACTGGTTTACTACCTGATACCTGTATGTGGCCTGTAAATGATATATCTGTGTCTGTGCTGTGTGATACACATGCATACATGTACATGATGTACTGACATATATATGTTATGTATACACATTCATGCATCTGTGGATGTGACAGTCAATAGGTTACCTGGGTCGCACAGGCAGATGCTACCTACAGCATGTGTCACACACCTTGTTACCCTGAAAGGCATACATTGATAGCAGGTTGTGTACAGTGGCATTATATGTGGAACAGTGGCATGTGCAAGCATAATGTGTGAACCACCTTGTGTAATGGTACTGGGGTGCAGGTGACAAGATGACCTCTCCCTGCTGTGGTAGTAGTTCTCATTATTACCTGGACCGCTACCCTAAGTATATCTCCCATTGGTCATATACACAAGTTCTGCCGCTGTCTGTCACCTTACATGGGACATTTGCTACCAAGCACATGAATGCCACATGCAGTGATGTCATGGTACTAGTGGCAACTGCTAGACCAGAACAATGAGCCAATGTACTGCTGTTACTATGAGGTCATCTAGTGTCTGTCATTCTAGCCTGTCATGACCATATGATGAGCCTTCAACACAGAGCAAATGCATCCATGTTACACATGTGTGTGGATAATACCTAGGTCGCATTTACCCATATATCTGCATTCCAAGGCAAATGTCCTACACACAGAAGTAACACCCAACACCTACATGACAAATTGCACTGGATGCCTATGCTAACCCATGCTAGATGTGTGGCTTTAGTAATCCATTAGCTCAATGTAGAACCTACAATGGGGAATACCGACATCTGTGTAGTGAAGAACACCTGGCTGAAGGCTCTGTAGTGCACAATTGCACTACCACCATATAACTCAGATCCAGACTTGTGGGCCATAACAGTGGTATGGACCATACCAGGTGGTGGTGAACACATATTCATAAAGGCTATTCACATGTATGGACCACTACTCTGACATAACGCATCACAGATGAGTCAGGTACAGGTGACAGTGGCAAATGCAGCATCATAGGTTGTATCCACATATACATCCACCACCTTGTTCCCAGACTACCAACACACATCCATATGTGGTATGACATAGTATGGTAGACTACAAGATAACCCTCAATTGGTGGAATGTACATAGGCCTACATCAACTATGCAATGTACCCATGTACACACATAGCCTCATAATGTGTTATGCAATGCAATAATACCACTGTTTGTAACCTGCTCAGTTGTACACATACCAGGGCCCCTCGGATGTTGTCAGCATTAACAAGGTCGACTGTTGCTGTACACCAGTAACCAACACCCTCATGGTTGGATATGACCTAACCATACCTGTTCTGGATATGTACATCCCACACTCATACAACATATATCACATTACCATAGCTTTCATTTACCTTTCTACATACAGGTGGCTATAGCCATTACACACATGCACATGGCAAATAGCATGCTAACAGTACATAAGGTTTGATATCTATGTTGGCAGAGGTAATATCCCCTCTCTACTGGTCACCCATGACATCTATCATATCATACAACACCCCATGTGGCATGTATGTCTTTAGACATGTCCACCTAATGCAATGCCTACAAACATACCCAAATAACAGGACCATAGGACCTACAGAAGGCCTGTATTGACAGACTCTGAGAAATCCAGCTCAGCACTGTTTGTTCCTGAGTAGTCACAGGTGATATGTTCATGACATGTACAGCCATGTGTGGCCATAGCTCCTACATATACCCCATGTCAACTACTGCAAGCCATTCATGCTGTGTGCTGTCTGGACATTAGCCTTAGTACCACAATAGCTGCTCTCTGCTTACTTCTGCTTGCTTGCTTGCTTACTGTTGGATTTGAAGTCTTCTTAAGACACACAGTCTTGCTGTGCTGTTTACTGCTGAATCAGAGACACATCATGACTCCATCTGTCAAGCCTTTCAAATTGCACACTGATAAAGAAATATATTTTGCAGCTATAAGCACAGTCATAGATAACTTATTTTATAACAAACCACACGTAGTCTGTCAGATTTGTAGCATATATTTACAAAGTTTTCCTTCATTACAGATATGAATGATGACTTCTACAAAATACCTCTCTCTGTCCTTCTCTCACATAACTGAATTACTACAATAGCTAAATACAGAGCTAGTCACGCACACAAGAGGTTGTTATTTCCTCAGTATATTTTTCTGGCCTTCTATGGGAAGTCACATAATGTCTGTTTTTAGACTTTTCTATTGTCCTTTTGTGATGTAAGCACTTTTGCTGATGTGAGGATGCCATTCTGAAAGGAAACATCTGTATAAGCTGTTCCTACTGGAAAAACATAACGTATTGCTGAATTTATAAAAAGGATGTCTGTTAATAGATATTTGTTCTGCAAACATGAGAAAATCATATAATCCTTGCTTTTCAATATTGCTTTGTTAGGCTTTTCTTTTTGATGCTGTGAAGAGAAGCCTGTCTGTTATACATATAGTATGAATGCACATTTTACATTGCTAAACTCTATACATATATTCAAGCAAACTTTTTCTTTCAGCATATTTACAACAGAATTAATTTCACTCTTATATTCATAATATCTAACAATTCCCTCTGTTTTTAAACATACTCAAAACGTTTTATATAAAAAACACATTAAGAAACAAAACCTTTAGTCTTTTTTGATACAAGTCAAAATGCAATTTTACATAGTTAATACAACGAAAACATGTATTACTACCAAACCTGAATGTATTTAACAACTTTTTTTTTTTTGCAGACCATTCTGTGAAAATATTTTATCAATTATGAGCGGTGTCTGTTTTAATTTTACTTGATTAATTTATTCTTTTGCAATCACAGAATTTAGTTTATGACTTAGAATTGTTTTATTAACTCTTTGCAACTGTTGAATTAACTATAAGAGACAATAACTATGTGCTACTGCAAGCATTTATACACTACTGAAAATATACAGTTTCAATGTCATTTTAACCATAACATTGTGATCATGTCTTCGAAATGCTCATTAACATCTTGGTTGAATACTGAACTGGGCTTAGATAATTACTGGGGTAAAACCAGTGATATTACAACTTGACAAATTACTTTTGAACTTATTACAATGTATCCTGATCAGTACCCTGGACCCATTGTTTTCTTTAAATATGTTTTTTTACACATATTTATTACTAGACATTAATTTCATTTGTACTGAATTCTTCTGCATTTGTACATACAAAGACTGTAAAGTACATTTAGTCTAATTTTACAAATTTAATAACATTAATATTGAGCAAAATCTTGGAAAATGTTTGTCTCTTTAGAAATATCTAGTGGAACTGGCACCAAAGGCATATGTCCTGTTATTTTAAACTACATACTCAGCAATCAAAAATATTCATGCTTTTTTATACCAACATTGTTTTGTCAAAAACATATTGAAAATAGTGACCATTCTTGCTATTAGAAACATTTATGCATTTTGCATATCTTTATTCTGTCTTGTATAGCTTTATCAATTTTAAGCCATCTCTTGTTTTTTTAAACCATCTCTTGTATAGCTTTACAGTTTAACAGGTTGTAAATACAATTTAATACTAAACAATACAATAATAACCATTATGATAGCTATTAACAACTTGTAAAATCTCTTATCCTGTCAGGTTTAATCCAGTTTACCAGTATTTCTAATACACTAATACCTGTTTTTCCCCATAAAAGAGTATTGTCAAGAAGGAATGAGATATTTTTTCCTCTAGCTTTATTTTAGACCCTTGTTGTTTACTTTTTCTGTAGCTTTATTTCAGACCCTTGTGCAGTGCTGCTTATACAGTCAGTGTAAAACTGAGAAAGTGCCCCTCCCCCTGTAGTACTTCAGCACTGTTTAGCTGCCCTATGCTGTGAGAATAGAATGTATGTCAGCCTAACACTATGGTTATACATTTATTTTATTAAATTATGGACTTTTGTCTGATTTGATAATTTTTTTATAAAGCTTTTGCTGTTTACTACCTCTAGTATGTATTTACACCCTCCTGCACAATTGATTTGAACTGTATATATACTATAGCCCATTTGCTGGCTGTACTTGATACAACTGAGTTTTTTTTCTTTTTTGTCCTTTTAACATTTACTTGCAAACAGATTATAAGTGACATCTATGCACAATTGTGGCATTTTATGACAATTACTAAATAGTGTTGCTTGTAAACATTTTAACAAGTATGTTTTAATAACAATAATGCTTTAGAAAAACTCAAGCTACTTGCCTGGCAATCAGTCTTGTTGTTTATCTTATCTTTCCAGCATTTCCTGTAACTATTGATTCAGTCTAGGAAGGTCTTAGCTCACATTTCATACTCTGTAAACTATAGTTAATTCTTTTGGCATTTTTCCTTTAATGTGATTGTGATTTGCATAACTATGCATTTATACTACATAAATCAACATCATTTTACAATTACCTTACATGGGTTTCAGTATTTTTTTTTTTATTTATTTAACTATTTAACTGTCCCTGCCATTAATTTTACAAAAACTGTTTGAATAATACCATCTGTGATTTTCTTTTTAAAATTCAGAACTTTAACTGTT
Organism: Protopterus annectens; assembly: GCF_019279795.1. Lineage (NCBI taxonomy): Eukaryota > Metazoa > Chordata > Ceratodontiformes > Protopteridae > Protopterus > Protopterus annectens. The sequence continues at coordinate 1,238,095,780 of NC_056741.1, forward strand.
TGGTGTTACTATAGATATTAGTTTAACCAACACATTTATATTTATATTATTTATATTTGCTGTTGTCTGTCTGTTATTATTGTGTATTGTAACAGATGTACTCTAGATGAAAAGAACATACATGCATGTCTGTCTTGTATCTGTATATCTTTATACAAGCATGTCATGTCTTGTGACTTTAAATTTTTACTCATCTATTTTTATTCAATTTATACACTAGAACAGTTTTGTTTACCTTTTGACTATGCTAATGAATGGCATTCATATACTTTACTTTACTGTAGTACTGATAGATGTCTTGCTTTAACTGAATGAAAGTAAAACATTTAAGAATGATTTGTCCAGACATCAGATCCTACCATCCTACCATGTATGTTTAACCATTTTTAAAACATAAACATATTATAAAATATATTTATTTTGCACAGATTAACTGTGTATGCAGGAAATTCCCAGTCTTTGTCAGTTGAGCTAATTTATTTTCTTTATCCTGTAACTTCTGTTGAATTTCCTGGAATGTTGTATGGTCTTTCTGATATTCTTTAGTAAGCTGTTCTGCTGAATTTGAAACTCCTATGCACTTTTGAAAAGATGTGTGTATAACTTGTCTAAGCTTCCTGCACTCATTGTGTCTGTCTTTTAGAAGTTTATTACATTTCTTTGTAACAAAATGCACTAGAGTTTCTATCAGTAACTGATTTGACTGTTGTTGCAACTCTGAAATAAACCTTTTGCATCTGGTGACAGAACATAACTGTCTAACATTTGAATATAATGTCAACATATTAACTTTTCTTGGTTCTTTACCTTTACAATTTTTGTCTGTACAGTCTAACCTTTGGATAATGTCATGCACTGTATTTTTATGACATTGTACACACAATAAACATTTTATACCACACATGATTTTATTTCAGATACCAGTCAAATATTATAATCCATTTGCATAATGCCTTACTATCAAATTGCAATCCATTTGCATAATGCCTTACTATTAACTTGCCCTAATAAGGTTTTACATTTGCTAATATGCTGTATATACATTTATTCTGTTATTATTATTACCTCTATGGCATTCATACTGCATGTAACACAGAATAATTTTCTTACCAGTCAACAGACAGGCAGATGGCCAAGCTGCTTTACTGTAGATGGTTGAAAAGTTTCTGTAGTCACTTGTGAAGTTGGTACAGCAAAACTGGCAGATTCAGTCTTACATCTTCGTCTTGTACCTTTTCTGGAGAATTTATGGAACTGCTCCACCTTCCTGCAATGTAGTCTCACCAGATTTAGACGTCTATTAAACTGTATTGCTACAAACTGTTGAAAACTGTAGAAATCTGAAGTACTTCACATAAACGTTACTGTGCTTTTACAGGAGTGACATTACCCATTCACTCCCCCTGTTTTTGGATACAGGCTAGGAACGTTGTCAAAGGATCACCATTGAAAAATTATATTGAGCTTACTGGATCCAAAGTATCACGTCAGGGTCACCATTGAAAAATTATATTGAGCTGCTCTCTGCTTACTTCTGCTTGCTTGCTTGCTTACTGTGGGATTTGAAGTCTTCTTAAGACACACAGTCTTGCTGTGCTGTTTACTGCTGAATCAGAGACACATCATGACTCCATCTGTCAAGCCTTTCAAATTGCACACTGATAAAGAAATATATTTTGCAGCTATAAGCACAGTCATAGATAACTTATTTTATAACAAACCACACATAGTCTGTTAGATTTGTAGCATATATTTACAAAGTTTTCCTTCATTACAGATATGAATGATGACTTCTACAAAATACCTCTCTCTGTCCTTCTCTCTGTCCTTCTCTCACATAACTGAATTACTACAATAGCTAAATACAGAGCTAGTCACGCACACAAGAGGTTGTTATTTCCTCAGTATATTTTTCTGGCCTTCTATGGGAAGTCACATAATGTCTGTTTTTAGACTTTTCTATTGTCCTTTTGTGATGTAAGCACTTTTGCTGATGTGAGGATGCCATTCTGAAAGGAAACATCTGTATAAGCTGTTCCTACTGGAAAAAACATCACGTATTGCTGAATTTATAAAAAAGGATGTCTGTTAATAGATATTTGTTCTGCAAACATGAGAAAATCATATAATCCTTGCTTTTCAATATTGCTTTATTAGGCTTTTCTTTTTGATGCTGTGAAGAGAAGCCTGTCTGTTATACATATAGTATGAATGCACATTTTACATTGCTAAACTCTATACATATATTCAAGCAAACTTTTTCTTTCAGCATATTTACAACAGAATTAATTTCACTCTTATATTCATAATATCTAACACTGGGGTGAGATGTTTACATGCCACAGATGCTTGGCTATGCTTAACACATGGCGTGAGGAAGGTGTGGAATGTTTCTTCTTGACCTGCTAGTGCACGTATTGATGTGGACTGCAATGTGTACATGTATTGCTGTTTGTGTAGATTCCATGTGTGTGCAGTGTCTGATGTCTAAAAGTGACTGTTGTCTTAGTACATCATGCTGTTGCAATACAGTCTCAACATTGCCAACTGTATATGGTGATATGCTCGAAGTACAGTAAGCCATACATGAGGTATGGAAGGATGTTTGGACATGACTACTAAGTGGTGGGGCTTCTTTGCAGATGAATGATTACTGAGGACAGCTCACTGGTGTGTTACAACCAGGCCTGCAATAACCTGTATGCCTGCTAAGGTCAGGTTTGTTAATTGAAGTGGAAGACAGACAATGTAGAATGCTGTAAGGGTGACACCAAAGGCAAACCCCATGACACCTGTAACAGTAATACCTCCCCTGTGCATATATTTTGCATATATCAGCACAGTTGTTATAGGAAGGAGTCAGTAAGCATTGTACCGGATGTGATAGTGATGTACTGCCGTAGTACCTATCATGAGAGAGCCATGTGTTTGATTCACAGTACTGGTATGTGTGGGTGTGTGTCCATATATGTCACGTATGGTTGGGAATACATCTCACATGTTATCACTCTCCTGAACACTGTTGGATACACCGATACAGAGTGAAGTGTAGAAAGAAAGCCACAGGCATGTGGTTGAACCACACACATGTAAAGTGTCTGTATGTGTGTGACATAGGTGTATATCTTTGTGAATGCCAGAGTGTGTGTGTGTGTGTGTGTGTGTGTGTGTGTGTGTGTGTGTGTGTGTGTGTGTGTGTGTGTGTGTGTGTGTGTGTGTATGGCTGTCCGGTACATGGAGTGAGGCTGTATGTTACCATAGTGGAATGTTAATGCCCCTTCCCCCCATCCACTCAAAGCAGTGTGTAGCATGCCTGTTGATAACATCAGTCATAGACGGGCATACAAACCACCTGTTAACATGTACACCCTGGGGTGTGACCTGTTGTTACATAGCCTACTGATGGACCCCCCTTCCCACATACACTCACTGCACTTTAGTATCCCTGTCGATGTCCTCGATCTTAGGACATCCCAACTACCTGTACATGTGTAATCTCTGTGGCGCGTCTTGTAATTGAGTAGTACTATAATGATGATATGCACATAGGCAGGGGCTGACATCCAAACACTGGCAACTGTGTGTTTGTGTGTGTGTGTGTGTGTGTGTGTGTGTGTGTGTGTGTGTGTGTGTGTGTGTGTGTTACTGTGTCTGGACTCCCTGAGTGTGTGGGTGTGTCTGTGTTTGCATGATGTCATGGCATTGGGTATTTCTGCTTCCCAATGTGATGCCACTATTTCCACCAGCCTTTACCGTTGTCATCCAGCATACCGCACCTTTGCCCACTCCGCACTCCAGGTAACTATATGTGTGATTTCATCCACTATGGATGCGACAGCTCTGAACACAGTAGCTTACTACACAGCTATCATGCACTTGGATCATTAGAACAGTAAACATAATTAAAAAATGGGAGAATATAACTGTGTTGTGGAAGCTACAAAGTGCATGCATATATTGTCATACTGACCTGTGGGTAATCAACATGTACATATGGGACTCCCACATACACCAACATCCCCTGGGACATGCAAGTACACTTGAAAGAGGAAGGCAGAATGTCAGGATCAACATGTTGTTAGTGTTGTTATACATGATACATGTTGTCAAACGTACAAAATGCATTCCAAAACTGCAATACATGTTATGTCTGCTGCCTACCAACACTACTCAACAATATTATCCTACAATTGTCTACCTAGTATGTTCACCCTGTACATCAGACCATATGGACATGTCCCTGCACTGATGGTGTGGATGACAGGAATGCAGCACTGGCATCATCATATGCACAGGGTGATAATGTTTGCCAGAGGCCTAAGCTGTGCCATTAGATGACATCATGTGTGTGTGTTAGGGCCTGTGATATCATTGGGCATTTGTGGATGTTATGCGTGTGTGTGTGTGTTGAGGTGCCCTACATTTGTTTCCAGTATGTGTGTATGCATGCACACAGGTCTGGCATGAGGCTGGCCTACACAGGGGTAATATTGACAGCTGCAGACTGTACAAGTCAGGTGTCACAGTTCATGGTGTCCAGCCACAGCCACGTGACCTGCACCTGACAGGGGTTGCATGGGCAATACCAGGCAGAGGTCCAGATTGAGTACCATCTGATGACACATGTCCACTGGAATTGTGTCCCTCTTGGGACCATCCAGGATGACGTGCACATGGCCTGCTGCATCCTGGTATGGAGTGCATAGCACCAGCAGCATTGCTGCTGCTACCGCCACTATGGGGGGGGGGCATGTGCAGTAGCATGTTCACGTAGACCTTCAACAGGTGATATAGCTGGCCTACGATCATGTGCTTGATGCCTCACTCCCACCAGATTTCCCAGCACAGACATTCCATGCTCGAGGATTGACATGCCATGGTCAAGGACTCCCACCATGTCACCCAATCATCTATCCATAACATCTGCATGATGATGGTGAGTATTTGCAAGTGCCTGGATGTTGTTGGTTAATGCACAGACAGCAGCCCTCTGAAGCCTCAGACTGTCTCTGTTGTGCTGTTCAGCATGTGCCTGTGCCTCCATTACAGCCCAAAACGTGTCTGGTGACACCAGCTGATGTGCTTGGTCCTGCAGGGGCATGTTGGTCAGTGGTTCTCCTAAGAGCAGCACTGGGCACATGACTGTGTGGGACATCACCTGTCTGTTTACTGGGAGCATGGTGTGCAGGCACACCTTCCATAGTCACCACACTTCCCTGTTCCATGCTAAATCCCGCCAACTGTCCTTCCTCTATGACCGGTGGTGATGGGGTATGTGCAGGCAGGGGAATTGTGTGCAAGGATGAGGGGGAGACTGGTGGAATGGCAACCAATGGCACAGATTCAGCCCCTGACAACCCTGCCTGTGCCTCAATCATGCTATCATCACTGCTACAGTCTGTGGTGACACTAACATCAGGTGGACCACAGGAGGACAACGCACCTACATCAACACCTGTGAGGGGAAGACAAGAACTGCACATTACAAGTTATACTAGACAGACACACACACACACACACACACACACACACACACACACACACACACACACACACACACACACACACACACACAGAGACACACACACACACACACACACACACACACACACACACACACACACACACACAGACACACACCCACACAGAGACACACACAGACACACAGAGATACACAGATACACACAGAGTAAAACACACAGAGACACACAGACACACACGCTATATGCATGTGATATGGTGGATGGCATTCAACATAGACAATTATAGTTTCAGCTTAGGCAATTATAGTGGTAATCATACATCCCTGAGTTGCACACAACAGCATGCATGTGGTATAGCAGATGTCATGCACCTTACATAATTATAGTGGTGGTTAGCATACATACCTGTATTGCACCCTGTGTGTTTCTAGCCTATACCCCATACCTGCAACATAATGCATGCACTTTGCACCATTGCACTGCACTGCCATGGTGTGTGCAACATACACCACATGTTAACGTACCATCGCCAACCTTTGTACATCTGCCACTGATGCTTTGTGTTGGCCACTGCCCCTATGTGTGAGGACATGAGCATTAGGGTATCTCGACTGCATTCTATGTTTGCCTGAGCCCTAGGTTGCATATCTCCCCCAAAGCAGTGCATGTCTGTTCAACATTATTCTGCCTACCCCTGAGCTGAGTGTAGACATTGTGCATGTGGCTGTACGCATGTTCGACATGGCTGTCCCTACTTTGCAATGGTGCCACAGACCAGCACAGGTGTACAGTACACCAGCCTTCTGTATGGTGTATGACCTTGCCAATCGCATGTAGTATGACATGTCTTCTGCTGACGTGTTGGATAACATGCATTTATGTGTAACACAATGGTGTCCTTTCCAATCTACAGTACGGTAATGGTGTCCCGATGCAGGTACGTGTTATACTAACATGGGCCTTCAGCTGATGCAATGTTGTCTGTCCACCCTACATATATGCAGGGACATACTGCACATTGAGCAGATGTGCATAGCCATTGCAGGGCATCATGTGGCTTCACAATTGCTATACAGTGTGAGCTACAGGCACGGTTCATAGCCATGACTATGTTCACATACATTACATATCTAATGTGGAATGTGACCCGCATCACTGAGGTGTATACACAATAAACCCTAATGTCAAATGTGTGACACAGGTCACAGTAGGGTATAAGGATGACACCCTTGCACATCTGCAACCATGTTACTGATACCTGCCAACTATGCCCACACATGGCTAACATACAAGTTCTCTATGTTCCACATTCCATCTGTGTACCTCAAACACATGAGGAGCAGGCATGACAGTGATGTCTGACACCAGCAAGGTGAATCTACTGTATCTGTGGCAGGATGTGGATATATGTGTATGTTGTGCAATACATGTATGCATTTGGATACTGCATAGGTGTATGCTTCCATGTTGTGATGCACTCAAGATGTTCAGGACATGATATGTGGTGGTTTCATGTTATGCCTACACAAGCTGTGCACAGGCCTGTCTGCTGCTTAGTGTTTCACGTCTGCAATAGCACCATTACACAAAGGCCATAGTTGTATTGTGTCGAGCCAATGTACAACAGAGTGTTGACACATGTACTTCACTTCTACTGTGTGCTTTGTTTCATGTCTCTGGCCATCCTCCATGACCATGTGTACACATGTGCAGTCCAATGGTTGTGATAGCCATCGTCTTTCACATGTCAGTGTTATCCCATATGACATATACCCATAGATGTCATTTGCTCTACTGAGGACAGGATTATGCAGACAATGGGTGGTATGTATGGGATGTGAGACTTGTTTCGTGGGATAGTTGACCAGTGTTGCAGTCAGCCCACTACATGTCATGGACATGTCTGATAGCACATGACAGTGTGTGACATTTATAGCAAGGGTATACTCCACAAGGGTGTATCCTGTGGGCCAGCCATACTTCAGCTCCAACATATTAAGTGTGTGTGCACACATATGCTCTCTGTACAGTACTGTTCGTATTCCAAACATGTGCAATGCTGATATGTATTACCTGTCCCAACAGTGCAACACACCTCCACCATTGTATTCACTGTTGTCCACACATCTGGTAATGACAGTTTGGAAGGTTTAGTATAGGTGTTTCAAATAGTCTACAATTGTTTCACATAGGTAAACAGTGTGATGCATTGCAGGTCTGACCAGTGTCCATTACCAGGACCACCATACATTATGTGTACATGTGTTATGGCAGATAGCATGCAATTAATATGTTTCATGCAGTATCAAGCCTGGTAAATAATAACAATCTCACCTGACACAGGCTGATGTTGCTGCAAAAAGCCAGAGGTACCTAAACAGGGGTGTCACAGCAGTAAGATTATCCACACCTGTGTGGTAGCTACAGGTCGCAGTGTCTATGTTAGCACATAAGCCAATACAATACACTATCCTATGGAGTATGCATATCTGTGCATACACAAAGTAGCAGACTATAGTATGTGGCATGTGTGCATACATGCCTTGCATATGATGTTATGTTACATATTGTAGAGTAGCACATGTAACTATGTGATATATGGTTGTGTTTTATGTGCAGTAGTGACTTACCAGGCAACTCCAGGCTTGGTGGTTGAGACACCCACCTCCACAATAACAGCTAATGCTTGTGGATGGAGGCCTGCATGTGTCCCCAGGTTGGCCAGTTGCTCCTCGGTACGTGTGAGTGGGGGCTGGGTGAGTGGCCCCCTACCTGTTGCACCTTGTTCCCTGACGATTGCATTGGCACGCTGTTTCACCCGTCTTATCTGATCATTGCAGTGTTGGCACACCTGCTGATAAGTGCGATTGTGACCGCCAACATCATTTACCCTCCTGCAGAGTTCCTCCCACTGGGCATCCCGCTGCTGTGCTTCCTGTGGTACATGGCTGAAGAGCACTGTGTAGTTGTCGAGGAGGTATGGGATGAGGACCTCATCCTCCAAGCGGCTGTATGGTGGTAGGGGGGTATGGGGCATACCTGGAAGACATAACGATAGAGACAGGTCACAGTAACTCACAGAGAAGTACAGCAGTACAGCTGAGCATACATGTGTATCACACTTATTAATTTTACAAATACATCTTTGTAGATCTACATGACACTAACACCACTGGCATGTATAAATCACACACATTTGACACCTACTGGTGATGTGATATTATCGCCATATATGTGTGTGTCATGTGATGACATTGCTCATACACCATGTGGATGTTGTCTTGACGTAGGCATGTCTGTTTGCCTGTAGTGGTGTCTTTATCTATCGGCACATGCCTGGATGTGTTCACATTAATGCAATCAACCTTAATGCTGTGTATATGCCACAAATATAGTCATACATAGCCATTAGGGACATGACCTGTGACCCTGCAGACTTGCAAGCATGTATGCGTTTTGCCATATACATCTACATGGCACTGTACAGCTGTGTAGCATCCTGTCATGTATTGCCTGTGTTGCGCATGTGTAAAACATGGGGCAATAGCTAGTCTGATGGTATTTACAGGGTTGGGTATCAACTATGGTATGTATGGTCATAGTGATGTGGTAGGCTATATGCCCTGGGCCGTTTATGAGCCTAGGCAGACAGGTTACCTAGCTGTAGGCAACAGACAGGTAATATTCAGTGGCCAGTTCAAGCAGTGCCACAGAACAGATACACATGGTTACTGGTATGTTTGGCATGCGGTCATCACACCATGTCACAGAGAGGGGCAATGTGCAGCTCCTCTGGACAGGGATGCATAGTATGGCAAGACTATGTTAAGTGTATGGGACAGGGATCTGTCAGGCATGTTGTGATCCTTGCACTAGACAGGTGGATGTCCATGACATATGTGTTTATTTGGGATCAGGATGTGTTAAGTGTAGCATGTCCAACACCTGTGGGTTGGACATGGCTTGATTCAGGGTAGGCTGCATGCTACATAGTGCAGCTAGGGATTCTGAAGGCCAGTGTAGGCCATGTAAACGTGGGCATTAACCCTTAAAGGATATATGTGATCTATTATGGGCCACATGGGAGTTAAGTATGGCTGAGCAGTCCTCTTTATTCCTGGATGGCACCCTGTTATGATTAGGGGTGCCACATACAGCTACCTGTCTTTTGTGGTGACATAACTATCAAAGGGAAGTACTGTCCATCTGCATCTCATACACACAGTTGCCATTATGTTGACCGCTGCCTATGTGGTAGTTAATAGGTACAGGGTTTGTAACATAGTACTTAGCTGTCAGACTGTGGCCATACATCACACACCACACATCTGACACACTAAGGCTCTTCTGTATGTTGAACGCAGCACACAATGAGTCGACTATTGCTCCTAGTTCATAGTTATTTGCAGACATCAATAGGCTGATGCCTTCTGTGTTAGTCTTTGTGGTATAGATACCAAAGAGGGGGCGTACCAGGAATTACCCCTGTATTACTGTAGCTGGCACTGGTTTGATGTGTGTGTATTCGTCTGACACCCTCTGTAGTGTGGGTTCTGACAGCAGTCCAGTTGCCAAACACTCCTGTGACATAGGTATATTAATTGCTGGAACCTGTGTTCTGAGAGACTGCCTTCCAGACTATCTGCAAATATACAGAACTGGGTATATTTATTTAGGATATAGCGTTTGTTAATTGTTGCTTAGATCTCTGTTGAAACAGTTGTCTCCCTGCGCTGACAGACTGATCTGCAAATATACAGAGCTGAGTATATTGTTTTGGATTTAGAGTTTGTACTGTTAGTTGTTGCTTAGATCTCTGTTGAAACTGTTTTGTTCCACCCACCCTCCCTATTTTTGGTTTGTAGTTTAAATTTGGTGGCTTCTGCAGTTGCCTGGGCCACTGTAGATTTGATCTGGGACATTCCCCCTGTCCCATCTCTTTACCACATTCTACCTAATAAACTCTTTCTGCACTAGCATTTAGTCCTTTTTAATTTAATTGCATTTTTTAAACTGTGTTTGGTCTTTTATTGATACATACTCAAGTGTGCTAGCTTGCACTGCATGTGAATTGTTTTACTACTGTTTTTGCTACTTTTCTGTAAAAAAAAACAATATAAATGTAAGCCTGTTCCCTACCTTTCCTGTAACTAGTGTTCCAAAAACAGATTTGCTGTATCCAGGACTGTATGTAAGCTTATGTGCCCCCCAAGCCTTTCTGTGTTGGAGGGAAGCCATCTAGCTTATCAGTGGGATATGTAAGCACTAGGTAACCTGTCTACCACATAAGGAGTGGTTCTGGCCCAGAAAATGTAGTTATTGGCTGTTTGGGCAATCTCTTCCATCTCTCTCAACTTTCTGATTTGAAAGCCTGCATTTGCACTTGTTTCTGTCCTGTAAGTCATCTAGTGCAGATACAGATTCTTAGTTTTAGCACTTAAATTTGCTTATTCATGAGCAGCACTTGTTCAGAACTTGTAAGCACTAAATAAGCTACTAATTACTATAGCACTCAATCTTCCTCATTAACTAGAGGAAAACAGTTTTTGTACTTACTTTTCTCACTTGCTTAGAGAAAAACAGCTCTTGTACTCACTTTCCTCACTTATCTAGAGGAAAACAATGTTGTATTCAGGCATGTCCAAGGGTCAGCTCTCAGTGTTCTCTCCTGTCTATCTGATGAATCTGCCCATCTTGAGGCAATGTACACAGACAACCCTCTCCTTCTAACACCCAACACTACAACCTGTGAGAGATGCACTTACCTAGCCAGACTGGAGGTAAAGCTCTCTGCAAACAAGACTGAACTTGACAGTCATGATGAGAAGGTAAACATTTGCACAATACCACACTCATCACATAGTCTCACTGAATCTACACCACCAAAATCAACACATAGTAACACAAAAACATTTGCGGAGGCTCTCAATAATAACCTGTCTAAGCAACAGAGACCTCCAAGCAGAAACACAATCAACCTCCATCCCCCAACACAACCCAAATGACACATAGCCCACAGACTCAGTGTGCCACTCAACCACAGCCAATAAGGCAAAACAACATACACAACACACTAGTCATAGGTGACTCTATAGTCAGGCACACTGATGTCCCACTCACCAGGCTAAACAAGGAGAAGGTTACTGTCAGCTGCCTGTTGGGTGCCAGGATCCACCACATAACCCACACACTCAGGTTACTCCACAACAAGTACAAATATGACTCTGTCATTGTCCATGTTGGTGTGAATGACCTGAGATGTACCTCCCTGGACTACATGAAAAGAGACATGGAAGAGATCTCCAATCTTGTAGCCCAAGCAGGTATGGCCCTAGCCCTGAATAACATTCTGCCATTGTCCTGAATGATACCACAATACAAGGACAAAATGACTGACTTCAACAATTGGCTAAGCTTCTGGTATCATTCTAAGGGGATCCAGTATCTGTCTGCTTGGGATGACATGGTCGACAGACCACGATGCTTTGTCACAGATGGCCTGCACCTGTCATCCCTGGGATTCTGGATACTGGCTAAGGCTCTTGCTGCCCCTATTGTGCCATTTTTAGGCAAGGTTCAAATAACAAATTCACCATCATAACAGGAACAGGCAAGCAAAAACTGACGGTAATGATACTCAATGCTAGAAGTCTAAATCTCAAAATGCACTCACTTGAGGCACTCCTTAAAATGGAGAACATCGATATCTGTGCAGTGACTAAGACCTGGTTCAAGGCTCCAAAGGGCACCCCTGCACTACCAGGCTATAACTCATACCACACTTTTCGGCCATGTAACCTGGACCGAAACACCAAAGGCGGAGGTGTGTCTATATAGATTAAGGATATTCACACCTCCAGGCTAGTTGCTCAGCATAATGCATCAAGGTTATCCAAGTGCAACTAACTCTGGGCAAAATTGCAATCCAAATTGTAGCTTGCTACAGATACCCCACCATGCCCCAGGATTCCCACTCCTCTTTTCTTGATGTACTGGAAATTATTAGGGTTCAGCCAAACACCCTAATAATGGATGACTTCAACTACCCCACCATTAACTGGGAAAATTACTCATATACCAACTCCTTGGCTCAGTGCTTTCTGGAATTCATAAACTCCAATGCCCTGGATCAACTTATCCACACTCCCACCAGAGGGAACAATATCCTAGACCTATTCATTACCAACATGAGTGACCGGTGTTTCACACCTGAAGTCAATTCCTCATTGGTCTGATCCGACCATAAGCTAATCACCCTTGATATCCACATCCCGCCCCCACCCCCCATTAAGGAAACCATGGTAAAGAATTTCTCCAAAGCCAACTTAATGCTTCTTAAGACAGAAGTGGTGAACTTCATGACACCCATGCAGATGGACAATACAGTTACAACTGCTGAATCCTACACAAATGCACTCTATAAGCACTTACAAGAGTGCATGGATCATGCTAGCCCAAACAGAACCAAGACGCTATCCTCCAAAAAAGGAAGCTAATCTGGTGGTCCCCTGCCATAAACAAACTGTACAACAGAAGGAAGAAACTGTTGCAAAAGAGAGTAGAATCCCATGAGTGCAGGAGCTCCCTGGTCAGCCTCAGTAAGAAGCTGAGATCCCTTATAAGATCCTCCAAAGCTAGCTACAAAAACAAAATCACCACTAATTCTAAGCACAACCACAAAGCATTCTATAGCTATGTCAAGAATCTTGATGGCAACACCCAGATCTGCTCTGAGTTACAGCACAAAGGCACAAAAATTACAGAGAGAACTGATATTGCCAATATCCTGGCAGATAGATTCAGTGCTAAATTTACCCCCCCACCCCCTAAAAGGCCCATATCTATAAAGGGAGAATGCAGAGTCCCTGTAATCACAACTATGCAGGTAAAAGCTGCACTCTCTAAAGCCGAAAACACAGCATCCATGAGTCCGGACAACATCCCAGGATGCGTTGTACATGAACTTCAGAACGAACTGGCTCCCCACTTAAGCACCATGTTCAATAATAGCCTCGTATCAGGCTTTGCGCCCACTGAATGGTGCACAGCAACAGTTATCCCACTCCACAAAGGGGGAGCCACCACTGATCCCAGGAACTATTGGCCTATTAGCCTGATGAGCCTGGTCTGCAAGGCCATGGAACGTATCATCATGGAACTCATAAACAAAGACATTGGTAACCTCCAAACTCTGGATCCCACCCAGTTCGGGTTTGTGAAAGGCAGATCATAACTACTGAACCTGATCGACTTCTTTGAGGCAGTCGCCAAAGCTGTAGATGAGGGTACGGTGGTTCACACAGCCTATCTTGACCTCGCTAAGGCTTTCGACACCATCCCCCATTCTGGAATTATAGCTAAACTCACTAAACTAGGTATAAATCCCTACGTCACAAGATGGGTTGCCAACTGGCTCACTGACAGAACCTACACTGTAAAAGTTGCAGACTCCAAATCTGACCTCAAAGCAGTGACAAGTGGAGTACCACAGGGTTCCATCCTGGGACCTCTCCTGTTTGGTATCTACTTCTCTGAAGTACAGGCTAATACAGAAGGCCTCTGGCTAATGAAGTTCACAGATGACTGCAAACTAGGGGCCATAGTCAGGTCCCCAAATGATGTGGACATCCTACAGAAGGGCCTCGCTGAGACAGATACCTGGTGTCAGAGACATGGCCTCAAGTTCAATGCCAAAAAGTGCAGTGTCATCTCCTTTGGTAAAAACTAGGTACCCATGAGCTACCACATAGGCAGCAATCTACTTAATACCAAATGTGTGATAAGAGACCTTGGGACCTAGGTGGACAGTAGTCTCTCCTTTGATAGTCACATCGTCACAGTAGTCAGGAAGTCCTTCTATGTGGCACACCTCATCATAAAAGAGTTTCCATCCAGGAAAAAAGAGGTCATTGTTCCCCTCTACTCAACACTCATTAGACCAAACCCTGAGCTGTTGGACATGCTACACCTAAAGAAATCCCAGTCCCTTTGAGCTACACACTCTAGGGACCCAAACCTTGTCACCACAATAAACAGAACATGCTGGAGGGATAGAGTCCTGTCCCAGAGACTTCCCATACTCTGGAACAGGTTGCCCATCTATGTCAAGCAAAGTTCTTCATTAGCACTCTTCAAGAATAATCTTGATGAGTGGATGGAAAATAGAAAATACACCCCAGGGATCACTTCTGTGTCTCTGCTCGACAGTGGCACAGGAAAATAACTTTCTTGGGTGGCATAAGGCAGGGAACCTTGTTGCTAGGCTTACATAGGCCCTTGGGCCAATAGCCTAGTACCTACCTACGAACCTATGAACCTATGAACCTAGTTTACTGAGTGTAGCTGGAACACATTATGGGTGATAGTGTCGTACGACCTGACAAGGTCATGATATGCAGTGTGAATCAACCCTACTGTCATCTACATCTGTACCGAGTGCATCAATTACATTGACCATGGTTCATGGCGGTACAGACCAGACTCAACAGGGTAGTTGTGCACTATGTCCCATTATCAATGGTGCCTCCCCCTTTGTGAGGTGTGATAACTGTTACTGTGCACCATTCGGTGTGTACACAGCCTGACATGGAGCTATGATTGAACATGATGAGCATATGGATAGCTGAATGTTCTTACATTTGTGTAGGATACACCCTGGGATGTTGATAGGTCCCATGAAAGCTGTATGTATGGCATTAGAGAGTGCAGCTTGTACCTGCATAGTCATTAGTACAGGGGTCCTGTATTGTACATGGATATATTACTAAGCGTACCTGTTGGGGGTGGTAGTGGGTTTAGGTTCTCCAAGGCCCTATCAGGATGGGTGGGTGCTATTTCTGTAGGTGCAGTACTTCCCATGCCATAGTGCTGTGCAGCACGGCAGGTCTTGTCGTTGCCATTACGATTAATGACACAGCTATAGAATGATCTATGCTTGGCCTCATAATATGTGGCTGATTGGTTTCATGGTAGCTTTGCATGGTTTCATATGGTGTATCTGCATCTTACTGAGGCTGAACAGGGATCACCTACACTCATGTGTGTTCACTCTTGCAACAGTTACTACCTTCTGTGGTACAGTTTAAAGCATGATACCACCAGTTTGCTTACTTGTTTGTGTTGGGTTGACTCCTGGTTCTGTTTCGATGGCACAATCATTGCACATATGTGACTGCTTAGGTTTCATTTGTGCAGTATTCAGCATTTGCACATGCATTGTACATCTGCATGGGTACTATGGCACTCACCACTCTGCTCTTAGGGAACATAACATTGGCATTGGAGACTAACTATGTGTAGCATACTGTTAGCCCTGTTTGTGTGACTACTGTGATCCAGGTCAGTAGGGTAGATGGAATCCAACATGCATTGAGCGGAGGTGTTGGTACATGAGGAGTCTTCACAGTTCTTAGTGGAATAGTTGAGAGTAGCCAATAGTATGGTTGTCTCAGACTAATTTCCCCATTACAGCACATTATGGCAGTTGGGAAGTCCTCGGCCTGGTGGGTGATGTGTCTCAAGGTGCTTTTTGAATTCCACTGTGGCACAAAAAGTAGTTGCTCAGCATAATGCATCTGATGTTATGCAAGTGCAATTAGTGTGTGGGTCTATGTATCCTTCAGGAATATGTGTTCCAATAAAGGATAATGGGCAAAAGGTGAGGTATGTGTTATTACATGGTCATGCAGGTGTGCTCTCTTGAGCGTTGAAACATGTCTCAGCCACTGCACAGATATATTCTCCATGTTATGGATTGACATATGTGTGTGTCCATATAGTATTTCTGACATATATCATTGTCTAGCGAGACCCACAGTGTATTGCTTGGCTGTCCCTGTAACAGCAGTGGACCCTCACCTGAATTGTGCATGATGAAGGCACTACAGGGGAAGCATGAGCCCTAGACTATATCCAGATTCCCAGGAGTGACAGGTGCAGGCCATGTCTGGCAAAGCATCATGGTCTGTCAACCATATTATCCCAGGACAACATATACTGGATACCCTGCGACATGCACCACTACACTACACAATTGGGGAATACAATCCTTTTGTCCCTGTACTGCAGTATCATTCTGGCCAGTGGTGGAATGCTACCCAGACCTTGGGACATACCTGCATGACCTACAAGACCTGACAGTTCCTACATGTGTTTCCATGCTGTCCAGGCTACTGCATCACAGGTCCTGCACAACAACATGGAATATGCCAGAGCCATGTGTCTATATCTATAGGTGGTCTGAGTGTATGAGTATGTGGCTAATCATGTCAGACAGGAAGCTGACAGTATGTATGCCCTTGTATAGGTCGATGTGTAACATAGTGTTAGGGTTTGCACTCACAAATGAGTACTGTTGGGCATGTTTCCAGTCATGTGTTCAGAGGTGTGGCACAATTATGCATACTATGTCATACAGTTTGTGTATATCAGTGTCTGTCTCTTCCTGCTTGGGGGTTCACTTTTTCGGACAGATACTTAGATGCGTCTGTGAATGTGTGTGATTACCATAGTGTGTGTGGGTGTCCATATTGTGTTCTGGTAAGGGTATGTGTTGGTTGTGTTGATGAGCTGCATGTGTTAACCTACACCTCATGACTGTCCAGTCCAGCCATGGCTGTAGACAGGGCTGCCATCTAGCTTACCCCTGTAGCTGCATCCCAGACAATGTGTGGGGCATGGTGTTAGGTGGGTCTGGCAGTGTACATGGCATAGAGATTACATTCCCCCAGAATGGCCACATACACAAAGCTCACATTAGGAGACACCAGTAGCTAACTAGTGGACATGCCTGTATGAGCAGTCAGTACTACAAGTACCAAGTACTGTATTTAGTTTACATATTGCCTATGAAGATGTTATAGACAGTGATGCTCACAAGTAATTATTTGTGTTATGGACATAACAACACTGGCTATTATGGAAACAGTGTAGCTACCCTTGGCAGCGAACCTCCTCTGAGGAGCACATCACATCCTGTTAGTTGATTACAGATGATGCATGTGTCTACAGGTCTGTTTCCTTCTCTGGGTATATACTCACATATCCACCAGTACCATGAGCTCTTTTGGACACAGACACCTACTCCCCAAACAGAGTCATTTATCAATAGGCTCTGATGCCACTATCAACATGATCAGGATATAATCAGATAATGTGAGCCATCACCTATGATGCGGCTATTACACATGGGCAGCTGTCTTATACATCTTACACTCCTACTGCAGATGTTACACTGGAGTTAAAGATGATGTGCAACCTGTTTCATTACCAGTGCTGTGCACTACCTTCCATACAGTATGTGCAGGTGGCTGTTTGGTTGAGCTACACAAACCTGGTAGTTCAACCAGTGTGTCTGTACTCTCCATATCCACTCTATGTAGGTGTGCACATAGCCATTTGGCCCAGCCCTGTAACAAGGTCACTACACATTTGCATAACATGTACACATGCAGAGCTGTTATTGCTTGCAAAGGATAGTAGCGAGGTGGATATTACATGTGTTATGTGCATGGATAGTTACCTGGCTCTTCCAATTATCTTTACTATCATGCTGCTAACCTGTCAGATGATTACTAATGCTATGTATCCTGTCATTGAGTATTGTAATTGCCAATAGATATAACTACTGTTTGCATAACATATCAGAACTGCTATGTAGAATAGAATACAGATCTGCCTAGACACCTGTACCTGTACATTACACAGTTATTGGCACAATATCCCACAATGCACACCATATTTGCACGGTAAGCCCACCTTTCACATGTTCATCTTACTTATACACCCACACATATGTCGACTGTTACAATATAACAACATATACTATCCCCTGTTATAGCACATACTTGTTGGACCACTCCTGACACTGACAGTGGCTGAAAGCAAAATGGTGGGTTCCAAGCCCATAGCATCCCATGTGGTGTATGTGGAGTGTGCCATGTGACCTACAGCAGTACACATATAGAATACTACAAGCATTACTACTGCTCAACAATACATCACTACAAGTTAGCTGATTCCACGATATGCATTGATTACACTGTAATTCTTACAGTACAGATACTACATACACAAACATACTACATGTTATACATATCGTCTTATTAATCAAAGGCAATGTTAAGTAGTGTACTACTCATTTTCGTTTCTTATTTCCGTTTTTTTGTACTGTCCTACAGGTAGATACAGATGGTTTGAATGTGTGACAAGGCAACCTTTTATAGTTACAGATCAGTAACATGTGCTATCCCAATGGCCAATTGGTGTTCCTAAGCAACCAATTACATGCACATCAGCTGCGCTGCTACTGCCTCAGCCAATACCATGGCTACAGTGGAGTATAATTGAGTACTCCACTTGGGCGTTGTCCCTTTGCCTTATTTGTGAGGAAGACAGCGTGGAGGTCTTTTAGGAATCCATTGCACCTGCTGTATTGAAACGATCAGTAATATATTGTGTGTAATACCTGAAGGAGTTGGTCTAAATGTGAGTACTGCTGTTATATTTCTGAACATTGCTACTTGTGCAGGGTTTGTCTGTACCTAATACTTCTGCATATGCGTCAGTCTGGCCAGGTTGTTTGACCAGCTCAAGGCTGAATAGCTATGCATATAATGTTAGGGGGTTTACAGTGTGCTTACCAGACATATTTAGTTTGGTGTTACTGTGTATCATATTGTGCTTATAATCAGTACTTGGTAAAACTTCCTGGTGTACGGACCTTTCAACCCTGTGAAACGGGATTAGTTCATACAAACCCTGTTACATCAGCAGCTGCTCAATTGTATAATGGCATCTATTTCACATAGGGCCATGTTAATGTGTCTGTGTCCAGGTATGTTAAGGTTTCAGCAGATGTTGTACAGCAGTTGCATAATTGGTTATGGTATGACAGTATGTACTGATATAATTATTTTGGTTGTGGGGTAGATGTTGGTAGGTGTACATAGCACATGCAGGTGTTTAGGAACCCCTTTTATTCAATGTCTATATATGTCTGGGTGTTCTTTCCCTATATGAACACCTATCCCTTAGTGGACTAATATTATGGTAAATGTAGGCTGATTCATTAAGGCACTATTAAATGCTTCCTGTATAGCATGCAGGTACTGTTAGTCCTTGAATCCCTTTGGCAATACATCGAAATGTAATAAAGATTTGCAAAATGAAAGCTGTCTGTGTAATTCTGTCATGGATATTTGCAGTCAATGCAGTTATGTTGGTGACTGTGTCCACAGAACATATCTGTAATAGTGTATTGGCATATACTCTTCCTATGTTATGTTCATATTGTTTGGGTGGGTCCAAATGTGTGATTGCTATGCAGATGTGACCACTTCGGATGCTGTCTACAGACATGTATGTATGTGTGTGTGT
This sequence comes from Protopterus annectens, assembly GCF_019279795.1. Lineage (NCBI taxonomy): Eukaryota > Metazoa > Chordata > Ceratodontiformes > Protopteridae > Protopterus > Protopterus annectens. The sequence continues at coordinate 1,238,115,639 of NC_056741.1, forward strand.
GTGTGTGTGTGTGTGTGTGTGTATATATATATATATATATATATATATATATATATATATATATATATATATATATATATATATATATATATATATATATATGTGTGTGTGTGTGTGTGTGTGTGTGTGTGTGTGTGTGTGTATATGTATATAGATATATACATTATTCCATACGTTTATCTGTACCACCATAGATGTGTAGATGTTTCTAACCTATCTAT
>NC_056741.1:1238120859-1238138359 GCF_019279795.1 Protopterus annectens
ACGGTTATTCCACTCCATCATGAGGAAATCACAACTGACCATGGTAACTACCACCCCATAAGCCTGACTAGCCTGGTCTGCAATGGTATGGTTTGCATCCTCATGGCACTCATTAACAATGACATTGGTAACCGTCGGACACGTGACCCAACTCAGGTCAGCTTGGTTGACTGCAGTTCATGCCTACTGAACCTGTTTTACATCTTACATACAGTCACCAAGACATTAGATGACAGGGGAGGTGGTTCACACATACTACCTGGACCTCACCAAGGCTTTTGACACCATGCCCCACTCAGGTATTATTGATAAACACACCAGCCTATACATTCACCCATATATCACAGGTTGGGTTCCCAACAGGCTTACACACACAACCCACATGGTACAACTAGCGGTCTCCAGGTCCAACTCCTAAACAGTCACGACTGGTGTCCCACAGAACTCAGTCAAGGGAGCCCTACTGTTTGGCATATACATCTCAGATGTACAGGCAAACACAGGTGGACAATGGCATAACATTTTTGGCAATGACTGCAAACTGGGAGCCATGACTGATAGTCCAGCTGACATGGACATCCCTTAGGGGGCCTCACAAAGAACGTCACAGGGTGCCACTGACTATGGCCTCCAGCCAAGTGCCACTAACTGCATGGTCATTCCATAGTGGAATTGGCACACACATATTGACACATGGACGGCGGCTTCTTTAATACAGATGAGGTAATGGGGTATCTGGGGACTAAGGTAGATAGTGATCTCCCCTGTGACAATCATAACTCCACTGTAGTTAGGACATCCTTCTATGTAGGCCATCTGACTACTAAAGGATTCCCCTCTAGACATACTGGGGTTTTAGTGCCCCTTTACTCATCACTCATCAGTCCCATCATAGGGTATAATAATCCATGTGGGATGTACCTCAGACTACACATCCAACAGCTGGGGAGTCTGCGAATGTACCTCACCAAGGGGAATACTGGCCTCCAACATATGGCCTATGCAGCCGAACTGGATACACGCCAACTTTACTCAGTGGCATCTCGTTTACCCAGAGATGATCTCCGCTGATCAGCACAGCCATGTCGAACTCTGGTTTAATGGATATGCTCCACCTATCGGAATCCATGTCACAGTGAGCCACACACTGTAGTGAGCTGACCTTGCCATGACAATAACCTCAAGATGCTGGAGGGACAGCTTCCTGTCACAGACATTCCATATACTTTGGAACAACATCCCCATCTACATTTTACAGAGCCCCTCATTAACACTCTGCAAGAGAAACCTTGAAGGGTGGATGGAGAACGGTAGATGCACCCCAGGGATCCCGCCATTGGCTCTGCCCCACAGAGGGATGGTTAATGACTCAATTGGGTGGCAAATGCTAACACATTTTGGTTGAGATTATGAATGGCCTCTGGCAGTTGGCCAAGTATCTACCTATGAATCTATACATACAGTAACTGCATATGCTGATAGCTTAGTTTACTGTTCAGGTGTTGACTTACTTTGTGCCACTGGCTGTTGTGTGTGCAATAGCTGAGGGCTGCCTATGCTGGATGCACACAGTAGACTGCCTATACATGACAATGTACAGGTAGTCTTGTGTGTGTGCCATCCATTTTTACTGTGTGTGCAGGTGGAGAAGGGTGTCAGTCCCTAGGTGCCTACACTGTCAGTGTGTGTGCTATATGTTCCCTCTTTGCCAAGGCATGGGCATAATGGGCATGCCCCCGTCTTTCTACTGGGGCTGGCTTAGGGTGTTCATGGTCAGAGCACCTCTGTGCCTGTGGGGCCCTTGGCAGTGGTGGTGGACTGTGAGGGCTTTCACCATTCTGTCCCTGCTGCAGCTGTTTCCGCAGGACCATATTGTGTAGCATGGTACACACTATGAAGATGTGGGCACACTTGCCTGGAGAGTACTGCAAGGCTCCAGCAAATATGTCCAAGCAACAGAACTGTGATTTAAGCATCCCAAACACACACTCTATGATGATTCTGGTTTGTGCATGTGCCTCATTATGGTGTTCCTGCATGGGTGTGTGTACGTTTCTGATGGCAGTCATCATCCACGGTTCCAGTGCATAGCCAGCATCCCCCAAAAGGTGGCCATTTGGGATGTCCCCTGGCAAATAACTGATACAGCTGTGTGGCATGCCAGATGTGGGAGTCGTGATAGCTTCCAGGCTTGCCAGCACACACATCCATGATAATCCCCTGGGCATTGCACACAACCTGGTAGTTGATGGAGGGGTATCCCTTGCGGTTTATGTAGCACCTTCCCTGCACACCGGGTGTTGATGTGATGTGTATGTGCATGTAGTCTATTGCACCCAGTACATCTGGGTATTCTGCCACATTGTGGAAGAGACGCATATTGCTGGCCAATTCCTCCTGCGTTCTGGGGTAGTATATGTACTCATTGGCATGTGGTAACATGGCATCCAGGAACTGGTGTAGTACCTGGATGCTGATGCCTGTGAGATCCCCATGATACCCCCAGTTTGTCTTTGAAAGGTACCTGTAGCTAGTATTCTTAGGCTAACACATACCTTTGTATCCACTGGGATGGTTTCTGTTTGTTCTGGCTGTGAGGCATGGCCAGCACAGCTCCATAAGATGCTGTAGGGTGTCCCTGTCCACCCTGTAACACTCTACTATTTCCAGATCATGTTGTCCCTGGTAGGTTAGCCTGGGTCTGAACACTCTCCTCCTCCTCTGATGCCTGCGATGGTCATGTGCATCACCCTCCACACCACCTTCAGTCTCCAACACAAACTGATGGATCAAAGCTATGGCAGCCTCTAACATGTACATAATAAAAGTTCCCTGTCTGTATACACCAGTGGTGCAGAGTGTATGGGAATACATACATGTGAGTGAGGTACTTTCAAACTTTATAGTATTGTGCTATGGATGTTGCTGATGTATGTGGGTGTGTATGAACTATTCCAGCTGCTGTGTGTCTTAATTATGGGTTTTGCAATGAGAACTGCAAGTGTGGGACCTTTACTGTGGAGATCTACTTGCCTGCTTTGATTACTCTGTTACCCTTTAAATTACTTTTAGACCTGGATCCCCTCCCATTATTAGGCATGCATACACCTGCTGTCTTTCTTGTTTTGTACATTTCCTACCCAGTCATGGTGAATTGTGCCTTGTAGCTGATATACTGCATATCGCCTTTGTTTTGCTTTGACACTTTGCTGTTTTCTTTGCAGTACAGGCCCTCCCCTTCCCTGTTCTACAGGTAGCTGCTTGCAGCCTTGTTTGCTGTTGTCAATGGCCCACTGTAGGCTCCTATGTGTTAATTAGCCATTTGTACTCCAATTTCACTGCTGCAGCATTTCCTTATTTCTTTCCTATATCCTTCCTGTTTCAGCTGCAATGCACAACGCTCATACCCATTTACCGGGTTTACGCGCATTTTCATCTCCGTTCACATGCATACTCAGTTACCTTGTGTACACTCCACTAAGCATAGCTATGAACAATTCAACACACCCCTATCCTGCAGCTTTGCCTAGCTATGGGCAGACCGGTTTAGCAATGCTCCAATGTGCTTACAGCAATGGTGAAACACCCCCTCTCTTGATGTCATTTTTATCTCAAGGGCTCACCTCGGTGTTATAATGCTATGCTGTTTTGTGCATCTTTACACCAGCAGGAAATCTGCGATTCATTATTACTCCTCTCATTTGCATGGCATTGCCTACTAATTCCTAGCTACTGCGGACAACACTGTCACTGCCCCTTAGCAACCCTTGAGCCATGAGTATGGTGTAGCATGCCTGCCATTGACTATTATGGGGAAATCATGATGTGTTTCATTACAGTTTTATTCTATATTTTTGTATATTCCTTGCAATCCCCTAAGTGTGGGCATAATATTAAATGTTCTTTTTCATATTTTGTGCATGTTGTTTTATGCCAATGGCTATATATTTAGCCATTGGCATATATTAACAGTATAATACGTGAGTTTGGTCCGCTGTCATGGCTCTGATTTTACATTTGAAAAATGTAAACCATTTTTTCTCGGTTTACATTTCTGCATGCTTACACTATTCCTGCACCACTTCCAAAATCGCTATATGCCTTTATTTGCATGCTACACTGCTGCACATGGGGTGATTAGCATACAGGCGCCGGGAGCTGTGCGGGCGTAGCGTACGCAGGTAGTGCACATGGAAACAGCTCCTACCCGAATCGCTCAGGGGCCATATTTGGTGTTAGATCGCCAACGCTACGCTTACACCTGGCGCAAGCTTCATGAATCCCAGGGACTGTTTTTCAAATATCTGTCGTATTAATGAAAGCAAATTTTTATTTGAAGCTTGTGACAGTTTTTCCTGTGGAAGTATTTTTCTTTCCTTAAATTTCTCTCTTAATCGTTTTGTATATCTTGTGTCTGGAAATTCTGGGCTTTTTACATGATAGTAACAATACATAATTTCTTTCTTATCCTCAATAGTCCACTCTGTCGTCTTTATGGCTCTACTTTGGCCAATCAATTTTTGCCGTTTTTGTGGACTACCACTTCCTTCTACAACAGGGGAACCATCCTCCCCCTGAGCCTGGCCTGGCCCCATTGTAGGATTGTTTCTGTATTTTGAGGATTCTACACTGTCATTTTTTCCAGTCCTGACACCAGTGCGCCTACCAGGATTGGGCACATTTTTATCCTAGGTCTTGTGCACACAGCTATCTTTTTTTATTTTTGATTTACTTCTGTCCATGATATATGCTATATAAATACAGTCTATATATCAGTGTCACCTTGGTGAGATTTTGTGAAAAACAGGGTCTACCTCACAAAGGTACTCACCAAGACTTGAGGATGAATTCAATTTCAGCACTACTATGCTCCTTTGCTTGCTGACTTTTCATTTCTCCATCAGGACTCTCTTCCATTTAAGTCATGCGATATCTTTTCAAACCTTTACCATTCAACAATAAGTCATCCATCAGTAACCTGTGCACCAACATGATGTTTTATAGGTATCCTCAACCAAATCATGTATGCTTTTAATCAAGGCTCTCTGCACATTTCACATTTATAAATGTGTTCTTTTTTTATAGAGTACCAAATACATGTATTCCAGCCTTGGCTTAATCATTTTTGTAAACAGGGTTATCAGTATCAGTGCAGTCCTACTTTTTACAGGCTTCAGAAGACATTTTAATTGTTTTTTATCTACTGAAACTTTGTTGCCTACATACACTTGAAAGGTGAGTTTATCATCTGCATAGTCCCCTCAGGCATAAATATGCATAGGCTTACAGACTCACCAATCTTCAGATATTAGGGCTGTTTAAAAATGCTTTCCCCAACTTCACCGCAGCTGACATTGCCATATTCAGATTAATATCTTAATTATCAGCCCAGAGAGAAGGGTTAAGTAGTTCCTATGGTACAGCTTTGTAATTCATAGAGCCAATTCACAACCATGGTTGATGTCATCTGCAAATTTTGCATACCATATGGTCCCATAGGTCATTTACAGTTTTCATACTGCCTATCATTTTCACTGTAGTATCTCTTCTCTAACACCAAACATGCTGCTTCTGCTCTAACTGCTGTAAGTATTGTGCATAGTGGTTTCTGCTGGCTACCTCTTTAAATAATTTTTCTATTGTATATTAACTATTCCTTTGTTTTAGCATGCTCCGTTATTGTGTATATTATTTTCTTTCTTTCCCCTTGTTGTGTGGTCACATTCAGGGCTGAGGCTGAACTTGGTCCAATGGGATCAGTGTTCTACACCAGTTTACAGATTGTATAAATAAATAAATAAAAATGTATGATAACATGACTGTTCTGTGTCTGTTGAGTCAAGCTGTTACACGTTCTCAGGTGTCCTACTTTAATCCACTACTTCCTGAGAAACAATCTGTCCTTTATCTAGTGTAGTATGATTAGATGCAGCCCCACTTAAAAAAAAATAAGTAATTAGATGTGGTCAGTTGGATCATAAAATTTACTAAAGTCTGAAAAGGCAACATCTCCCCACATACCAATTAAATATGGCACAGGAGAAATTCTCCCAGAAGCATAGACAATTTATAATTATTGATGTAACCTGACCTTATGCATATTGTTACCAAACATTACAAACTGTTTTATGAGATTGTTCTTTAATACATCCAAATCACTTTAACTGATACCATGTATTGTAACATAACAAACCAGTAGACCTATGGATAGGCAAGTCATCAGTATGACTCTTTTCCCTAAAAATTGATATTAGTAGTGTTGACTTCCTGGCAAGAAGACTAGTTACACTTTTCCATACGGTTATTTATCAGACTTCCCAATACATATAAAGGTCATCCCTCCTAAATCTCAGTTCTGTTCAGATTATTATGTGGGCCCAATGACTTACTGATTTCAAATTCCTACAAATTTCCCATATTTTCTAATTTTCTTTATGAGAAGTAGAAGCAGAGTAACAGAATGAATACTTCACTCCAGCCTTTAACAAAGTAAAGCAATGGGAGAATACCAGGGTGGGTGTGAAGAACAGCAGAATGGAGAGGACAATTAACAGACAACAGAATATACATGAAGGAGGTTCAGAGGGAACTGGCTGCCTTTAGGGAGGACAAAGTGCAAAAACCTAATGGACCACTCCCAGAGTCATCAGAAATCTGTCCAATTTGTTGACAGACCCCCTTCTCAGAGACCTTAAACAAATCAGCTACTGCAGAAGTACTTGATGATAGGTGTGTACTAAGTGACGTACCACTGTAATAGGCGTGTTACTGGCAGTGGTGGGGAGAATGCAAATTAAGGATATACAGGACTGTTAGCTTAGCCAATGCAAAATAAGGATCTACAGGACTATTAGCTTAGCCATAGTGACATGCAAAGTCATACAGATGATCTTGATGACTAGCTCTGGTAATGGCCCTAGACAACAGCAGCCAACATGGTTTCATAACCAGAAGGTCAACCCTGATCCAGTTATATTACTGAGTTGCAGGTGAACTTAACAGTATAGTACAGAGCGATGTCATCCACATGAACTTTAGCAAGGTCTTTCACTCACTCCTATATAGATGACTGATAAGCAAACTTTAGAAGTTTGGAATAAGGCAAATACTGAAGAAATGAAGAACTGAAAAGATACATGGTTGGAATCATTTGCAAAAGCTGACAAAGTGGGCAGAAAGACAAGCATTTATGGTTCTGTGTAGGCAAATGCAAGCTGCTGTACTTATGTTACAATAATCCTGCTCTGAAACCTTAGCTGGGGGAAGAATCTGGGAGTGTTAATCACACCTAAGATGGACCACCAGGAGTATGGTGTGAGGGCTATGGCAGCAGCAAAAAATGCTGGATGCATCCTCAGTGGGACTATGGAACAGACTCCAAAAGCAAAGATGTAATGCTTTCACTCTTCTGGAGCATGGTTAGGCCACAAGTTAAACTACTGTGTTCTGTTCCAGAAATGATGCAAAAAAGGAGCCTCAGACCACTGAAGACAGAACAAAGGAAAGACTTTAGAAAAAGTCATAGGCTTTAAGGGAAAGGATAGATTGGGTTCTTCTAACTAGACTCAGTAAGAGACAGGAGAGACATACCAGAGCACAGAACATGTCAGAGGGATGTGGAGGAGTTTTGCTGAGCAAGGATGATGGAGGCGGAATTAGGAGAGCACTGTAAGTAAAAGTTTGTGGCAACTAACTCCTGCCTGAATCTCTGAAAGAACTTCTTCCCAAACACAGGGTTTATAGACTTGTAGAATATACTGTCAGAATGTGTGGTTGAGATGGAATCTACAGACACATTCAATAGAGCATAAACAAGTAGACAAAAGGTTATGAGAAAAGTAGGGACAGAGAATGTTAAAAGCATTTGAGGGGAATATTAGATAGGTTTAATTTCTTTCTGCTGTCAAACAAACTGAATACAATGTGACTATCGAGTTGCTGTTGTAGTTGACTACAGGGCCCTGTCCCTAGTTCATGACAAAACCTTCAGCCAGAATATTAGATAATTCAGTGACAGTGTCTTTATGTCATTAAACAAATACATTGCCTTTCTGATATCCTCAATAATTGCTTAAGATATTAACACTATGATTTTTTGTCATTCATATTTAGGGCTAAGTTGATCTTGATTTCTTTTCTGAGTTCCATTTTAATTTTTCTGTTTTATTTCTGTAATCCTTTGTATGGTCCCTGCTGTATACAATTTCTTGTTTAATGTTTTCTTGTTTATTAGATCCTTTAAGCACCGGGTAATTCTGGAAAGTATTTCTATAAACAAGTCCTCTTCAGCTTTCCTTAACTTCATTATCCCCAAACCATTGTATAAACTGTGTGGGGTAATGCTAGATATAACAAGGAAAAATATATGAAGATGAAAGTAAACTACCTCACCAGCATTTCAAGATCAGATTACATTCTTCAAGGATCTGTTCTATAAGGCACTATCTACTTCCTAATTGAGATACTTAGATGTTGGCTGTAGAACCATACTACTCATATGAATCCAACGGGGACAGCTGCGGGGCATATATATTTGAAACATATATTCCTCTCCTGCCATGTCATATATTCCTGCAGTGGCGTTAAACCATGACAACATAAGGGGGGCCAGAGTGTGCAGACAACATACTGAGTGATGTCATTTCCTTTAATGAAATTGAGCAGCACAACATTTAACAACAGAAGACCTTGTAGATGCAAGCAGGTCTGGAGTTAATTACAGTTAGCTAAGAGAATATAAAGTATTTCTCCAGTATGATGAGACAATCCCTGGGATTCACTAATCTTCCATGCAGGAATAAGTTATTCCTGCACAGAAATGACCATTTAAGGGCAGCATGGCAGCGTCATGCATAATAATGAAGGCATGCTGCATCTGCTCCTAAACAGACATGGAACATGGATGAGTGCGCAATACACATGCCCCTCCACTCAGGAAGTGCCGCTCGGCAATTACAATGAGCGAGAATGCTCTTAGGAGGCTGCATATCTCCCAACTGTACAAATCATTGTAGAATGTCCAGATTTGTCGCCCATACAGCACCCCATTTGTCCTGGCAAATCACTGGGATGATCTCAGGATTGAAATCGGTAAATAATGGCATACATTTCAGTGTCAGACTTCAAATCCGTCAGAAAACATATATTAAAACAAACCTGTTACACTAGCAACTTTCCCGAAGTTTATAAGAGCAATAATTAAAATATGTCCGTAGTTGGACCTCATGTTGCCAAGCTTTGTCCAGATAATGTGCAGGAAGAGGTTGAGAGGTATAGGGGGTTGCTAGGATGTCTGCCAAATGTGCAGATGCACGTAGGAATCCACAGCAATAAGGGAAACCTGTCCCTTCCTAAAGAAAATAGCAGTAGAGAATTTTTTTTATCAGACTAAATTTAACCATAGGCATGCAGGTTTGCCCATTGCTTATCTATGCATACTGTAGCTTAAATAGCACAAGAAGATAAATAGCAAGATACATTCAATTGAAGCAGTACTGCAATAGTGTAGGGGTCAGAGCATTTACTTTGCGATCAGTCATTCCCAGTTCAGTTCTCACTATAATAAATTCCATTTTCCATGTGAAATCACTTTATGAACATTTTTTTTGCTGTATCACCTACTAAATAACATAGATTTGTGAACTTGAGTACTGCATTAAGTGCAGATGTGGGGTGTCATTGTAATAGTGTGGTACAATTCACAGATAAACAAAAGTGCCCCATACAGTATACGTACACATGAATCAGGGATACTAAATGAAGGTATAATGTGTAATGAATGATAAATCTATACAGTGTTCAAATCTACCACTTTCTCAAGACCCATGTTTCATTTCTGTCTAAATTAGTGCAGGGGTTAGTGGAAGTAAGCAGTTTTAAACAGTAGTAAACGGATTTAAGCCCATTTGCGTGAGGGTAAGCAATGCGCACACAGGTTAAGCAATTTTGAAGCTACTCTCTGTAAGCATATTTAACCAGAAGTTAGCATTGCTTACCATCGCGCAAATGAGTGCAAACACATGATAGTGTTCCAACATGGAACATGACTACAAACACATAGCACAAATTGTTGTACAATATGATATATGTCCAAGTGGTAGGTCTTCTGTAGACATACCCATTGAGCTGTGTGATCAGACTGTTGTTGCAGATATGGTGGGGGGGGGCAGAGATGTGTATTAACAGCTATGATAATCTTGCAGTATGAGGTCCTCAGACCTGTTTCCCTCTTTATGTCTTTCAGGCAATATGTTGAGGGAACACTTGCCAATGTACACAGTGGAGGAGAATAATGTCATTATCTCATACCTGGTGCAGCACTACAACACCCTGTTTGGCCGTACAGCCCATGATCTGCAGGAGAGGACCGCCATGTGGAACAATCTTGTCCACAGGGTAAACAATGTCGGCCTGCATAACTGCAGTTATAAGCAGGTCCGACATCGATGCATTGATCTACTCCACCATGCCCATCGGCATGCTGCTGTGATCAGGGGGGACCAGCTTGCAATGGGGGGGGTCATGCCATGCCCCGCCGACACATGTTGAGGAGCTCCTTGCCAGCCTAGGGGAACCTGCCTGCCCGCAAACACAACACCAGGTGGAGAGTATAGTGGAGGTGGGTGCTACTCACACAATGGCAGAGGAGCATGCAGGTAAGGCCACAGGGCACATCAGTAGACCACTGTTACATATCCATCTGCATCTGTAGAGTTAGATCATGCATATTTGAGATGAAATATATATAGTCTGTTGCTGCGTTGTAGTAGTAAACAGATGTGCATGATCTGTAGTATTGTGGGCTTGTAGTATTGATGTACTGTAATGCTGCACCCACCCTGTACCAATGCCACAAGTGTGGCTACTGACATCACATCTCTCACACAATTATGTAGGTCCCTCTGGTATACTTCCAGGGCAGCAGCCTGTAGCTGGTGAGTATGGTGTTTGTTCAGGTTTGCCAATACACATGTCATGTTATGGCCATGGTATAGTCCATGCACACATTTAACACACTTACCTATAATGCATGCTGTACAGTTCACGTATTGTTGTTGTTAACTGCACTGCATCACAGTGGTCACCATGATGGTGTATCTGAAGGGTATGTCAGACTCCTGCAATATAACCAACATCCTGTCATTGCAAAATGTGTGCACAGAGATGAACATAATGGTGGGACAAATGGCCTACAGTAGGGACATGTCTGAAACATCACCCTTATACAGTGCTACAACAGTGTATATACCACTATTACAATGGCAACTGTTGCAGATGTACACTATGGCATATCACAATACTGCAGTCCATGACCCTTACAACCTGCAATGTGGCCCTAACATGAGCAATGAATGTGTAATATGGAATCCTATGTTAGGACAGCAAATATGGGGAATACATATCTTCAAAAACAGTGGAAGCATATGTGTGCATACACTCCAGATAACATATAGTGGAAGCAGCTGTTGAGGTACCGACAGCATGCATTCTTCATGAGTATGGACCTTCCAGCAAGTACAGGTCCCCAGTGTCACATCAATAAATGGTCTGCTGTCCACGACGTTTGGCCATCAAATGTGCGAACTTACCGGCAACAGAGGCAGCCGTGGCTTGCACACATCTTACATGCCATGGCATGGATCTCATACCCAACAGGTAGCACCCAAGAGTTGGACACATAGCCATACCTCACCATTGCATATACCATGGCAAACAGTGCAGACAGTCATGTATGTGGCGAGGATGGGATTAATGTAGAAAATAAACAGATGGCCATCCAAGACAGATGATGTCACATGTTGCAAACTGGTCATGCAGGCTGCCTAGTAACATGCCACAACACTAAGGGAGTTGCAGGAATGTCTAGAAAGTACTAGCTGTGCAGTACCGTGTCAGCAATTCCGTGGACTCTGCATAAGTGTGGCCCATGGGTTAGGGTAATCAGATGGAACAGTTGTACCACAGGAAACATCAGCCAGGCCTTTCTAGAGGTAGCATACGCATAACAGAAAAGGTCCCCAAAAGGCATGCATTGCAATGTGTACTGGTGTTCCAAGACCACGTTGGAAACATACAGACAGTATCAATTAAGATATATGTGCTGCACAACCAATACCTCACTCCACCTCAGGCTCACCATCCCCATCTGTACCTTGCCAGTGCCAGTGTACAGCTGTATGTTTTCAATTCATTAGCTGGGACTTGGCTGGTACACATGGTGTTCAGTGTTTGGGACACTGCAAAATGACACACATGTGTAGGCCATAGTTGTCAAGCATCTGCAAAAAGGCTGAGGGTGGGAAGGGAGTGTCATTATGACACAACAGTGCACTAAAGCAGAGATCCAAAGGATGCTACAAATGGCTGTATCTGCACACAGTCAAGGTCAGAAACTGTGGCAGACATAACCCTGACTCCACAGCAATAGTGACAACACTGTGTGACCTCCAAGGGATGTGCACATGAGTTGACCTTGCAATCATTCAGAGTTGGGGGACATTTGTAGGGGAGACTGACCAAATAGTGGCAAATGCAGATGGCCTATGCTAGTATACCCCTGCCTGGAATAGTGACTGCTGTAGTTCACATAACAGTAGGTATAAACACCAAAAAAGTCAAAGGAGAACGTTACCACCAAGTAACACCAAATATACCACGACCAAAAGATCTCAGGAATCCAGGAAAAAACTCTTTTTAATGGTAGTCCGATCAATCATCAAATCAAGCGCCACCTAGGCTCTAGGCTTTGTCAGACAAGATACAAAACCATTCTAAATTTTTATTATATATTGTGTTTTTGCACAATTGAATTAACTTTAGCAAAATAAAAAAATAATAAATAAAAAAATTTCTTCAAAAAATATCCTTTCTTCATTCACTATGTGTTGTGTTATAACATATATATTTATTGTTAAAATGTATATATATAAAACATGTATTTAAAATGTATATTTAAACAAACTTTTGACACTTTTAATTAAATTGATTAAATGCCTAGCAACAACATAGAGTCAAAACAATTTTTTCTTATTATTGTTGTTAAAAATACCCCTTTTAACAACCACACTTTACAATTTGGCTCTTCTCAATCTAAGCACACTACCAATACTGATAACAGTAGGTGCAACAAGCCATCATGATAAGGGCATTCACACATATGCACCCACAAAGTGTATGCATCTCAATCAGCATCTGCACAACTAACATTTGTTTGACACTGCATTTGATTGCACAGGTCATATGTCACATATCGGGTTTGTGTAATGTTAACATATGCAGTAATGTGGTCCCATGGAATATCAAGGAAGACGGCGTCATATCAATAAGGGTGTGTACACTCCCCATAGCCATGGTAAGGTTTGAAGGTTGTCAGTGTAATTGTATTGTATTGGCCATACATGCACCTCTGCTGATGAGATCTGTAAATTAGACATCAGGCATTCACAAATGACATCTGTCCACATGTCATCCCAGGTATGTGTTGGACAAACACATAGGGGCTGTGAGCAGCAGAGCAAACATAACTGACACAATAATACACATTCAGCAATTGTGTGTACTCCTGTGAGGTATGGTGCACAGGACATGCCAGGGTGCCGAACAGGTGCACAGCAGCATTGTGTACATGGGTGCAGTGTGTTCCAGGGGAAGGGGCATCACCTACTAACACAACCCATGCATCACAGAGATGTATAATGTTGCTAACAGGGATTGACTATAGCCGCACTGCATGCTGTTGAGTGCCATATGTCATGCATGTTGACAGATGGGTAATGGGAGGTCTGTGTGTAATATCTTTGTGCAACCTCACCTGTAAGTGTGTGTGTGTGTGTGTGTGTGGGGGATTATTTTGTCTGTAAGTGCAATATGGTGGAGTGGAAGGAGGTTGGTGTATGTAGGATGTGTGTGTGTATCTGTGTGTGTGTGTGTTTGTGTGTGTCCATGTATGCACATGTGTGAGTGTGGGGTTGTTTATACCTCTCAACTTCCCTTTGAAATTGTGCAGTACATGGACATGGATAGACACATGAGACACCAGGAATACTTTTCTGACATAATCTCAGGACAGCTGATAGTATAATATGCTCCGTAGCATGGAACATGCATTGAGAAGGAAACTAGACACCAGGGATACTGTTATAATTGCAATCAGCAGAAAGGTGAAAGAATACCCACGTATGCAGTACTACAGATGCATTGTGGAATTACTAGACAACACCAGAGAGTTTCCAAATATTATTATAGTTCACATAAAATGTTAATAGAGCAACAGCAATTGCATCTACTAAACAATAGTTACGTATGACACTCTACTGCGTGACATTATTGAGTGACTGTAGTAGCCCCTAACATATGAAGGCCATGCTCAAGATGACCGGACAAACCCAGGGTGAACACTGGATGACATCAGGGAGTCTTTGACAAAAAGACTCCAATCAAGACAAAGAGGTAATGGAGTAACAGGTCATGTTTTGTGATCACTTTTCTAGGCAATTAGAAGAATGATACGTTAATGATTAGTATTATTGACTGTAATTATCCAAGACTGATGTAGGATGGGGAACTTAAGAGAATAAACTAGGGACAGTCTGTAAACTCAGGGGCAGTATTATGTATTATGTATGTATGTATGTATTATGCAGTAAATATTATGGTGGAATGTCATGGTGTGTGTGTGTGTGTGTGTGTGTGTGTGTGTGTGTGTGTGTGTGTGTGTGTGTGTGTGTGTGTGTGTGTGTGTGTGTGTGTGTGTGTGTGTTTGTGTGTGTGTGTATGTGCACTGTTAAGCAATAATGTACAGGTCTTAAAGTGTGTTTCTTGTTTTCCCCTCACAGGTGGTGAGGTGGGTCAGTGTCCCTCCTGCAGGCACTCTGATGTTGGTGTCCATACAGACATTGAAAATGATGATAGGTGTTTTGAGGCACAGGCGGGGTTGTCAAAGGCCAAAGCTGTGCCATCATTTGACATCCTGCTGTTATCCACCCCATCCCCACACACAGTCACAATGCCTATACATACCCCATCACCAGTGGCCATAGCAGAGGGACAGTTGGCGGTTGGTGGCATGGAACAGAATAGTGTGGTATCTATGGCACGTGTCTGGACACAGCAGCCATAGCCAGATGTCTGGCAGGGTACCACATAGGCAGATGTACAGGGGTGCTCGTTGGAGGGCTGTTGGTCTTTGTGCCCCTAGAAGAAGTGCCACATCTGGTACCACAAGACACATGTTTCAGGCTGACATGGGGGTACAGGCATGTATGGAAATGTACATCAGACAGGCTCTGAGGCTGCAGAGAGCTACTCCTTCAGCTGTTACTGACAACATCTGTGATCTTGCAGGTGCCCTCCGTTATTTTACAGAGGTCAAGGATAGATGGTGGGGTGAGATGGTTGGTCTCCTCGACCATGGATTGTCCATGTTCGAGCATGTGATGGGAGTGGTGCAATGGCCACATGGACCTAGGCCAGCAACACCAACAGCTGGAGGTCAACGTGGACGTGCAAGGACACAAAGCCACTCCTGCAGTGGCAGTACCAGCCCCAGCACTGCACAGGGTTGCTGTCCTCACCACACCACAGTAGGCCATGTGCACATGGCCCTGGCCAGTTCCAGTAGAGACCTGGTTCCAGCAGACATATGTCATCATCAGGGGAGAGTACCATATCATGGCTTGTACCTGGGTGCCCATGGAATCCATGCCAGGCAGAGTTCTCGTGTCTATGGCCAGAGGCGGTGAACTGCACACCCTGTAAGGTATGGTCTGCAGCTGTCCAACAAACAACTGTATATGGCAGCCACATGGCAAAACTGTGTGCATGCATACTCACACACAACACAAACACAGCTAGGGCAACCCCATACCTACACACACAACATCACCATGGCCATATCAATAATTAACCCCCTCACTCACACACATGATGTCAAACGTATGGCTCAGCCTAGGCTTCTGGCAAACCAACAACACACCCTGTGCATATGATGATACCTGTGCCACATCCCTGTCATCCATAACATCAATGCAGTGACAGCCTAATATGGTTCTGATGCACATGGTGACTGTACTATGGTGTACCGATGTACTGCTGTATAACATGTTGCCAGCAGTAAAGTTTAATGCTTACATGCCAAGAAATGTAGCTGTCCAGCCATGATGCATTATAGCTGTTATTAACACTGAGTGATTGTGGTCTCCATAATGTAATCCGTTTGTGTTTAGGTCTCCATGTGTCAGCAGGAGGATGGTCTGCTGTCATATCCTACAAGGGGTATGGCACTGTGGTGACATCTTGGCTGTGCCATATCCTGGGTACAGGTGAAAACATGTCACAGGTCTGAATAACTGTTACTGCATGTGCCACATGGCTGATAGGACTGTGGGTGGTGTATACAGGTGAGTGCATGGTGGCTGCTGTTAGCAGCCCTTCTATAGTGGACAATGGTAAGTGTACTGGGTGGTACACACCACATGTTTGTGTATAACACACACAGAGGCTTTGGTGTTGATGCAATGCATGAAGAATACTGTACACATGGATGTATGTACATGTGCAAGGAACATATTGTATCCTATGTAATGCCACCAAGCCAGAATAGGCACAACAACACATTAGGGAATAAGCAGTCTGCTAGTTTAATGTCATTGATGATGGTACTGGCAAGGTATATGTCCCCTTCCCCAATGTAGTGCAATCCTCATCTCAATAAACATAGGTGTGCTAGTGCGGGTGGCACAGCCCTACCCTTTGGAGGATGAGAGGTGCTGTAGAACCACAGATAGTGTGATAGACAACTACCTAATCTGTTAACATTAACTGTACAGTATTACAGCCAGCTAAGCAGGGGGATACACTCAACAGTAACTGCTATGATGGTGACTGTGTCCACAAGAGCCACACCCAGCTATGTATACCAACCCAGTATTGCTGCACACCTATGCAGTGGGGAATAGGGCATTTACACATCTACCCCTAGTTGTGATGGAGTGTATGTCCACAGGATGATACCTGTGAAATGTTACCATATGTCAGGCAGTTCTCGGACAGATGACCTCCTGGGACATGTATATTCTGCAAACAGAAGTAGATTGCTTCACATACACACACACTCTTATTTGGCAACACTGGGACTAGACCCCAACCTAGGAATGTAGTGCTACTGATGTGTGTGGCTTTAATTGCACACACCATACAGCCTGTAGGATGAGGTGTGTTCCAGGTTACATGTTACATGAAGGACATCCCCAGGCCTATACAGTATGGTAATGGGGAATGTACTTGTTGTTTATGGACACTACATAGTGTGAAATATCATCATATACACACTGACAAACACATAACAGTCGAACACACATCTGAGAGACATGGGCTTATCAGTGGTAACTATCTTGTCAGTGTGTCCACTGAGTTACAGATAAGTTGCACTCAGCACATGCATAACTGGGCTGGATAGTATTATCAGTTACCTGTATGGTTGATGGTGACAGTGGTCCCCATA
>NC_056741.1:1238143359-1238173359 GCF_019279795.1 Protopterus annectens
CAGATGACACTTAACACAAGAACACACCATTCTGTTGGACAAACAAAATATATCCTCAGTAAAAACATAATGTACTGACCTACAAGTTAATAAAATGCATAGAAACTTGTAAAATCTTGAATAAATGTATGCATATAAACATAATCGACTTCGGTGTAACATCCTCAATCCTAAGAAGCCAAAAAAATAAAAATACAACTTTATTCAAAAAATATACAACATCCCCCTCTAGAGGTCTTAATATGAATGACAACAAACATACTAAAAACCAATGATATACCGGTATATGATACCGGTACATCAGTAAATAATGGTGTGCTGAACATATGCACCTCTTACTGCAGACATATGTACAAAGGTTGATGGAGTTGTGACTGGAGGCACAAACACAAGGCCAATATTGACATGTTGCTGTGATAACCTCATACATTTACTGGTGTAACAGGGTTTGTTGTGACATATGTCCTATGAGGGATATGAAGTCAGTAACTCTTATGGCTGTCACCATGTACTGACTGCAATCCTCAGACTATGCTTCTGCAGTTCTAAAGATAGGTAATCTGTGAGTAACACAGCACACGTAACACTCCAAACACTGACCAGTGTGCAGATAGCCCTACAGGTGAGAGTTCCCTGAACCACATAACACTGCCATGACAGGTATTAGATCATGTAGCTCAGCCATATCCACACAAGACCTGTTAAACCAACATTACTTCAAAGGCAGAAGAGCAAGACTTACATTCTGTAGTCGTGTCTGGAACATCCCCCTCCTGTTTGTTGGCCTGTCTCCACAGTGTATGTTGTTAGAGGTATATCCCACTACCATCTGTGATGCTGTTTGCCAAACACTGACATGAAGTCCTGCTCACAGTGAATGAAAAGGGCCAACACCCACATGATGTCCCTAGTTATAGGACTGTGTTTCCATACAATTGGCTATGGGAATGTTACCACAGCTGTTCCACATGCAATCAGCTAGTGGGGAACTGCAATTCATGCACAGGCTATCAGCTGATCATGAGCATCACTTACAATGCACAAGCTGCTGACTAAGTAATGCAGGTGTACTTCTCTACATCCACCAGAGAGGGAGTGAGAGAGACAGACAGAGACAAAGTAAGACAGGGAGGGGGTAGGAGAGGGTAGGAGAGTAAAAGCTAAGCATGTTAGTGTCACACACTTATCAGTATGGGGTTTCAACCCCTGCCCGATTATGTATTGCTCTTAAATTTCTATGCAGTTATTGCATGCATCACAGAGCTTACATGTTGGAGAACTGTCCAAAGGTATACCTAAGTTGAGTGACAACAACAACAGTGATAAAGGAGGGATAAGGTAGGTGTAGTACATGTGCCAGTCCACAAGAAGAGGTGTCAAGTATGACACAGCCACACTATCTCAGGGACACACACACATTATCACAGCTGGCAGGGTCAGGATTAGACTTCCTAACTAACTAGTTTGCTACACTGCAGTATTACGCAGGTATCACATGCACCACAGAGATTATCAGGCTGATATATGGGCAAAGGGTATGTCAAGGTATCTGACATCAGAAGGCATGCTTCAGTAGGCCAATGTGAGGTGTAGTGACTGTGAACAGCATCCAAATCATTATACTACACACACACACACACACACACACACACACACACACACACACACACACACACACACACACACGCACACAGGTTTGCCAGTACTAACATGCATGGGTGCATTGCTTCACAGGTCTGTAGTAGTTGACTCTGCCAGAAGGCTGTACAAGGCTAGGCAAAGGGTATATGGTGGCATAAGGCCACATGACAATGGTCTGCAGTGTGGCTCAGGGATGTAGTCTCTGGACTGGCCCACACAGATGGGTATTGTATTCACCATCTGCTCATCTGGGTTACTATTGTAGGTGGCCGGTGCTGTGCAATGCTTGCCATGTATGCGTTCTACATTCCATAACATGGATGGTGTCTGGCATGTGCATACATCCCACATGCATGTTCTGTGACATGTGGACGTGTACCTGGGGTGTCTTGGGCATGTTGTGTGGACAGATTGTTATCATCTGATGTGCCATTCCTGACCTCATGTGGTGAGAACTGGCAATGGAAACCAGGTTGACCCTGCACCTACACTGACAGCATGATACAGGTATTCACTGGTGTTAGTAGCATATGTCCATACAGGGCATGTGTATAAGGCATGGTAGTTCCTTTGTGAGTTACATTTGCTGACTCTACAGTTGTTACAGGCATCCAGTGGGGAACATAGCAAAGGACCACTGTATGCAATGATTTGCCTATTATAGGGATGGGACAGGGTGCCATGTCTTCTGTAGTTCACTGCAATCGCACCATGGTTACTATCTGTGGGCAATATGCAGGGAACTACCAACATAGTGGTTGTTGCCTAGCCAAGTGTGCTTGTGCATGAGACATGGGTGGAGCATGTTCTCTGGGTAATACAAGGGTTGCCTATATTGTTCCCCAATCCATGATGTCACATGTAGGGGTATGAATTGTCTACACCAGCCTCTCTGCTGTTTGACATCTATTGTCCTTGTAAGGTGGACAATGTGACATATAATAGGCCCACCATATAAGAAATTTGCAAAACCTGCTTCACAATGAGCCCTGTTATTACACACTCACAACTACCTACACACAGGATATTAATGACAATCACACACACAGAGTTTCACAGTTGCCAAGTCTGGGATTAGAATTCCCACCTAATTAGTACATTATACTACAGCGTTATGCAGTTATAGCACGCGCCACAGAGCTTAGTGGGCTACTCTTTCCCCAAAGGTGTATTTCAAGGTGAATTACATCAGCAGGCTTGCCAAAGTAGGGCAATGGAAATTGTAGTGACTCTGAATGACTTTAAAAGCATTTATCCCTGCACACACACACACACACACACACACACACACACACACACACACACACACACACACACACACACACACACACACACTCAGAGTTTCATACTTGACATGTCTAGGATTAGATCTCCTACCCAATTAGTACATCATACTACAGCATTACACAGTTATAGCACACACCATGTAGCTTACTGGTCTACTCTTTCCCTAAAGGTGTATTTCAAAATGAATGACATCAGCAGGCCTGCCAAAGTAGGCCAATGGAAGTTGTAGTGACTGTGAATGGCCTCAAAAATATTGATCACTACACAGACAAATGTGCACACACACACACACACACACACACACACACACACACACACACACACACACACACACACACACAAATACACACACCGTTTCATAGCTGCCATGTCAGGGATTAGAACTCCTATGTAACTAGTATGTCCCACTACCACATTACACAGTTATAGCAAATGCCATGGAGCTTACTGGGCTACTCTTTCCCCACAGGTGTATTTCAAAGTGAATGACATCAGCAGGCCTGCCAAAGTAGGCCATTGGAAGTTGTAGTGACCGTGAATGGCCTCAAAAGCATTGATCCCTACATAGACAAACAAACACACACACACAGTTTCATAGTTGCCATGTTTGGGATTAGAACTCCTACCTAACTAGTACATCACATTACAGCATTATGCAGTTATAGCATGCCCCATGGAGCTTATTGGGCTACTACTTCCCCAAAGATGTATTTCAAAGTGATTGACATCAGCAGGCTTGCCAAAGTAGGGTAATGGAAAGTGTAGTTCATAGGTTCATAAGTTGGTACTAGTCTATCGGCCCCAGGGCCTATACAATTCTAGCCATGACAGTTCCATGTCTATTTCTTCCCACAATATTTACTTCCCTGGACCCCTGTCTAGCAGGGTGACTGACATGATCCCCGGGGTGAATTCCCTATTTCCCATCCAATCATCAAGGTTCCTTTTGAAGAGGGGCAAAGAGGCACTCTGCTTGACATGTATGGGCAGTCTACGCCAGAGTCTGGGGAGTCTCTGGGTCAGGAACCCATCCCTCCAGCAAGTTTTGTTCATTGTGATGGTAAGGTTTGGATCCCTGGAACATGTGGCTCTGAGGGAGTTGAATTTCTTTAAGTGTAGCATGTCCAAGAGCTCTGGGTTTGACATGGCCTTGTATGGTATGCAGAGATTGCCTCTGAGTAGACGATACGTGACAGAGTATAGCTGGATGGTTTTCAGATGGTCAGCATAGGGCATCTGCTTTAGGCCTGTGATTCTTTTAATGAGGCATTTCTGCAGCCTTTCTAGTTGTTGCAGATGTCTTGAGAGGTACATACTAACCGGGGCATTGTATTTTATAGTGGGTCTACTGAGAGATGACTACAGTGGGACAATGACCTCCTTTTTTCTGGATGAAAATCCCTTAGTGATGAGGTGTGCCACATAGGCAGATTTCCTGACTGCTGTTGT
Organism: Protopterus annectens; assembly: GCF_019279795.1. NCBI lineage: Eukaryota > Metazoa > Chordata > Ceratodontiformes > Protopteridae > Protopterus > Protopterus annectens. Next base: position 1,238,147,737 of record NC_056741.1, read on the forward strand.
GATGTGTTTATCGAAGGTGAGACCACTGTCCACCTGTGTCCCTAAATCTCTTATCACACATTTGGTGTTTAGTGTACTGCCATCTATGTGGTACTTCACGGGTATGTGTTTCTTCTCAAAGGGGATAACTATACATTTCTTGGCAATGAGCTTGAGCCCATGGCTTTGGCACCAAGCATCTGTTTCTGTATGGCCCTTTTGTAGAATATTCACTTCATTTGGGGATTCAATATTGGCTCCCAGTTTGCAGTCATCTGCGACCTTTGTTAGCCACAGTCCTTTAGTGTTGGCCTGTACTTCAGAGTAGTAGATGCCAAACAAGGGCGGTCCCAGGACTGAACCCTGAGGTACTCCATATGTTACTTGTCTGGAGCTGGATTTGGAGTCGACTACTTTTACAGTGTGGGTTTTGTCAATATGCCAGTTAGCAACCCATCAAGTGACGTAGGGATTAATGGCCAGTTAGTATGTTTATCTATGATTCCAGACTGGGGGATGGTGTTGAAGGCCTTGGTGACATCCAGATAGGCTGTGTGGACCACCTTATCCTAGTCCACAGCTCTGGAGACTGATTTGAAGATGTCAATCAGGTTCAGGAGACATGATCAGCCCTTCACAAACCCAACCTAGGTGGGGTTCAGTGTTTGCAGGTTGCCAATGTCTTTGTTTATGAGTTCCATGATAATACATTCCAGAGCCTTGCAGATCAGGGTCGTCAGACTGATGGGGCAGTAGTTCCCAGGATCCAAGTTGGATGTCCCCTTGTGGACTGGGATAACTGTAGCTGTGAGCCACTCAGTGGGCACGAAGCCTGAGGTGTGGCTATGATTAAACATGCCACATAGGTGAGGTGCCAGTTAGTTTTGTAGTTCATATAGTACACAGTCCAGGATGTTGTCTGGTCCCATGGATGCTGTTTTCTTAGCTCTGGAGAGTGTGGCTTTTACCTGTGTGGCCGTTATTACCAGAATCTGGCAATCTTTCGGTATTGAGATGAGCCTTTAGGGGGTGGGATGGGGGTGCAGTTGGCACTGAATCGATCTTCCAGGCTATTGGCAATATCCTTGGGATCAGTATATTTAATGCCATTCTGTTGCAGCTCAGAGGAGATCTGAGCATTGCCTTTTAGATTCCTGACATAGCTATAGAACGGCTTGCAGTTATCTTTGGGATCTTTGGCTATATATAACTAGCTTTGGTGGATTTTATGAGGGATCTCAGCTTCTTACTGAGACTGGTAAGGGAGTTTTTTGGATCCTGGGAATTTCCTCTTTTCTGCAACAGTTTCTTCCTTTTGTTGTAAAGTTTGTTTATGGCAGGGGACCACCACATTGACTTCCTTTTCTTGGACAGGAACGTCTTGGTTCTATTCAGGATGGCACGATTCATGCAGTGCCTTAGTTTAGGATTCAGCAGTCAACCTTTCAGTTCCCATCTGCAAAGTTGTCATGAAGTTTGTCACGTCTGACATGTGCAGCATGACGTTGGCTTGGGGATGTTTTTTACAGTGGTTTCCTTAATGGAGGATGTGGATGTCAAGGGTGATTAGCTTATGGTCAGACCTGACCACCGATAGGGTGACCATAGGTGTGGAGCATCGATTTCCCATGTTGGTAATGATCAGGTCTAGGATATTGGAGCCCCTAGTGGGACTATGGGTTAGTTGATCCAGGGCATTGGGAATTATGACTTCCAAGAACCATTGGGCACAGGTGTTGGTACATGAGTAGTTTTCCCAGTTAATGGCAGGGTAGTTGAAATCACCCAGTATTAGGGTGTTTTGGTTGTATCTTAATATTTCCAGTATGTTTAGAAAGGTGTAGTGGGAATCTTGGGGCATGGTGGGGTATCTGTAGCAAGCTATATAATTTGGATTGCAGTCTTACCTAGTGTTAGTTGTACCAGGATAATTTCAGACATATTGTGTTGGGCAAGTAGCCTGGTGGTGTGAATATCCTTGGTGAATATGGACACTCCTCCATCTTTAGTGTTTTGGTCCTGGTTTGGTGGCCTACAGGTGTGGTAAGAGCTGTATCTGGTATTGCAGGGGAGCTCTATGGAGCCTTGGATCAGGTCTCTGTTACTGCACAGATATCAATGTTCTCCATTTTTAGGAGTCCCTACTAACTATGAATGGACATAAAAGCATTGATCCCTACACACACACAACCAAACACAAACACAGAGTTTCACAATTGTCATATCTGAGATTTGAACTCCTACCTAACTAGTACATCACACTACAGAATTATGCAGTTATAGCACATGCTACAGAGTTGCTCTTTCCCCAAAGGGGTATTTAAAAGTGACTGACATTAGTGGGCCTGCCAAAGTAGGGTAATGGAAATTGTAGTGACTGTGAATGGCCTCAAAAACACTGATCCTTACACAAACACTCACACAGAGTTTCACAGTTGCCATGTCTGAGATTAGAACTTCTACCTAACTAGTACATCATACTACAGCATTATGCAGTTACAGCATGCACCATGGAGGTTACTGGTCTATTCCTTCACCAAAGGTGAATTTCAAAGTGAATGGCATCAGCAGGCCTGCCAAAGTAGGGCAATGGAAATTGTAGTGACTGTGAATGGCCTCAAAAACATTGATCCCTACACAGACAAACAAACATACACAGAGCTGCACAGTTGCCATGTCTGGGATTAGAACTCCTACCTAACTAGTACATCACACTGCAGCATTACACAGTTATAGCTCATGCCATGGAGCTTACTGGGCTGCTTCTTCCCCAAAGGTGTATTTCAAGGTGAATGACATCAGCAGGCTTTCCAAAGTAGGGCACTGTGGAGTGTAGTGACTGTGAATGGGCACAAAAGCATTAATCCCTACACACACACACACACACACACACACACACACACACACACACACACACACACACACACACACACACACACACACTCTCTCTCTCACAGTTGTCATGTCTGGATTTAGAACTCCTACCTAACTAGTATATCGCACTATAGCATTACACAGTTATAGTATGTGCCACAGAGCTTATATGGCTACTTCTTCACCAAAGGTGTATTTCAAGGTGTGTTACATCAGCACGGTTGCCAAAGTAGGGCACTGGGGAGTGCAGTGTGTGTGCATGGGCCATAAACCATTCATCTGGAAGCAGACATACAACACTCTGTCACACATAGGTTTAAATTTAACAGGTACTTGTATAAAACTGCTAGATGAATAATGACTTGTTCAGTCATGTTACACAGTTATCACAAGCACCACAGACACTATAGTGCTGAGGTATACCAGAGGCAAATGTCTACAGTGATTGACATTTGCACATCATGTGGTTTTAGCCAATTGGATGTCTGCTGGGTGAGACAGGCCTCATGATGGGAGGCTCTTTGCCACTGTCTGTCCCTCTCTTCCACACATCTATATATGTGTAAATTTGGCCTATTATAGTGTGTTGTCCTTGGATATATGTGTGCATTCCTATCCAATGTGTGTGTAAAGCAAGACTGGTGTGCAATGTGGAGTGTGTGCACAAACATCTGCGACTGTCAGGTATATATAGTCCACTGTTGTTGCCAGACATGGGCTTCATTTTTGTAAGTGTGGGAGCATGCCCAGTATGACCTTTCATTATTTTATTGTCAGGCATGGGCTTTGTTTCTCTAAGTGTGGGAGCATGCCCAGTATGGCCTTCTGTATTGAATGTGTGAATCCATTCCAGGTAGGTTGTACTCCAGTGCAGGCTTTTGTGTTCTGCACCTACAGCTAGCAACCTGTTTCTGTGGGATATCTGTAGATCAGTTGACAATATGGGATTAAAATGAGCAAAGGATAGTGGGTGACTGTAGGTAATTGTGTCTGTGCTGCTTCTGCTACATGGATTTGGTGTTCGCAGAGATATTCAGACATATGTACTGTTTTACACTGTGATGTTTTATGTAATCAACTACTGTCAGGTATACATATTTACTTGCAGTGATTTCCTGGGGAACACAGGGTGAATGAAGCTGTGTCCAGTATTGTGGTCTGCAGCCTACATATTCTTGCACAATCATGCCATTCTGGAGGGGAAGCTGCAGACACTTGCTGATGGGTCTGTGTAAATGTGTCAGCACCTTGGTACAGTGGTGGCTGAGGATCCCAATGCTTGTACATCAATCCACATGACAGTATGGCCATATCTTGCTGTGGCCATACCTCACATCTGTACAGATTCACACAGGTTACCAGAGGCAGGGCTCAAATTTCTGGTCATTACCCCTTCACATTGTGGTTTACAAGCAGGTGTGTAGCCACCCATTCCTGTGTTTGCAGGCAAGGATAGTATGTGCACACGGCTGAGTTTCAGACTTCACACACTCATTGGCATCCATGCTCCTATCCTCCCCCCTCTGTTATTCAATCCTTTTTCAAACATTATGCCAATATTATCTGATAAGTTCCCTATAGTTATCACTTCATCCCAGCAGTATTTTGGGGTTGGTCCACAGTTCCTGCAGTAGGACATGGTGGACATTCTACTGGGATTTGTTGACATGGCCTTGTATTTGGGTTCTGTGGACTGTCTTATGTTGGGAGTCCATGAGATAACATACATTGTCAGTACAGGTGAGACACAGGCCTTTGACAGAGAACTGTAGGGCATTTGGTAGTGATACAGGCCATCTGTGGCAGGCTGTTGCATTGTGTCACTCCTACAGTCCCAGGCTGCAAGCTACTATATTCCCCTGGGGTGACAGGGTAGTTGTGCAAGGTGTTAATGTCAATAATTTCTGCCATTACTGATCCAGTGGTGTGGATACTGGCAGGGTGCTGCTTACAGCTAGGGACACACCTGCATGGGACACATCTTCAGCATGCTGTATTCTGTGTCTATTTTCATACAGAGGTGAGGGTTATACTGTACTCATTCCCAACAGCAGGGATAAGACCTGTGAGGTACCTGTGGGTGATGGTGGGGTGAGCTGGGTACATATGTGCTATGGAAGCTACTTGCAGCTGACTCACAGATATATGTGGGGCATTCCACTTATGCTGGCTTGTGCAGGGACATCAGCAGTTTCTCAATACTTCATACCTGGGACTTTTGTGGTCTGCCAGTGTTTGGCCAGATGACATCAGTATTCCATTTGACAGTAACATTTTATATACTCTCTGTCTAGGGTTCTTCCACCTGTGTACAGTTTCTATGTCTGGGCCCACATTCATGCCATGTCCATCTTTCAGATGGTGACAGATATTACATCCGAACAATTACTATGGCTTACTGCTGGAATGTGTCTTGCTGGGGTGCATTGTGTTTGGCACTGCAGTTGTGAGAACCTGGCCCTGTCATTGGCAGTACTGGCCAATGGCCAAAAGGGTACAACCCACCATGCCTACATGCTGACCACTCTCACACAATATACAACACACACCAACCTAACACACACAGCCATGCATATTGTACATGCGCTACAATCCACCCTGCTACTTTGGCTGGCCCAGATAATCTGTGCTCCACTGTTATTATAACTACACATACATGTTACTACATTTCTACATAGGATTGTGGGGGGAGGAGGCACACCTGACAACTGTACACATTTGCTATGACTGTACTGGTATTTCAGGTAAGCCATTTCATTCTGTATTCTGATCTATCATGCAGACTAGAGGCATATCAGTGTACTATAGTTCTCAGGTGTTATTTACATACATTTCAGTTTCAGACTTCTTAACCTTCAAAATTAACATCCCACTGCCTGACCTGTTGTAGTCTGTCTGTGTAGGTCTGGATGGGGGCTGTTCTCCACAGCCAGAAATCAGAGGCCTTAGCACAGCCTTTCTTTGTGTTTGTCTATGCCTGTCCTGCTGGCTGAGACTGTTGGGTATGTGAGCCTCACTGACTTGCATGTGTGTGTCCTATGGACACACATTTGGCACACCACATTTCCTGCAGTGGGTTTTGTCACCTTATCTAGTACTGGCTACTATGGTGACACCAGTATTTGTTACAGATTTCATGCTGCTAATATAGGTGTCTACTATCTGCTGGAATCCCATTCAGCCACCCGTTTCCCTTGCATGCTCACATCCATACCATAGATACAAGTAACAGAACATACTACTCCATTCAGCAATTAATAAGGAGAGTGACTTACCTTGTGGCTTTGCCAGTATTGAGGATGGTGCTGGAGGGATGACTATGTCAGATGCACATAGTACACTCCCTATACATGATTAAGCACAGGTAGTGTCATGTTTGGCATCCCTTTTACTGTATGTGCAAGTCAGAGAGAGGTGTCATTCCCTGGGTTCCTACCATGTCAGTGTATGTGCTATGTGTAACCTCTTTGCCAAGGCATGGGCATACAGGGCATGCCTCCTTCTGCCTACTGGGGCAGGCTCAGGTTGTTCCTCCTGTGAGTCACTCTGTGCCTGTGCAGGCTTTGGCAATGGTGGGGGGCTGTGTGGCACTGCCCCGTGCTGTTCCTGCTGCAGCTGTTTCTGCAGGATCATATTGTGTAGCATGGTACATACGAAGACAATTTGGGTAGATGTAGCTGGTGAGTACTGCAAGGATCCACCGGATATGTCCAGGCACTGGAACCGTGACTTCAGCATCCCAAACACATGTTTTATTATGATTCTGGTTTGTGCATGTGCTTCATTATGGAGTTCTTGTTCGGGTGTGTGTGCATTTCTGATAGGTATCATCAGCCACGGCTCCTGTGCCTAAGCAGCATCCCCCACTAGGTGACTGTATGGGATGTCCCCATTGGAAAATCTCTAGTACAGCTGCATCATATGTCAGATGTGGGAGTTGTGATAGCTTCCAGGGCTGCCAGCACACACATTCATTATAATGCCCTGGGCATCGCACATGACCTGGCAGTTGATGGAGGGGAAGCCCTTGCATTTATGTAGACTCTATCCCTCTCACTGGGTGGTGCTTTGATGTGTATGTGCATGCAGTCTATAGCACTCAATACCTCAGGGTATTCTGCTATCTGGTGGAAGAGAAGCATATTGCTGGCCAACGCTTTATGGGTGTTGAGGAAATATATGTGCTCACCGTCATGTGCTGACATGGCATCCAGGAACTGGTGGAGTACTCTGGATGCTGATGCCTGTGAGATCCCCATGATATCCCCAGTTGGCCTTTGAAGGTACCTCTGACTAGTATTCCTAGGACTACACATACCTTGGTATCCACTGGGATGGGATCCCCTCTGTTGATTCTGTGTGCGAGGTGTGGCTGGCACAGCTCAACAATTTGTTGTAGGAGGTCCCTGTCCACCCTTATAGTGCTCCACTATCTCCAGCTCATGTAGCCCCTGGTAGGTTACCCTGGGTCTGTGCACTGTTCTCCTTCTCCTCACTGTGGGTTGGTCATCAGCATTCTAATTCTCACCACCCTCAGCCTCTTCCACATGTTGATTTATGAGAGCAAATGCAGCCCCTATCATTTTGTTGCTTTTGTTAGGTAAAATTTCCCCATTTGTGTACACCAGTGGTGTAGAGTTTGTGGGAAAAAACAGAGGGAAAGGTGTTAGCATAGTTTATAGTAGTGTGCTGGGCTGGGCTGCTGCCTGTGTAATTGGCTGATTCTGATAAATTTCACCTGCCAGCTATGCTAGTTCTCCTTGATTACCTTCTTACTGCTGTTTTCCCCTCCCATTGACTTCCTGTTTAAGCCCCGAGGCATGCCGCACAAACCCAGTGCTCAGATGTGCATGGAGCTACTATTTCCTGGTTTACTTTTTTTTTTAATTAAAACCTGGTGCGTGGAGTGCACCCTCTTTAGGCAATGTAATGTGTGCTTGGCAGCTGAAAATAAAATAAAAGTAAAACAAACAAACAAAAAAGTAAACATAAAGAAAACAAACGTAAGTCCAGGAACATCTTGCATGTGCACTCACAGCATTTCCCATTATCCGGACTGCTGGTGAACCAGTCATGGCATTTTCTGATATCCAGATTGCTGGTGAACCAGTCTGGAGCATACACACAGAATCTGGACTGTCTCACCAGCAGTCCGGATTAGGAAGATAGCATTCAACAGCAGAGATCATAGATGTCTATGCAGTTACAACTGCATAGACTAGAAGAGGATTGGACTGCAACATCTGCAGGCTGGGTAGCAGCAGCCTGCTCTCGCAGGAGGGGAAGGACTTGCTCTTGCGGGCTAATTTGCAACATTTGAACACATGGATTGTACAGACTTCGGCAGCATTGAATGGACGGGTAGTGTGTGTGTGTGTGTGTGTGTGTGTGTGTGTGTGTGTGTGTGTGTGTGTTTGTGTCTGTGTGAAATGCCCCAGTTAAATATACCTGGTGGCTAGACAGAACTCAGGAAATATCCCTGATGGCTAGACTCAAACCCTGCATCCTGCAAACAAGTAGCAAGAGCTTGAATTCCCTACCCACCACCACCTGTAAAATGTTTGCCTCATATTTTTGTTCTTGTGAAATTTGTGGTTTTCTGGACTTTGAATAATGACAGGCATTTGTATTTCGGACTTCATATTCTTCAGAAAGTAAATGCCAATACAAAACCTTTTATTATAGCAATGTTTTGTTTATAAGATCAATATTTGAAATCTGTCTCTATTTTTGGGGCTGTATTCCCCCATTATTGGCTTTGTTCAAGTTTTTTGTGTTAAGAGGTTGAGAGCTATGGTGAGAATTGAATTCACTGAATATGTTTGGGAGCTGTATTCCCCCATTACTGTCTTTATCTAGGTATTTTGTGCTAAGAGGTTGAGAGCTATGGTGAGAATTGAATTCACTAACTGATAGCCATTTAAGTTTCAGTGCACCTGTCCTTCAAGAAACAGATGATTTGGCACAGTGGTGTGTTGCTATCTGACTGTAGTGCACAGGGTTCAGGGTTTAAGACTTGGCAGTGAAATGCATGGTGGTAACAGAGCGTTTTATTCTAGGAACTTTCCAAGATTATACAAGCAATGTTTAAAATGTGTCCCTAGTTTTTCAGCTTTTGACCCCCTCCCCCAATAAATTTTGGCTTTTTCCAGATTTTTTGTGTTTCAAAGTTGAGAGATACTGTACTGTGTTGTACTTTTAAACGGGGTGGATGCTGCAGTACTGAGAATGTCCTCTTTGGTGGAGATACCTGGTAACAATGAACCTGTTATCAGTTTGCCATCCATTCTCTATTGCAATATTACTAGCTTATCATTTTTTTTATTGTAACATAGGCAATTTATTCCTCAATTGCAGCAGGCACTTTATTTGTAGATGAAGCAATGAAATATAAAGTTGTTTGCTAGCAGCAACCTCTTCATTAGTTACAGATCTCTTTAATGTGGAATTATTTAGATGACTTTTACTTCTGCAGAGGTTGTGCATATTTACTGATACTGGTGGATTGTAGAAGTTTGAGTAGACTTTTGTGATGGAAATGTTCTGAACTGGGCAGGTTTGTCATTATTAGTGCATGCATTTTGTTTCATTATGTACTGGAAAAATGTTCAAAACAATAAATTTAAAATGCTGTCTAACAACTCTACTGTATTATACAAGGAATATAATTAATAATCAGGTATCAATCAAAGAACATATATATTATATGTTTCTAAAGGGGCCTAAGATTTGAAAAAACAGCCCCAATTTATATTTATCTTACCATTCACAGATGTTTTTTATGTAATTGGTTTCAATCAATGTTTAAAAATGAATGTGTTCAAGGGTTTCAAGTTTTTTTTGCTGCTAAGTCTATTTATATTATGAGACCATTATTGCTTTGTTTAGCAGATGTCTATTTTGTTGTTGTAAAAAAAAATGTAAAAATTTAAAAAAAAAAAAACATATAAATCAAAGTTAAGCAGTGCAAGTCATTACATACAGTGTAGTAGTAAATGAAAGTCAAGTAATGGGTAATGGGACATTGGGCTAGGGGGGGGGCCCCATTTTGACCATGATTTTTTGGTGAGGGGGGAAGGGCTGGACTCAGAGACAGCAGCAGCTGAACACCTTTTTTAACCTTCCTTTTTTTTGCAGAATAGATTTTTTTTTTCTTTTTTTTTTTTTTTTTTTTGTTTTTTTTGGTTTTTTTCTTAACTCACTTCACTTCAAGATGATATCACTAAATAATGATGACAGATACTGAGTTTCATAAAAAAAAAGAAAAAAAAATGCAAAAAAAACTGTTGTTCTGTCAACTAACTAACTAAAAGAGCAATTTTTATTTTTTTTGTGTTGTTTGTGTGTTCCCCCCAATATTTTTGGCCTTGTCCAAATTTCTTGAGAGGAGGAGAGAGATAAAAAAATAAAAATATTTTATATTATTAGGTATAAAACAAAACCTCTCTCCCTGATTTTTTTTGCAAAATGTTGCCTCTTCCTAAAATAATCCCTCCCAAAATGGCAAAAATTGAGATGTGATGGATGTTTACAAATTAAAATTAATTGTAATGATCAGAGTTACAGCTTACCTTTAATTTCTCAAGTTAACAGCACTAAGTTATTAAAATATTAAATAGTAAACAGGTTCCCAGGTATTTGTGTGTGTATATTGTTTTATTGTTTTTATTTTTTTTTTTTTATTTTTTTTTTTTTTTTTCATTTTTTTAAAATTGTTGGCAAAATAAAATTAAGAATTTAGATAGAAAATAAAGATTAAAAATTATGACAGACATTTGACTTTCTTTTTCATTCATCTCATAAGATTCCTTTAGAAATCTTTTTTTTTTTTTTTTCCTCTTTTTTTTCACTTTTTGTCCAGATTTCTTTCTTTCTCTTTCTTTCTCTGATGAAATATGTCAAAGTCAAATGAATCAGGCCAAATCAACCAGAGACATTTTTGTTTTTGTCCACCCCTTGTCCCCCCCACCCCACTCATGTGCAAGGCAAAGAAGCCAAGCAGTTATTATGCAGCAGGTGTGTCCCCCCAGTGTATGTCCCCCAACACAAGGTACACAGTACTTTTTTAGCTTTTCTTTTTTTTTTGATTATTTTCTGTTTTTCTGTCATTTTTTTTTACTTTGTTTTATTTATTCTTATTCAAAAAATGCAAGTCATTGCAGTGCCTGTTGCCTGCTGTTGTTAAGTAGCATCTCTAAATGACCATCAGGTAAGCTTGTTCTTGTTTGGAATGCAAAAAAAGCTTTAATAAAATACTGTTAAAGAATTACCAACATTGAAAGCCTTTTTGTTGTTGCCATGCAGAGAATATTTACTTAATGAGATAGCATATAAGTGTTAAGTATTGAAAGCCATATGACAGTATTTGTAATAAAGGACAGAATTACAGTATTTTCAGATGCTCATTACATTTGTTGGAGACTTGCAGTCATCTTTGCAGGCTTTACCCATAAACTAAACAGAATGCCAATCTATCATGTGTGGTCCATAACCTGTGCAGTAATACTTTCAGCAATTTATCTTGAGCTTGTTTCTTGTTTGCTGTTCATTTTTTACTTTGATCATGTTTTCCCCATGAAACAAGTACATAGTTGTTGTCAGGCAGCAGGTCTTTTTTGGATAAGAAACATTTTTACAAGTGGGAGTATTGCTACTTTCAGCATGTTACTTGGTACTTTTATAAAGCTGAATATAAATTATAATTAGAACTGCAGTGCAAGGAGAAGTGGTTTGAGCTGAGTGTTGCTTGTTTTTTTATACCTGATTGTGATTGGCATTCAAGTAATGTATTTAAAAAGTAATTTATTTTTTCATGCCTCAGAACCTTTTTGTTTCCATCTAGATATTAAGTAAGTTTCATGTAGCCAATGCATTGAAATGTTTTTTTTCTTCTACAATTCATTTTGTCTTGATTGGACTCTCATAATGATGGTTTGGCAGTGGCACCCAGGGCAGCGTATTTAAAGTCCCAGTTTTTGCGGTTTTTAGCATAGCTCCACCCCTTTCTAGCTGGCCACATCCCTTCCCATTGGCCCCACCCATTCAGCTGTCTCCTGCAGACCCCCCTTTGATTTGAAGTCACCAGCCACCACTGCCTTGCACACCCATCTTTGATGTCAGCTAGCTCTTAGGCTTGCACCATGGTCTTCCTGCACCTACATGGCTGGATGCAGGCTAGCCATGAGGGGAAATCTGTGATTCAGTATCATTCCCCTCATTTGCATAAAATTGCCTGCTAATGTCTAGTTACAAGTCCCACACTGAGCCTACCCCCTTAGCAACCACTATTCACTGGCCTTGTTGTCTTCTGCCTGCCATTGACTATAATGGTAAAATTGTGATTTTGCAGAGAAAGCTTTCTTCAGGGTTTTATTTTATTTTCCAGCCAATCCTGTTTGCGTGCTGCTTCCCTGAGCTTAAACATCTGAAACCGGCAGAAAAAAAGTTATTTTTTATTTTTTGCAACTGTTTTCCATGCCAATGGTGATATATATGGCCATTGGCATGCTTTACACATTATATACACCCTTTATTTGGAGCTGTCATGGCTCCGTTTTGTAGTTTGCAGAAATGTACTCGGTTACTAACCGAGTACATATCTGCAGGTTACACAAGTCCTGCACAGATGGCTGCCAGCTTCCTGGATCACTAATTTGCCTCATTTGCATGTTTTTCATCTGCAAATGGGGTAATTAGCATACAGCAGCTGTGTCCATGCAGGAATAGTGCAGGAGCACTTGTGCACGTCTGGGATCTTGTTCCTGGATCTCTCGGTGGCCATATTGCCACCAGCAGCTCCTGCACTATTCCTGCACGCCGTGCAGAGCTTGCTGAATCCTGTGGACTGTTATCTTTTCTTCCCATATAAACCCTTTCGCTTTATATTGCTTTACTTTCAGAGAATGCTGTTTCAATCAGGTTCTTTAAAAGAAACAGCATTTAGTAAAATCAGTTTGGGAGACTGGTATAATTCTATGTGTTTTGTGTGCAGTCCAGAGTAGCAGATTTGTACATGTAAATTAACATTAATTAGTATCATTGGCATGCATGTTATTTTTTGTTTTTTGAAAGATATTAGTATACTGTCAACAGTATGGCCATTTCATACTCTCTCTGCCACCTTCCTATTTCTACATTTTCCCACCTGTTTCTGTCTCTCTTCAATACTGATGTTTTGCATTTGTTGATTGCTTCACACAGTAATTCTGTCTGTGCAACTTAACAAATCTGGGCAAAAAAATGATGACTTTTCACTGCAAAAAAGGCAACATTATAGTTATGAGCTGCAGCAAAAAGGAGGCCAAGCAACAATACACAAAATCTTAACTGAATAATATTCTAGGTTCCATGTGTTAGGTAGCACTTCTCTTGAGGCAATCTAACAGGCTATTTCCAAATAAGATAATAATAATAATAAAGAATTGACCATTTAAATTTTGAATAGTATTCCATTTTCCATGTATTATATAAACATCTTGTTGTCCTTGCATGATTATAGTCTCAGATCTTTAAGATCATAGTTGTTTGACCAAGAGCATTGAAATACTGCTAAGCATTGCAATGGTTATGTAGTGGGCGACTTGGGCCCAAGCTGTAAACTGATGTTAAAGTCCCATCAGAATGTAAGCATTTAATTATTTCTTTAAACTTAGTTTCTTCTTGATTCCCACTTTTTCATGTTTAGCTGTTCAACATGTCCTGGCTTTTGCGCTCAGGTGGTAGATAAAATACAGGAATTATAGTAAATTTAAACATTACCACTTAGCTTTCCAATTAAACCTGTCTCCATGCACTTACCTGTCAAACTGACTGAATGATATATAATCATTATGTTTGAGCAAAGGTAAACAATAAAAGTATGGGTTTATAGCTACTAGGAAAATCAAGATACACCTTTGGGGTGCCAGCAGATAAATCATAAATAACTTGTCATCAGAAGCACAACTCAATTGTCTCTTCACCATGTGAGTTATGCACAAAGAGTAGACATACTATGATAAGATGAAAGCAATAACCAACAACAAAGAAAGACTGGTTACTGTATTGGCAGTTATTTAAAACAATAAACCTTTTCTGGCCAAATACAACAGAAAATCTGTATACAGATTTAATCTCTTCACATTTTCTCTGATCCACATTAAAGTTATTCAGTGTGCACATTTTCTTTTCTTCTGCGTGCTAAGATCATATGCCAAGTCTTCATTTGAGCCACTGAGAAAAATTTACATAGCTGAGACAAAGCTGAATTTAAAATTGCCTGTAAAATTATTTGAAACAAACAAATGCAATGGATTTTTCTCAAATGACTTTACTATTGATATTTTGTCATCTTTTCAGCCTGACAACACCAAAAAGTTGTAATATCCAAAGGCAGAGGGTCAGTGGAATCAGCCAAAAAGGGGATATTTTGATTGGTGGTACATTTCCGGTGCACTTTGGAAAAACGTCCTTAGAACCATCATTTCAGCAACAGCCTGTTACTGATTCCTGTGGCATGTAAGTATGGAATTTTGCATACTAAACTGAGTATATTCTGTTTCTACTTTACTGCAATACATGGATGTTTAATTAGTGCAGGTTATGAACAAAAGATGGCTTCAGTATGAGCAGTTATTGGTCGGTAGTTCTGTGATTCAAGCAGTTTGCACTCAGAGAGTATTTAGAAACTAAAACATAGAAATGGGATTGGATCTTACAGAAATATGCAACTGCTTCATTTTAACTGAAATACCCATGGAATTAGCATTTTGCATTTTCATAATTTAGACAATCATAGGTTTCATTATTAAAGTCATAAACTCATAAGGATATTCCTATTTCATATATTCACATGTAGACACTCACACACATTTTAGATCTATTATCTATTAAAAAATATAACTCTAATCTTCTGATTGCTCCCTAAACCTAAAATTCCCCTCCCTTTCCTAACCTAAACTTTCCAATACTTTCTGATTACTGCCTAAACCTAAAATCCTCCTCTCCAACCCTAACTTTGTGATACCCTCTGATTGCTTCCTAAACCTAAAATCCCCCTCCCTTTCCTAACCTTAACTTTCCAATACTTTCTGATCACTGCCTAAACCTAAAATCCTCCTCTCCAACCCTAACTTTGTAATACCCTCTGATTGCTCCCTAAACCAAAAATCCTCCTCCCTTTCCTAAACCTAAAGCTCCCATCCCCATTTCCCTTGTCCCTGTACCTGATCCATGATGAGCACTTGCTCCTAGAATGCAAACAGATGTGGTGTGGCATTGGTGAACTCAAGTTCCAATTCAAGCATGAGCAGCTGGTTGGGCAACTGTCCAGATGGAATTACAGCTATTCAAGCCCCTGACTGTGAGTTGGTAGAATTTGGGCAGTTGGGGCTCGAGTGGCTGTAAAGATCCCCTTCTGAAGCCTTTCTGAAACACTTCAAGCTTTACAAACTTTGTTTTTTCAAGTAAGGAATAATTGCACTTTCTAAATTATTTCAAGTGACTTGATCACTAGCTAGAAAAATGCAGTGCTGCAATCAGTAATCGGTTGGATCAGTAAGGCACAAAGTGATGCACTGGTCTTGTTGGTGTGACTAGATATGCATTTTAGAATTACATGGCATATAGGCTAAGTTTTTCTAGGAGTGATAGATAACACACTGGTCAAAGTTTAAATTGCTGTCTATCATTGTTCCCAGATCATTACTGATTTGATGTTTTTTATGTTTAGACCATTTACTTTCGAATCATAACCTGTGTCCTTTATGCCATATCTCAAGATGTTACATTTATTGAAATTAAGGATGAGACCATTATTACATCACATGTGTATTTTTGCTGACAACCTTGAACTTCAGCATATTTTACTGTACTAATTATGGTAACCATTTCACAATCATCATCATATTTAGAAATCCATAGCACTTTTGCCACTGTTATATCTGAGAACAGTAAAAATAAGTTGTTCCAAATCATCACTAATAATCCCTTCCTTGATGCGTAAGTAACCTACCTTCTACTGCTGCATTCTGTTGCTTATATGGTTTTTACACATTGAATTCCATATGAATTCAGTACTATCCATTTATCATATATACCCCTAGCGCTGAATGTATTTACACAATTAAGGTAAGCTACATATACTGCCAGCTCTTTATCGGGTGCTTCTGTTGGCTCCTCAAAGAATGTCACAGGATTTAAAAGGCTAGAGCCCTCCCTTAACAAAGGCTTGCTATTTCATATCTGAAAGAAGTAAGCCCTTATGTCATTTCGAAGAAACTCTGTTATGGATAGCACCATAATTTTATATGGAATCCTAATCAAACTGATGAGTCTAATACTGCTCAAGCTGAATGTGACCCCCTTTATAAATCAACACACTACATCTTTTCTCCATAGGTATGGGACATGTCCACATGCTGGCATATTATTTAACAAGACTGATAGAGATTTAGTCAGGTTTTCCTTAAGTGTGTATTGGAAACTACTCTGCATGTTATCATGCATGGAAGTTGAGTTTTTAATTTTACTTGTGGCAGCAGTTATTATGTCCATGGTTATTTAAGGGATGCATCTCTTTTTCTCAGTGGTACTGTGACATATCTCTTTCATTAAAGTCAAGTTTGAACAAAATGTTTCTGAAAGCACATTTGCCATATATTGTGACTTGGTGGTAACTTGATTGCATATTGATAACATGTTATATTCATAATTTTCACTGTCAGTTTTTTGATATATTTAAAGAACAGCTTATTATCACTTTCAAACTTTGAGACCAACCTATTTTCATAAGCAGATCTGGAAGATTTGATAACAGTAAATAGTTTCTGTATTTTATATAATCTACATTTGATTTTGACTTTATTCATATATATTTAATGCTGTTAAAGCAGTATATATATTTTACCCTTCTCTGCAGACTTATGCTAGAGCGCCAAAGTTTTCAAATTTTCAATAATGTTATTATTATAATTATTATTATTATTTGCTGAAGTTCATTGTTCTGAGTTTTCACATATACTGTTAATAGTTGTACTGTATAGACTGTGGTAAGAACTACTAGTGTCTCTTATGATTTAACATGTAACATCTGTCAGAACTAGAACAGATAAACAAAACCTAGGGACAGATATATCAGAATGCAGTTTTTCACTGGTATCCAAACAGTTAATTAAATGCACTTTAATCCAGTATAGTTTCAGTAAGAAAGCTTTTTTTGAATTTGGGTTATCAACTGTCATATTCAATGAAAAGTCAGTTTTCTCACCACATCTATTTAATGATTGAAAAAATAGCAAATTTAAAGTTAACATTCTGGCCCAGGTTGGAGATTAGATTTAGAATTATGTTAAATACAGGGTTAAATGGTATAGGAGATAGTGTGTCCTGTGTGAGTGAACTGCAGGGATTCATAATTCACTATAAATTATGAGTGTATTTTTTTCACTTCTGTTGATTTTTCAAGGAAGTTACTTTTAATTTTGGTGCCTTTCAGTTGTGCATTCTCATTTTTAAAAATGTTGTTTTCAGAGACTGGTATGGAAACAGTATTAACATGGTGTTCCTATACTGTACAATGGCAGACATATTTGTGTGGCTTATCACAACATTACCTTAGAGAATGCAACAAATCTTACAAATACCATTGGTAGCAATGGGCATATTAGTGTGACCTGTACCAATGTAATGCATTGGATCAGGCAGGAAACATGCACATTCATCTAAATGGTTATATAAACAATATTTCTACATTGATTTTGATATGAAAAACATTTTTTTTATCTCTAGAGCTGCACCACATATTGGAGTTGTATCTGTAGGCTGGTAGATCATTTTGAAGATATTTATGCCCTGTTGTACTTTTGGAACATAAGTAGAAAAAATCCAAAGCCTGGAAACATTCAGGTAGAATGCAGGGTTTATTCCAAACAGGAACGAAATCACTAGTGTTTTGCATTTTGTATCCTGCCTGGTTTACCTACGTGCTGTTGTTTCTTTGGATTTTTGTACTTTTGGAACATAGCAGACTTTTCAGTAGCTCATTTCCTTTGTCTCCTTTCTTTGTACATGATCAGATTACCAGCGAAGGAAGTGGCAAGGTAAAGTAACAAATGCATTTGGGTGTTTGGCCTTAGAAAACTGCATATCAATATCCATTACAGATCACCAAACCTAGCAGTTTAACTTAAAAGTACACCATCCATGGTTAGTTTTGTGTTTGTTACTTTAGTGACATTGTATCTATCCACATATTTGCCAGGAAGTACATATAAATAACATAATATTTATCATTATTATATAAAATAATTCAACTTTTCCACATTCTAAGTTAAAAAAGTACTTTGGGAACTTTAAAAAAACATTTAAAAAATGTTGAAAACAAAACATTGTCTAGCATTTTCTGTATTGTCTTTTAATCTGCATTAAGCTTTATGCTTTCAAGTATTAAAATCAGCATTTGTTTCTAGCCTAACACTTTTATGCTATACTTTGCACTTGAACTGAGCAGTGAGCATACATTTGTGAGTAATGCATTTAATATTTTTACATAATAAACAAAAATTTCTGTACACAATCGTTTAACTATGGAAGAATTTAATTGACCTGTCTGATATCTTTTGCAGTAGTCTATTACAGTCATAATGGCCTCTGTTTGCTGTTCTGACTACTTGGCAAAGTATGAATTTACTAGGAGTATAACCAAACCTTAGAGCATCATCAGAAAACAGTTGCAAAAAAAAAAAACTTTGCAAAGCAAAGTTCCAAAACCTCACAGTTAGCATGGGGCCCTTGATATCAGGAACAAAAATGGTTCAGGGATAAACAAAGATAAATCATTATTCTGACCACATTTGTTCTTAAAAATGAGTGCTAATGCATAAATATAACATACTCTGGTCCTGTGTTTGAATTAGAATACTCCTTCCTTCCATATTTTTGTTCGGAATTCCCTTTCCTTATCACTTATCAAACATGACACATGGTTCACTCACTGCTGGGAATTTATTTCTAAATCTGTGTCTATTTTACTAGATCATTTTTAAATGATGATATGACTGACATTTTAAAAATTCAAACAGATTGTGCTGAGATCACTGTACAGTGGGGAACAGGGAATGCCCCCCCCTGTAATGTGATCTCAGAGTTGGTATATATAATTAGCAGGGGGTACTTGCACTCCTGCAAAAACACTGTTTGTGTTAACTTCTTGCTTTTTGGCTTTCTAAAGTGTTGATCCTATGATCTCGACCATGTGAATTTTGATATTTCAACTAGATTCCTAAATTCATATCTAAGCTGATTTACTCTTTGCTGCAGAATTTTATGTACTGTCTTAACATGCTAGTGTATCTCTTCTCTTCCTAGAATATTTTTTACTATGGTATGTTTTACATAAATGTGTCTACCACTGCACTGGTTTGTGCTACTCTGCTTTGTACTGTTCTCTATGTTTATCAGGACTGTCTGAAATCTGAACTATTAATGGGTAGAATATTTTCAGTTCTCTTAGTCTCTGGTACTTCAGAAATTGCAAGATTGCTATTACAGCATGATTTGAGGTGGATATGACAGACTGCACATCTGGAGATCTTGAATATTTACTGATAAATTCAAGTATATGTTATCGAATACTAACGTAATCGAAAACATAGTCGACCCGTAAATGTTGCTAGAACTTCGAATGTTTCAACGGAGATCTCCATACAGTGCAGAAATGGAAGTTTTCCATTGTTTGCACTGTAGTGCAATTTCAGAGTTGGTATATTTAAGTAGCGGGGTGTGTGGGGTTGCAGCCCCCCCATGTTGGGGGTGCAGAGGGGCTTGCCCTCCTGCTTACAGTGTTTAAATGGTTTGTTTGGGTAGGTTTTTTTGTTTTTATTAACTCTTCAACGTTTTAGCACTTTGACATTTATGTGTCAACTATTTCGTTTTCGATTATGTTAGTATTCAATAACGTAATATAGACCCATAATTGCTGTCTCCTTCTGATGTGTATTAATCTAGCATCACAAAGTCTTTCAAAATCATTTCATTCATTCCATCCAATGCGGGAAACCACATCTTCTCCTTTACCAGTGCATACCAAGGGTGACATCATCCACCTACTTCACTGCACCTTTTTTTCTTTAAGAATTTTTTTTATTAATTTAACATATTTACAATATATTATTTACAATATATACATAGAAAGGAAGAAATTCATATTCACATATTGCTATACAATGATAGGAATACATTGAATCGTCAAGGTAACTTTATACAGATGACACATTAAGAATCTTATTTCAATAGCAACATTTCAAGGTTATCTGAAAAACTAAAGGTCTTGCTATGATTTATAGATGTTATTCTGATAATTTCTTCTTCAGTTTTACATAGTATTTTTCTTAAATTTAAAAATTCACTGAATGTAGGAACCAAGTTCAATTTTAAGGTTTTTTTGTAATAACTTTTCTGGCAACTACCAAGACAGCCTAAAAGAGTCTTTAATCTTTGGCTTTTACAGATACAGGAATTGGAACATTCATTAGTATTACTGATCTAGTTAAATAATTATCAAACCATAACCCCTTAAAAATGTACTTATCACTTCCCAATATACATTTACTTTTTCACAGTCCATAAACATGTGTGTCCACTCAGCTTTTACATCTTTGCTACATCCCCAATAAAATGAAGAAGTCCAAGTTGCACTTGAATTGGGTTAGGGAGAAACTCTGCTTCACATGGATAGGGAGCTTGTTCCATAGACATGGTGGTCTCTGGTATATATACCTGTCGCTTCAGCAGGACCTATTTATTTCACAGGCAAGGTTAAGTCTTTAGAATGGGTAATTCTGGTGCTGTTTGTTTTGTGGATATGCAGGAGGTCCATCATATTGGGATCTGACAATGCCCTCTATGCCAGGCATAGATCTCACATTAAAAGCCTGTAGAAGACAGGGATAGGGCCTTGAGGAGGTGTGCATATAACATTTTATTTCCGCCCTGTGTTATTTTAGTGAGAAACCTCTGTGGATGTTCCAGTTGTTGGATATGCCTGGTTAGGTACATACCAAAGGGGGCATTGTACTCAATGACAGGTCTAATGAATGAAAAATACAGTGGAACAATGACTTCCTTGGACTTAGATGCCATACCTTTGTTTATAAGTTGTGCAGTATAGAATGATTTCCTCAGCAGTGTAGGCATATGGTGGTCAAAGGCTAGATTACTATCTATGTGTGTCCCTAAGTCCCTGACTACTGGGTCAGCTCTTAGGGGTGTGTTGTCAATATGATAGTTACCAGGGATAGATGACTTTCCAAAGGATATTATTATGCATTTCTTGGCATTTAGGTTTAGCCCATGGCTCTGACACCAGATGTTTGTCTGTGTCAGCCCCTCCTAGAGAACATTTATGTCAGTGTGAGATTTAATGACAACTCCTAATTTACAGTCATCTGCAAATTTAGTCAACCAGGGACCACTGACATTGGCCTTGACTTCTGAGAAGTAAATGCCAAAAGGAGTGATCCAAGGACTGATCTCTGAGGGACTCCACTTGTAAATGGCCTCTTTGTAGAGATGGACTCCCCATTTCTAACTTCCTGGGTCCTGTTTGTGAGCCAGTTGTCTATCCACCAGGTGACATATGGGTTTGTGCCTAAACTCTTGAGTTTGTCAATAATGCCTGAGTGGGATATTGTGTTAAATGCTTTGGCCAGGTCAAGGAAGGCAGTGTGAACAAATTTTCCCTCATCCATTGCTTTGTTGACCTTCTCAAAGAAGTCCACCAGACTGAGTAGGCATGATCTGCCCTTGATGAAACCAAACTGGGTTGGGTCCAGTGTCTGGAGGTTTACTATATCTCTGTTGATCATCTCCATGATAATTCTTTCCATGGCTTTACATATAAGACTAGTGAGACTTATGGACCTGTAGTTTCCAGGGTCTGTAGATGGTCCACCTTTGTGCAGAGGGATGACAGTTGTCTTTCTCCATTCATGAGGCACAAAAGCTGTTTGCAGGCTACATATAAATAGCAATTTCAGATGCTCTTATAGGTCATGTTTCATGCTATTTAGAAGGCATCCTGGGATATTGTCTGGGCCCACTGATGCAGTGTTCTTGGTCTTAGAGAGATCATTAAGGACCTGTCCCTAGTGATAGTACAGGGAGTCATGTTTGATGATATTTCCTGAAGGAAAGTTGAGGGGGAGAGAGGGGTAAAGTTGGCACTGAATTTATCAGCCAGGAGGTTTGCTATGTCTTTTGGCTCAATATAGGTGGCTCCATTTACAATGAGCTCTGCACACATTTGTGTATTGCCTTTGAGGTTGTGGACATAGCTAAAGAATGCTTTGTGGTTGTCCTTGGCCTGGGAGGCCAAACTTACCTCAAAATTGGCTTTGATAGATTTTATTTGTCCTCTGAGTTGTTTGTTTAGTTTGATGAGAGTGTTTTTATCCTGCTGGTTGCTGCACCTCCTAATTTTCCCATGACTTTCTTCCTCCTGTTATACAGCCTATTGATTATGTGATTCTACCAGGGTGGCTTGTTTTTTTTTTTTTTTTTGAGTTAGTTCTGTACTTGTTCCTGGTGGGTACAGCTGCCTCTGTGCAGCTATTAACATGCTTGTACAGGGTTTCTGTGAACAGTTCTGTATAGGCAGCAGTGTCCTCAGGATTTATGGGGGCTTGAAATGTTGCCAGGTTCTCAATTAATAGCAGGAGGTTAACCTTAGAATCATTTGTGAGTATTCCAGGTTTAGCTGGAGGTCCAGGTTTTATTTTTGCTTCAAAGAAGACCATCTTGTGGTCTGACCTTACTAGGGAAGACATTACAGTAGGGGGTGTGCAGCACTCTCTCATATCAGTGAGGATCAGATCCAGTATGGTTGCACACCTGGTTGGTGTATTAACTATCTGGTCTAGGGAGTTTGTGTTTACAAAATTCAGGAATCTCTGTGCACATATGTTTGGTGTTGTATAGGCTTCCCAGTTAATAGTGGGGTAATTAAAGTCACCCACGAATATGGTACTGGGTTGGATGGTTAGTGTTTCTAATAAGTTTAAATACATGGTATGGGTCTCCTGGGTTATAGAGGAGGACCTACTGCTTGCAAGGAAGTGGTATTGGATTTTGCCTATGGTGATTTGTACATGCAGCAGCTCAAGTGCATTGTCCTGTTTGACCAGCCTTGAAGTATATTTATCTTTGATGTAAATAGAGACATCTCCACCTTTAGTCCCTGCCTGTGAGGTAGCTGGCTTAAATGTGTGGAAGGCATTATAACCTAGCAGTGTTGGTGTGCTCTCTACAGCTTTAAACCATGACTTAGTGACTACATAGTTGTTAGCATTCTCTAGGGTAAAGAGAACTTCTTGGGAGTGGAGTTTTTTTGTTTAGTCTCCTAGCACTGAGCAATAATACCTTTAGAATTTCTTGGTTTTGATTTGCTATGTTGGAAGTACTTTCAGTTTGGCAATGCCTAAAAAGGTACTATGGGTGAAGACAATATTTTAGCTAATATTCAAAAGCGTAGAGGGGAGAGGTGCAGACCATCCCTGGCAAAGCATCACAGTCTGTTGACCATCTCCTTCCATGCTGACAAATATTGCACCCCCTTAGAAAGACACCAGAAACTAAGCCAATTATTAAAATCAATCATTTTTGTTTGTATTGTGGCATCATCCTTAGAGAAGGTAAAGTGCTTCCCATACCAGCCTGAGAC
The DNA here is from genome assembly GCF_019279795.1 of Protopterus annectens. Lineage (NCBI taxonomy): Eukaryota > Metazoa > Chordata > Ceratodontiformes > Protopteridae > Protopterus > Protopterus annectens. The sequence goes on from NC_056741.1 coordinate 1,238,171,285, forward strand.
ATATTCTGAGAGCTCCATGATGTCTCTCTTCATATAGTCTAAGGAGGTATGTCTTAGGACATTTAATCCCACATGGACTATGACTGAGGCATATTGGTAATTGTGGTCTAATGACCTGAGTGCATGCGTAATATGGCAGATCCAAGCCCCTGATAAACAACTGACTGTGACTTTCCACTTACTCAGCCGGGTGAGAGGGACATCAGTGTGCCTCATGATGGAGTCTCCAAAGACTAGAATGTTGGATTGTGTGGTGGCTTGCCTAATGGTGTTAGAGGTATAGAGGGTTCATGAGCTCTAGCTCTTTGTGTTGATGTGGGTGTTGTTTAGAAAGAGTGCATTTGAGGCTGCTGAGGGTATTTGTTATGTGTACTTCATCTAGGAGGGCTTTGTGGTTTAGGAAGGTTACAATTAAGTGCCTCAGCATATGTGGGTTGATATGTCTGCTTTGAATTGTGCATGATGGGTGCAGCATGTGTACTACTGACAACCTTATTGACATTAGGAGTACTTTTATGTGAGAGCTTTGCCTCCAGTGACATTGTGTAAATACATCTCTCACATACCATATCAGTTTGTTTGAGAATTAACTGGTTGTCAGTAAACATGAGGCAATTTCTACATTGGCTCAGGATGCTCATATCCACCAAGCCAGTAACGGAGACAGTATGATAGTTCATATGCATGGCAATAGACCCTTTTTATTGATTAGACAGTTGGAGTGAGAACATCAGTCACTGTCAGGAGTATCCAGTTTGCAACACACAGAACACCAACACTGACTATATTACAGCAGAAATACATACAGAAACAAAGAAATGACAAACCATATTAGTCTACTCCAAATATAAGCAGGGGGACAAGCCTCCCTGCATCCCCCACACCCCGTACTACTTAAATATATCAACTCCGAGATTGCACTTCACTACACTAAGATGAGTTATGTTGCAATATAGTACATTAAAAGGGAACATGACTAAGGTTACAACAGGCAGTTATGAAGCATGTAATGGTATGTTTGCCATTTTCTTCTGTGAAGTGTGATCTTGGAGTTGATATATTTAAGTAGCAGGAGGTGGGGGGGGGGCACAGCCCTCAACATGGGGGTTGCAGGGGTGCTTGCCCCCCTGCTTATAGTTACAGAAGAGTAATATGTTTCTGTATGTATTTCTGCTGCAATATAGTAAGTGCTGGTGTCCTGTATGTTTTTTGATATTATGAGATTCAGTATTATGAGTTTTCAGTATTTTGAGCTTTTGAGATTTTGAGTTCAGTATTTTGAGATTTGGGATTTTGAGCTTTTGAGATTTAGAAGTGAACCCCAACATGCATATGTTGAAAACAGATCTATTACCACCTGCAACATGATGTTCTGTAACAATATAATGACAGCTATGAACGAAAAATTGTGCCGTATATATATCTGTATATAGACAGCAATCTACACTTTGACAACCACATATTTGTAGTAGTGAGGAAATCATTCTGTGCTTTGCAACTTATAAATAATAGTATGGCATCCAGGTCCAAGGAAGCCACTGTTCCACTGTATTCAACATTCATCAGACCTTTCATTGAGTACAGAATCCCTTTGGTATGTACCTAACCAGGCACATCCAGCAATTGGGAATGTCCACAGAGCTTCCTCACTAAAAGAATACTGGACATAAGTAACATGTCCTATGCAGATCACCTTGAGGCCTTATCTCTGTATTCTGTCCCCTACAAGCCGTTGAGGGAAGATCTATGCCTGGCATACAAGGCATTGTCATAATTCAACCTGATGGTCCTCCATATATCCATAAAACAAACAGCACCAGAACAATCCATTTCAAAGACTTAAACCTTGCCAGTGATATAATTAGGACTTGCTGGAGCGACAGGTATTTATCTTGGAGACTACACCTACACTTGAACAGGCTTCCCATCCATTTGAAGCAGAGTTCCTCACTAACCCAATTCAAGTGTAACTTGGACAATTGGATGGGGAAAAGGAAAGTATCCCTTGTTTGGCACCTATGTCCCTACTGGACACATGCAGCCTGTAAATGGTTCATCTACCAGGCTTCTGTTTG
>NC_056741.1:1238178359-1238185859 GCF_019279795.1 Protopterus annectens
ACTCGATTACGTCTACTGAATGGCCTTTCACTGTTTTATGGGGGATTGTTAAGGGAAATAAAGAGATACAAGTTCTTAATTCATCAAGGCTGTTTTCATTTATTATTAGTTATTATTTGTACTGACTGGACTTGGACTTTAAATGTATGTTACATTGTTCAATGGCAGGGGATATGAGTTCTTAATTCATCAAGACTTTTTATGTATTACTTGATGAACTTTCAATCAATGCTACTCTGTTTTATGGGGGACAGATGAGTTTGTAATTCATTTTCCATATATTATTAGCTGAATTAATGAATGCAATTTCTTTAAGAATTTTTTAAAATGGTTTGGTTGCAAGTTCATTATATATTTGCTTTGCTCTAATGTATATCAGTTAGTTTCTATTTGCATGTGTTTCTTCCTGGATGCATTTTTTTTCTGTAGACTTTTTGACTGAAAGCAATGTCTTGTATTTTAGTTTGAATAGTAACTGTTAAATCATGCACAACACCCTGGAACTGATGATTGTGTCCAATAGTGTTTTAAACATTTGTGCATAAAAAGTATGCTACTCTGTCATGTTTTATTATTAATATGTTAAGGGAAAGCTGACTGTGTGGTTTCTTTAAATTGCTAAACCAATGTTGTGTTTGGTTATGCATCACACCACAGTTTCATGATAAACTGTGAAAGTGCATTAAACTTTCAATAAACTTTCCTGTTTGGACTTGCTTTTTAACACTTGCTGCCACAGAGTGAGTTGGGCCTCTTTGTCTCTTACATTTTTGTGAAAAGTTATTGTCAAGGTATTTTTATCCACCCCTGTTCAAATATATATGTGTGTATATATATATATATATACACACATATATATATATATATATATATATATATATATATATATATATATATATATATATATATATATATGTGTGTGTGTGTGTGTGTGTGTATATGTATATATATATATATATATATATATATATATATATATATATATATATATTTTTTTTTTTATGTCTTTGTGGGTCACCAAATGAGGGTCTCACTCTGGGGCTCCAAATGGGCAAGTTAGTCATCTGCCCACAGTTATATTTCAAGATACTGCTGCTGCTATCATACTTATATAAAGAATGTCTCTTCCCCTTCTACTCCCCAAAGGAAGACAGACACCTTCTGTATGCACTTCTAATGTCATACTGAGACAAAACTGAAAAAACAAATGGAACACAACAGATTTGCTGTCAGTTATATATAAACAGCATGCTTATTTTCTGTCCCCCAAAAGATTCCCACTTGTACATGCTTTAGATGCTTTATTGTGAGGAAAACAAAAAAACAATTTCAATAATGTTTCAAACTTCTTACTTCTAGAGGCAGTAGTGTTGCTATACAAGTTATAATGACACTACATGCATCCCTCTGATGTTTGTGAGGAAACTTAAAGAAATTATAACTTTATCCCTTATGTATTTATAGATGACTGTTAAACTGAGAAAAATACAACAGGGTCAGTTATTTACCTACAGACAACCCCCCACCAAACAGTTATAGCTACTTCTATGCACAATTTTGACATCTAATTGTGTTAAAACAAAATGTTGCCATTCATTAAAATATTGCAGGATTCTTCATATAATTACAGTAGTCCTGCAAAGTAAAATAATAAACACACAGCAGCAATCAAATAGTCAGTTTCCACACAGAAGATAGGCACAGCAGTTATGCCTACTCTGTGCATATCAGGTGTTCAGTTAAGTAGCCCATCTTACTTCTCACAAACATATACTAGTCCTCCAAAGCCAGATAGTGACCATTTAAATTGAGAAACTAAAAAGAGGGTCAGTTACTTTCATCCAGCTAAACTCATCCCTTCCATGCAATTATAGCCATGATATCTGATGGCTTTGTAATATTATTTCACTTCCACTGAATATCTCTCAACCTACAGACATTGAAAATGGGAACAAAGGCCCTTGAAATGGACATACATCCAGCTAAAAATGTGGATATCTAATTATCATAATCTCTGAATACCAAATAGCACATAACTGCTCCTGCTTCCAGTAGGGATATGGAATACTAATCAAACACAAGTTCCAAAGATAGTGTGACAAAAATTATAGAAAAAGATAAGCACATTATCAAAGAGGAAGTGTAAAATATGTAGACTTTAGTGAAATGTATTGCAAAATTCTACTACACAAGGTCATTTATAGGTTCATAGGTAAGTACTAGGCTAGCTGCCCTTGTAGGCCATTCTAAGGTTATCCAATTTCCCTTTTGTACTTGAAATAACCTATCCCATTTAATTAGAGATTGGCCTTATCTATCCCATGGCTGGTAATATATATATAGCAAAAAACAAGCTCTGTCCTCAGGCAAAAATAATAAAAAAACACACAGTGGACACCAGCGATTAAACCAAATAACTTTTAATAACAACCATCTGGTACCTCGGCTTTTCGCCTTCAAGGATACAGCACTCCTTGCATTCAAACAATTTATACCAGGTGAACCCCAGCATTAGTGTCCATTACATTCTTAAAGTGCACAATATTTATTTTATTTTTTTTTTTTTATTTTACATTTGTTGACCGGGCTAGTCTAACTGGATACATGTCCATTTTCAGTAGAGGCCCGGGGAGAAAAGCTCCAAGCATCTGCAGAGAGTAAATAATACAATATATAGTAATAGTCAAGTGGAATTACTGTACATTAGCTACATAGTGCATTAGCTAGATAGGTGGAAAAAAATGTTTACAGAGTAGGATAGTAGCTTTAAGCTAAGATTAAATACAGTAAGCCAAAAACAAGAAAAACTTTTTTTTTTTTTTTGAAATAGAGATAGGGGAGATAAGACAGAAGAGTAGAAAAGTATAGAGAGAGCAGGAGGTGAAAGAGATATCAGTCTGGGTTGGAGCAGGGACATAGCCAGTGAGTTGTAAGATATTCTTTCAGATGCTTTTTAAACAGAATAGTGGAAGCAAGGGAGGAAAGTTCAGTAGGAAGCTGGTTCCAGATTTTCCCTACTGTGTTGGTGAAAAGTGAATCTCCTGCTTTGTTATTTGATTTAATAGAGGAAGCTAGAAGCTTATTCGATGAGCATAGCATAGCAAGATTTTTGTAGGGTGAAATCAGGTTAGTGAGGATAGGGGTATTTTTTGGGTGGTAAAGGATTTTTTGGGTGATAACAATTTGTTGATAAAGTAGTTGGTTCTGCAGTTCTAGCCATCCCAGTTGTTTTAGGTTAAGACTTTGGTGAGTTCTAAAGGTGGTGCCAGTGGCAAATCTGGCTATGTTATTGTAACTGGTGGAAAGTTTGGTGAGATTGTTTTTTGATAGATTGGTATATATTGCTGAAGCATAGAACAGGGTAGACATAAGGTGGGTCTGGGCAATAGTTATTCTGGCTGAAGGGGAAAGAAAAGGTTTGATTCTGTAAAGAGTGCCTAGTTTTTTGTTGACTGTCTTTATAGTTGAGTTAATGTGATCATCAAAAGTAAGGTTATTATCTATTATTACTCCTAGAAGACTCCTAGAAGACGGGTTGAAGTGTCTGGGGCTATGTTGGTAGCATTGTTGGAGGTTGGATATCTATAATACACATCATTCTACCACATATACATTGCTAATGTTATATTTTTGCTTTAATTATATATGCACTTTATAAGAATAGTATTTTACATACATTATAAAAAGAACACCTATTTAATTATTTATATTGATAAATAAGTAAGCCAATAAATAAACATCAAACACGATCCTAAATATTAAATACAATATTAACTTAAGTTGACCTCCAAATTCAGACGCTTAGGATAAAGTATTCTAAAATTCAAAATCATTTTACTCTCCAATATATTTAATTTCTGGCTCAAACCACCCCCTATATGAAATGGATTGAAATAATATACTAAAAAAGAAAGAACTGTTGCTCCCTCCATGTTCATTATTAAAATGCTCACCTACAGGACTCCTAAACTTCTTATTGTGAATGTCACCAAGATGTTCCAAAATTCTAACTTTGACTGCCCTCTTCATTTGCCCAATATACCATTTTATCATCTTGCATCCACACCTTACAATATATACCACTCCACATGAATTGGACGTAAACCTTCCTTTAGAAACAGATTTACATCCATGTATAACGGTGTGTTCAACTATTCTTTTAAATTCAAATACTCCTTGTATGAAAACTTTACCAACCCAGGGAATAACTCCCCCACCATCTCATCCAAACAAATAATGTGCCAAGTTTCCATAATCAGTCTTCTCATAATTTCAGAAAATGGAGAAATCTAGATACAAAATACAAATCCCTACCGGAATATGAAGGCTTAAGATTCCTCATAACACATGGTTCTTTATTATAAATCACATGTGCTCTTTCACCTCTTTAAGGGTACACCTTAAAGCCCTATCCAAAACTCTTTCTGTATACCCTCTCTTAGTCAATCTTTTCTTGCCTTCTAACAAAAACTCACTTCTACATTTACTATCTGAGGTATTACATGCAATACACAGGAACTCACCCAAAGGTAATAAGTTTATAAGGTGGGGCTGCATAGTCTTGGCATACAAAAACTTAACTGCTGTGGGTTTCCTAAATGGCCTATGTTGAACATTGGAAACCCTATCAATATAAAACTCTACATCCAAAAACTGCATAGTGGAATTTCCCTCTGTCATGGAAAAGTTCAAGCCATGAACATTCTTATTCAAATCTACTAGAAATGCCCTAAATTCCAAAGGGTGACCCCTACAGATAAAAACAAACCGTCAATGAATCTTTTATACAACACCACATGTTCCCTATAAAATTCAGTGCCATAAATGAATTCCCTTTCAAAAAAACCCATATAAATTATTGCATAAGTTGGCGCATAGGGGGCACCCATAGCTGTGCCCTTCCTTTGAAGGAAATTTGTGTTATTAAACTTAAAATAACTGAGTCAAGCAAAATTCAAGCAACCTTACAATAAGAGCAGTTTGAGGCCCACCCCCCATAATACTCCAAATGGCCTCCAGTCCCCATCTAGATTGTATATTGGTATACAAAGAGCTCACATCTACTACAACCCAATAAAAATCCTCCTTTCATTTTACCATTCTAACAACCTCACACAGGCATTGAGTATTTTAACATGAGCTGGAATCTTTTCCCAAAATTCTTTAAACACTGAATCTAAAAAGACCCCCACATTATACAAAACTTAGTTGCTACCAGAGACTGTAGGCCTCCCTGGGGGACTTGCTAGACCTTTATGCAACTTGGGGATGGCATAAAAGATTGGGTCACAGGGTTTCACAATAAATCATTTTTTAATATCGTCACTTGACAAAAAAAACAGTCTTTCACCCTCTCCAATATTTCAAGGAGTTCACCGTTGAACTGAATAACTGGATTTTCAGTTAATCTGACATAATTTTCCACCTCCAATAATAGCTCTGAAACCATCTTGTCATATTGAACCCTTGACATGATAACCCAGTTGCCTCCCCTGTCAGCCTGCTTGAACACATAATCATTTAAGACACCCCTCAACGTATTCAATTCATCCCATTCTGATTTTTTCAAATTAAATTGCTTACATGCTTTTGTATTCAAATTCCACCTTTTTATACAACAACTGTTCAAACATACACACTGCAGCAGAACATTTAGGTGGTACAAAGTTCCTAAGAGCAGGTAAACTGAAACAGTAAATTTACTATACCCAGTACATTTACATCATTTGCATTTGGTTCTTCTTCTTCACAAAAAAGTGAATTGAATTCATAAATGGAAAGATTTAACAGTTTACCGTTGTCTTCCTCATTACTATCGTTATGTATTTCAGAAACATCAGCAGGGGTCCTTCTTTTATTACAATAAACTATACATTGTATTGTTCTACAAAATTGTTTTACTTCTAAAAGAACCTCTGCTAATGTTGCTATCTTTGTGGGGACAAACTTAGTACCCTGTCTTAACAGGCTTTCACCTGCTTCTGACAATACCAAATTTAAAAAAATTAACAATTTTTAAATCACTTTCACTTACAAACACACTTGAGTCCTGTGCACATAAGTTATCCTTCATTATAGGTGAGGAATGAGCCAGTATTCGTATATTAAAGCTGCAACAACCCACTCGACCAAAGAATGCAACCTCATGATCGTTAACTAAGTCCTTCTGCCTTTGGAGTAAAATATACATGTCCCTACATGTCCCTCCAAGCTATTCTCTTGATGTTGCAGAAGAGGTTTATATCCCTAGACTGAATATTTCTGATGCCATCTGACTTGCTGATGTGCAGTAAATCCATTAGTAATGGGTCACTGGATGACTTGTATGCCAGACACAGGCCATCTCTTAGCATTCTGAAGGATACAGAGTATAGTGACAGGACTTTTAGTCAGTCCATTTAGGGCATGCTGTTTAGGCCGGGTATCCTTTTAGTAGGTATCTCTGTGGGCATTGCAGTTGTTGCATGTGTCTGGACAGTTACATGCTAAAGGGGGCATTATATTATTGCCTAATGAGGCTGAGTAAAGGGAGGCAATGACATCCCTAGGTCTAGACACAATCTCTTTGTATATAAGCTGTGCAATATAGAAGGACTTTCTTACAACAATAGCTACATGTCGTTTAAAAATTAAGTCACTCTCCACATAAGTTCCCAAATGCCAAATAAGTAGATCATCTCTTAGGTACATATTGTCAATGTGTTGGTTTTCTGGGTTAGATGACTTCCCAAAGATTACACTAATGTATTTTTTGGCATCCAGTTTCAGTCCATGATTTTGTCGCCAGTTATTTATTTGAAGCAAACCTTCCTGCAGGATGATTAAATCTTTTGGACTGTTCCTAGCTTGCGTTCATCTGCAAACTTAATAAAATGGAGTTCTTTGGTATTGGCTTTTACTTCAGAAAAAGTAGATGCCAAAACAGGGGAAGTCACATCAGAGAGCACTGGGGGACTCCACCAGTGACTTGTTTGTTTGTGGATGTAACATCCCCTATTTTGATTATTTGGGTCCTATCTGTGAGCCAGTTACAAATACAGAGGGTGACATATGGGTTTATTCCCAGTTTATTTAGCTTTTCTACCTAGCCTGAGTGAGGAATTGCATCAAATCTTTGGCCAGGTCGAGGTATGTGGTGTGTACCATTTTGTCATCATCTATTGCTTTGGTGACCTTTTCAAAAAAATCCAGCAAGCTGAGTAAGCATGACCTACCCTTGAAAAATCCAAACTGATATGGGTCCATGTTTAGAGGTTGGTAACTTCTGGGCAGAAGCTGAAGTCACTGGGACAGATCAATTTAAGTCATCTGTACAAAAACAAGGACTACACTCCACAGTTTTAGGTTGTCACTTTGTAAAGACAGTTAAAACAACCAAACATACTAGAGAAAGATCCTTGCATGACTATAGACTTCATTAATATAGCCTCTCTCTCCAAATGAAAAATAATTATCAGTTTTGCAATTATAGTTGCAAAGATGGAGTGTGTAGTAAAAATA
>NC_056741.1:1238193359-1238205859 GCF_019279795.1 Protopterus annectens
CCTTTTTTCTTTGTGAAGTTTCCCTCTGTGCCATACTGTCTTGTTTTTTCTTTCCTTTTGTGAAAGAGGTGTAAAGGGGGTTTTGTTAATGGGGCGGGGGTGGGTGAGACTAAAAAATTAGGTCTCTGCGGGCCAGGAGTGGTGGATAATTCAGCTGGAACATGAAAAGAGGTGGAAGGGACAGGTGAAGAGACTGGAGGAGAAGGTCCTTCAGCTGAAGGGGGGGGGGGGGGATTCATGGAAATCAAGTCTAGATCTAAGCGTATTAAAATCTGGTAAACTACGAGGAATGGATATGAGAATCCTGTTGCTGGAAGTGGCAGTGGTGGGAATTCTGTTACAAGAAGAAGGAATAACAGCATTCATAAGTGGCATGTGGGTACTGGAAGAGCTAAAAGGGTGGGGATGTTGAGAAGCGACACTCCTAAAGGAAGGACTAGAGTGAACTGAGGAACCCACTGAGAAAGAGTGTCCTGGTGAAATATAGTTAGAAGTCTGTGCAGAGTGAACATTTCTGTCTCTTACAAAATTAGTTCAAGCTGAATGAAAATTTCTATCTCTAAAGTTGTTATAAGACACATAGTGGTTAAATTCATCAGGATAATCTAAATTATCAGTGTTGTCAGCAGGTCTCGTGTCATTGTATGAAAAATTCCTAATGGGGTATGCATTGTTAGACTTGTATTGGGAAATATCTCTGTCTAACGTGTGTCTCTTTTTAGTAATTACAGTGGCAATATGCCTGGAGAGTTTGGCTGCAATGGAGTCATAAATGGGTTTGATAAAATGAAATTGAGGATGTTGCAGAATGGTAGTGTTTAAAGCTTAAATTTTTGACCTCAATTAAATTAATTTGATGGTGTTGTCATTCTGTATGACTCTGAGGGAAATCAAACCTACTTCATTATAAATCATGCTGAGGTCTGAATGTAATTTAGAATTAACCACAGTTCTGTTTGGAAACTTAAAAAAATGAAGACCTTTTGGTACTATGCACATACATAGGCAAGCATCTAAATACAGATTGTCAAGCTCAATGCTCTTGAAAACCAATAATAATCTTTCCAGTCTAAAGATTAATGGTTTACATTCTGAAAGATTGACAGTAGGTTTTTTCAACTGGAACAAAGAGCTGACCATATGAGGAGATGAAGCTGTAACTAAAAAGGGTTAAAAGATCCATGTTCATGCAGGAAAAACAAGATTTCATTGTCTGGTGCTGCACTTGTACAACCTGTGGCTGAACCTACGTTAGGATGACTAGCAATAGATTCAGCTTTATTAAAAATGGGATGAGAGTTGTCAACACGGTTTGAAAAAGTCATAGCAATCCCAGGATGAGGGTGGTTAAACTGCCTTGTTCTTGCATTAGCATAAATCACGAGCCGGGGATCAGCTATAGACTAAGCACATACAGGATGAATGTGGTTGAACTGACTTGTTCGAGCATTAATAACAAGCTGGGAATCAGTCTTGGCAGTCAGAGAAACAAGCCTGGCATCTCTCACAGTACAGCTGGAATAACTTGAACTCTCCCTTGGTAAAATATTGGCTCCATGGTTACTATCTAAATTAAAGTTTCCTTGCAAATTATGTGGACAAGCCTGGATCACAAAATCTTGTGGTAGAATGCAAGAGACTGCTCTATCAGTGCAATTAAACATAGAGCCATTACAGTCATGACCACTAGCATTTAGGTTTCCCTCCAAATTAGGAATACTTTCCAAGTTGACATGCTCATGAATAGAGAGTCTGTTGTCAGTTAAGGGAACTTGCCTGCTTTTCTGAATGTTGTTATCATGTAAGATATGGTCCACAGGAATGGTGGAAGGTGGAATGACGTTAAAATCCCCACGCAACTGCTTTTTCAGCTCCATTTGCATGGTTTTCAGAACCATGCATGCTGACAGCACAATCCATTAACTCTTGACCGTTAGAAACACAGCCGTTACCACCACAATAGATAGTTTTAGAGCTGGAGGGTAGAATAATGTTGCAGTCATTATGTATTTGCTTTTCAGCACCAATTGCGTGGCTTACAGTGCCTTGCATGTCGATGGCATGAGAAGATGAATCTCGGCCATTAGAAAAACAGTCCGTATCTCCCCAATTAATAGATTTAGTGCTGGAGGGAGGAATTGTAATAGAAATAGCATGCATTTGTTTTTTGGCACCATTAAATTGCTTTTCAGCACTATTTAATTGTTTATCAGCACCATATTTATGGTTTACAGTACTCAAAAGTGCAAAAATGTTTGGCGTTCGCTAATACAACAGAACAGAATAAACAAATGCAAAATGCCTCGCCAAACACGATACAGTCATGAGAAGCCAAACAAAAATCTTCAAAGCTTGTCAGAAATATCATAAACTGTAATCCAGAATTAAAAATAATCCAATATTTAATGAAAATCGAACAGTTACAAGTTAAGAGCTTTCACCCATTCAAAACACAGGCTTCATCAGAAGTAATATTTTAAAATTGACAGTTGCAATTTAAATAACCTTTTTGGCGGCAAACCTTTGGCTCCATTTAAAGACACAGAGCAACCATAAAGTTGACATAAAACTATCAGTGCATATTGTATGATCAATGTGGACATTCCAAACTAAAATTGTAATAAACCATCAAATTTTATATTAAAATATCCTCCCTCAATTCATTACCTTTGCTATTAGTGCAAACTGAGCAAAGGCTTAATAGAAATAAAGTAATTTAGTCCTGGGGGGTAGACGCATCTGTAAATAATTGCCACCACAACTCCTTATATAATAATAAACCTTTGTGGTCTCCCCCCCTTGGATCCATCTTAACAATGCCCAATATAGCAAATTTAAATTGATGCTCATCACCCCATTTTTTTATGTGCCTATATAATGCGTTTTTTTCATCCTTCTTTTTTATACAATATAAATGTGTATAAATTTGCTTGTGGAAATGCCTTTCAGTCTTACCACTATAAAACTAGAACAGGCGCAACATTTAGCCAGATAAACAATGTGTTTAGTCTTACAATTTCCCTGTCCAAACGTTATTCGCGACCTATGAATATTGTCTAATATTACTCCTTCCTCTTCATTTATTGTGTAACATAAGTTACACATACCACATTTATTAGTATGTTTATTAGAAGGATATTGAACAATGGGACCTCTTTCTAAATATTTTTAATATTAAATCCCATTTTGTTAACAAAGATGGGGTGGGGCCCTACAATATTCGCTACTTAATTGTCTGCCAAAATCATTTTCCAATTAGTGTTCAAAATTTCTTTAATTTTGAATGAATATGGGCCATATTCTAAAACACAAGCTCTACTATAGTTAACTGCTGTATCCAAATGTCTGGCAGTGTGCACAGAAACGATATCTCCTTGATTACAATTGTAACCCAATAAAGGGGTATATCTTGTTTCCCATTCTTTGATAACTTACCTACTCACTTTAAACATCATTTTTGAATCATAACCTCTATCACCAAATAAAGATGTAATAAAACTTACTTCATTCAACATATCAGAATATAATGAAGTCATCCTGACAGCTCTAATTAACTGTCCCTTAAAGATGTTTCTTAAAAGTTTTTTGGGGTGATTGCTGGAATATTCCAGGTAGCGGTTGGAAAATGTATTTTTCCTATAAATTTTAGACTGGAAGTTCTTACCATCTTTAAATACCCAAGTGTCTAAATATGCTAACCCCTCCTTACTGTTTGAGGAAGTAAATTTCAAATAACTACTACTGGAGTTGATATAGTCTAAAAACTTTTCAAGTTGGTCAACACTACCATCGCAAAGGATGTAAATATCATCCAAAGAATGGGAATAATACTTAACATGTCTGAAAAATTCACTTTGGAACACTGTGGATTCCTCCCAATCCAGCATAACCAGGTTTGCAAAAATGGGGGTGCAGGCTGCCCCCATTGCTACACTCCTGGTTTGCCTAAAGTACTCACCATCATGAGAAATGTAATTGTGTTCCAAGACTATACCCATCATTTCAATGATAAGACATGCTTTATCCCAATCCAATTCAGCATGTTTTCTAATGCTGTTAGCAAAAGCACTTAATCCCTCCTCTTTGAGAATACAGGAGAATAGATTGATTACATCGATGGTAACCAATAACATCTCTTCATTGTAGGAGTTGATGGGATACTTTTTCAGGAATTCCCATGAGTCCTTAACAAGGTGAGGAATTTTACTATAAATGTGTTTTAACATAGTATCCACAGCAGTTCCTAAAGGAAAGGTTTTGGACCTACTTCCAGATATAATCGGTCGGAAGGGGGGATTGCCTATGTTTTTGTGAATTTTGGGAATTCCTACCAATGATGCCACTACCGGGTGTTCAACCTTTAGGTAATTATACGTATCAGTAGTGATACGTTTATCAATCCAAAATTCTTCAATAAACATATCAATTTTCCTATATGCCATATTTAGCTCATTTAAAGAGACAACCTAATAGTTTCCCGTTACATGTAGTATATCATACATTTTCGACGCATATACCATATTGTCGTAAATCACTATTCCTCCCCCTTTATCGGGTTTCATTACCTGAATAGTTCTATCATTCCTCATGTCTTTTAAAATCTTTCTTTCATCAACAGGTAAATTGGATTTGATCTTGTTGTCGCCCATAGTTTTCAGTAATTGATAAATTTGCTTAGCAACTGATTTGTCAAAAACTAATATAGTTGAATTCATTGGAGGCATGAAACTGTTCTTCTTCTTTAATAATTTCATGCCTGTACTGTGATTCTGTACATTATTGCTAGAATCATGAAACATAATAGCCAAATTAAAATTTCTTATATATAATTTGATTTCACACAAACAATCTACTAATTTGAAGTTTATAGTCGGAATGTATTTCATACATTTGGAAAGTAAGTGGAAATGGGAAGTATTTAATGCAAGGTCAGTGTAATTATAAATATTAGAATTCTTATACCTGTTAACTACACCTTCTTTGATAATATTGTGCTCATCATCATAATTTTCTATATTAACCACATATTCATATTTGTCATTCTCTAATTTCTTGGTTGATTTGCATACCATCCATTTCCCTGATTTCTTTGTTGGTGTGGATGCTGTTTTTTCCACTTCCGTCCCCATTCCAATCCCTCTGCTGACCCTTTTCTCCACTGTTCCAAAAATGTGAATCCATTCCTACTTGACTATAAAATTCAGTTACTCCATCTGCATAAAAAATGTCATTATTGGGGCCGATACTATTGCCCCAGTTGTATTCTTTACCCTTAGTGTACTGTTCTAAATCCCTTTGTATCTTTTTGTTTTTCCTGTTAAAAACTTTCTTTAAATTGGCCTCCACTACATGAAATTGCTTAGCATACAGTTTTTCCCACTCCATAAATAGTAGGTCATTCAAAATTAACTCATTAAGTTTTTCAACCTCCTGCATAGTTCTTACTAATTTTTCGTCATTATATTTTATCAACATTTGCATGTACTGAATGCCACATTGATCAAAAATTTTTTTTAAATCAGCTCTAATATTATCATTTAACTCCACACCCATAGGATATTTAAAAATCTCAGTCCCATAGGAACAATTAGTGAATTAATACACTTCAACAAATATGCATTGTCAAGTTTCAAACTATTAATATTATTTAATTTTTTCCCAAAGTGTAAATAATGTCTTTTAATGTACACTTCGATGCTGTTCCTTGATTTTGTACTTCTTCTGCACTATTATTATCAAAACCACAATTTGAGTCCAAAAATTTTTTTTAAATAGTTAAAATTGTGATTGACAGTAGCAGATATGTTGAATTAAGTAAGTTTTATTACATCTTTATTTGGTGATAGAGGTTATGATTCAAAAATGATGTTTAAAGTGAGTAGGCAAGTTATCAAAGAATGGGGAACAAGATATACCCCTTTATTGGGTTACAACTGTAATCAAGGAGATATCGTTTCCGTGCACACTGACAGACATCTGGATACAGCAGTTTACTATAGTAGAGCTTGTGTTTTAGAATATGGCCTGTATTCATTCAAAATTAAAGAAATTTTGAACACTAATTGGAATATTATTTTGGCAGACAATGAAGTAGCGAATATTGTAGGGCCTCGCCCCATCTTTGTTAACAAAATGGGATTTAATTTTAAAAAATATTTAGAAAGAGGTCCCATTGTTCAATATCCTTCTAATAAACATACTAATAAATGTGGTATGTGTAACTTATGTTACACTATGAATGAAGAGGAAGGAGTAATATTAGACAATATTCATAGGTCTCGAATAACGCTTAGACAGGGAAATTGTAAGACTAAACACATTGTTTATCTGGCTAAATGTTGCGCCTGTTCTAGTTTTTATATTAGTAAGACTGAAAGGCATTTCCACAAGCAAATTTATACACATTTATATTGTATAAAAACGAAGGATGAAAAAAACGCATTATATAGGCACATAAAAAAATGGGGTGATGAGCATCAATTTAAATTTGCTATATTGGACATTGTTAAGATGGATCCAAGGGGGGAGACCACAAAGGTTTATTATTATATAAGGAGTTGTAGTGGCAATTATTTACAGATGCGTCTACCCCCCCAGAACTAAATGACTTTATTTCTATTAAGCCTTTGCTCAGTTTGCATTAATAGCAAAGGTAATTAATTGAGGGAGGATATTTTAATATAAAATTTGATGGTTTATTACAATTTTAGTTTGGAATGTCCACATTGATCATACAATATGCACTGATAGTTTTATGTCAACTTTATGGTTGCTCTGTGTCTTTAAATGGAGCCAAAGGTTTGGCGCCAAAAAGGTTATTTAAATGGCAACTGTCAATTTTAAAATATTAGTTCAGATGAAGCCCGTGTTTTGAACGGGTGAAAGCGCTTAACTTGTAACTGTTCGATTTTCATTAAATATTGGATTATTTTTAATTCTGGCTTACAGGTTATGATATTTCTGACAAGCTTTGAAGATTTTTGTCTGGCGTCTCATGACCGTATAGCGGTTGGTGAGGCATTTTGCATTTGTTCATTCTGTTCTGGTTTGCAGTACTGTGTAAGCAGGCAGCATGAGCCATTGAATCCTGACCATTAGACAAACATCCATTAACCTCACAGTTGTTAATGCTTGTGCTGGAGGTGGTAACTGCATCATTGCTGTTAAGAAAGTCTCCTGAATGTGTATTGTCAACATTAAAAACAATAATAGGATGTGAATTAAAGTACAGTTTTGTACCTACCATAAATGTAGATGTCCGATAGATATGCAACTGCAGTCATAACATATGGGTTGTCCTGCCTCAGGCAGCCCTTGGTCAGCCAGATTCCAAAGTCTGGGTCCGGCGTCGGCTGGTGTCGCCTCCTCTCCGATGTCAGAACAGCTGGAGTATAAAGGCATCGGCCGACGCCATCTTCTTCAGTGTTTCTTGCCCTAGATGTCAGGTGCCCTCCTAGGAAGGCTAAATTTGGTGAATGGATAAAGAATTCCAGACATGCACAACAGTAATAAACAGATACACCATAGAGATACCCCCAGCTAATAGTAATAGGGGTAGTGGACCCATAAAGAAGGTTGCAGTGGGGTAGGAGGGTGGGAGAATCTGACTGCAGTTGCATATCTATCGGACATCTACATTTATGGTAGGTACAAAACTGTACTATGTCCTTCAAGAATGCAACTGCAGTCATAACATATGGGTTGAATACCATAGCCAAGCTGTGGGTGGTTGGAACTAAGAAAGTGATGGTGTAGCTAAAATGCCCTGCAGGACTGCCGTAGCAAAGCCTGCTTGGGATCTGGAGTATAAAGGCAGGTTGTAGTGCTTGGTAAATGTATGCACGGAGCTCCATGTAGCAGCCTCTAGAATGTCCTTTGTAGCCACTCCTCTTAGGAAAGCTGTGGATGTGGCTATAGCTCTGGTGGAGTGTGGCCTAATATTGGCTGGCACACCTTTTCCATGAAAAGAATAGCAGAATCTGATGCAGTGTCCAATCCATTTGGAAATTGTTTGTTTGGAGATTGCTTTTCCTTGTACTCCAGCAACATAGGCTACAAGCAGTTGGTCAGACTTTCTGGTGGCCTTAGTTCTGTCCAAGTAGTAGCGTAGTTGCCTGTGTATGTCCAAAGTATGCAGCAGTTCTTCCCCCCTGTTTTGAGGATTGGGGAAGAAAGTAGGCAGGTGAATGGCTTGATTTAGAGACACCCTGGAAATTACTTTTGGCATGAATGAAGGATTGGTTCTTAGAGAGACTCTGTCCTGATGAAAAATGAGAAAAGGAGGTACTGCCATGAGTGCCTGAATCTCTGAGACTCTTCTTGCTGATGTGATTGCCAATAGGAAAACTGTTTTCCATGAGAGAAATTGCATTTCTGAAGTTGCTGCTGGTTCAAAGGGAGGAAGAGTTAATTTTTCCAAGACGAAGTTGAGGTGCCATGCAGGTACTGGCAGTTTCCTGGGAGGTTTGATATTCTTTATCCCCCTTAGGAACTGTCTTAGCAAAGGATGTGAAAACACAGGTGGATCACAATTGTATTTTGCTGAGATTGCTGAGGCATGAATCTTTATGGAAGAATATGAGTGACCAATATGAAACATTTCTGCCAAGTATTCCAATATCTGAGGTATACTCAATACTGTTGTATCCTGACCCCTGTTAGCATTCCAGATGATGAATCTCTTCCACTTGGCTGAATAGGTTTTTCTGGTGGAAGGTCTGCGTGCTTCCAGTAAGATCTCTTGAACTTTTTTGGAAAGAGAGATATCGGAAGGAGTTATGGTAACCTCCAGGCTGTCAGATGCAATGTTTTCAGGTTTTGATGAACAGTCCTGTAATTGTGTTGTGTTAGAAGCAGAGGCCATAGGGGCAGAGGCCACGGTTTGGTCCGAGTTATGCTCAACAGCAATGGGTACCAGTGCTGCCTTGGCCAGTCTGGAGCTATCAAAATGCCTGTTGGTTGTTCTGCTTTGATCTTCAGTATCACCTTGGTCAGCAGTGGTAGAGTAGGATGCATACATTGTTAGGGACTTCAGCTGAAGGAGAGAGCATCCGTTTTCCAGGCTAGAGGATGGTGGGTCCTTGTACAGAACTTTTCCAGGTGATGATTCATGTGAGAAGCAAAGAGATCTATGTCCGGTCTTCCCCATGTCCTTGTTATTTGTGAGAAAATGTGAGGATGCAGCATCCATTCGTGTGGATCCAAGAAATTTCTGCTCAGTTTGTCCGCCAGTACATTGTCCTTGCCTGGCACAAACTGGGATTGCAGATGTATCTTCAGACTTAGGGATTTTTCCCAGAGAATCATTGTTAGTCTGCAGAGGGGATAAGAATGAGTGTCTCCCTGCTTGTTTATATACCACATAACAGTGGTGTTGTCTGTCCTTATTAGCAAATGTCCTTGTTGAAAAAATTTTTTCGAAAGTCTCGGTTGCATGTATCACTGCCAACATCTCTTTTTGGTTTATGTGCAGATGCCTTTCCCTTGGTGTCCATTGACCTTGAATGCATCTGCCCTCCATGTGCACCCCCCATCCATGGTCTGAGGCGTCTGTTGTAATCATTTGACCTGCTTGAGGTTTGTTGAAAGACATGACTTTGTTTAACTGACTTGCTTGAGCCCACCACAAAAATTCTCTTTGCAGACATGGAATGAGTGGGATTACGTCCTCTAGGCTTTGGCTGTGTTGGGACCATAAGCTTTTTAAGTACCATTGCAGCTTTCTCATATGAAGTCTTGCCAAAGGTATCAGAAAAATGCAAGATGCCATGAACCCCACGGCCTGCAGGATTTTCCTTGCAGTCATCTGGGAGAGCTTTGCTAGGCCTTTGAAGTACTCTGGTAACTGCTGTTGTTTTTCCTCTGTGAGATAAGCCATCTGTGTTTCTGTGTCCAGTTTGGCTCCTAGGAAAATAATCTGTTGGGATGGCAGAAGTCTTGATTTCTGAATGTTGACTGTGTATCCCAAGGCCTGTAGTAATTGAATGACATAGTCCAAGTTTGCTATCAAGGTTTGCTTGTTGTCTGCTTGTATGAGGCAGTCGTCCAGGTAGGGGTATATTTGAATCCCCTGGAGTCTACAGTGTGCCACTACGGATGCCAGGCATTTCGTGAACACTCTGGGTGCAGTAGATAAGCCAAACGGCAATGCTGAGAATTGATAATGCTCTGTCCCTGCAAGAAATCTGAGGTATCATCTGCAGCTTTGTCTGACTGGGACATGCAGGTATGCCTCCTTGAGGTCCAGAGTGACCAGCCAAGACCCCTTGCCCAGCATGGGAAGGAGTTGCTGCAACGTCAGCATTTTGAACTTTGGCACAATGAGATAAGTATTTAGAGTAGACAAGTCCAGTATAGGTCTCCATTTGTTTTCCTTTCTTGGAACAAGGAACAGTCTTGAATAAAATCCCTGGCCTTGTTCCTGTGGATGGACCTTTTCTATTGCTTTTATATTTAACAGCTTTGAAACTTGAATGAGTGCCTCTGCCCTTTGATGAAGTGGCAGGTTTGGCATGCCTTGTCTTATTGGTAAAGTATGGAAGTGGAATCTGTAACCTTTGTCTATTAAATCCAGAATCCAGTTGTCCTTGGTTAAGATATGCCAGTTTTTTGAGAATAAGAATAATTTTCCGCCCAAAGGTGCTTCTGTTTGTGCCTTTGTAGACAGTATGAAAGTCAAGTCATTGTGGTTGTCCTTGTGGTGCAGCTGGACTGCCTGCGCCATTTCTTTGATTTGGTGGTTGCCATTGGCGGCCCCTGTAGGAGCCTCAGTATTGCCCTCTACCTCGGGCACGCCTGTTTTTTCCCCTTTGAAACTTGTCAGAGTCTGGAAAGGACCAATTCTTTGAAGGCCAATTCCTGCTGAATCTGGGTGGCTGAACCTGGAGGAAATCTTTGACTGTCTGTACTGACTTAGCTTTTTCCTCAATGGACTTCAACACATCTTGTGCATTAGCACCAGAAAGCTTCTGTTTTTCCAGAGGTGCATCAAGTAACTTTACTTTAACATGGTCTGGCAGTGGCTGTTCTTTTAACCAAGCATGTCTACGTATAACAGCCCCAGTCATAGCTGCCCTACATGAAGCCTCCAATGCATCATAACCACACTGAAGAAAATGATTGCTAACCTGCTGAGTGTTATGTACTAGATCCTGCAATGCCTTTCTATCAATAGGCTCAGGAGAGGCTAGCTTTTTCTGTAAATCATCCAGTAAAAAATCCTGGTACTGAAACATATGAAAAAGGCAGTTAAGTGACCTCATGGCCAGGGTGGTAGAGGTATAAACTTTTTTACCCCATCTCTCTAGGGACCTAGCTTCCCTATCCGCTGACAGTGGATTCTTGGCTGTGGAAGTAGCCACTCCCTTGGGGCCCTGTGAAATAGTTTCTAGATCCACAGAATGGGCCTTAAAGAGATGTTTGTGGGTGTCAGGGACCCTATAATATCTGTCTGGCTTGACAGGAGCAGGAGGGAGAGAATCAGGGTTAGTACTGGAGTCAGAGAAAACATCATCCAGGACATCCATAACTGGAGGGATAGCTAAAGGTCTGTGCTGGGGTAGCTTGAGGAAGGTACGTAGCCTTTTCCTGGAATCAGAGAAGTCCTGACCCTGCCATTTAAAATGCTCCCTCATAGAGTGTAGGACTTCACCGAACAAAAAATCCTCTGGAGGAGAGGCAGAGGGAATTGATTCCTCAGCATCAGAGTTCTCATAGGCCTGGAAGGATTCTTCTTGGGTATCTGAAGGCTCAGAATCCCCAGAGGCTTCATCTGAAGAGAGGTTGTCGGCCTGCTCAGTTCTGGGCCTTTTCTCTGCAGGCAGCTGAGAACCTCTGTCTGGATGAGGCTGAGACCCCCTGATAAGAGAAATAAGATCTGCAGCAAGAGACATGATCTATTTATCAGAAGAAGGGGCCTGGGCAGTAGGTTTAGGATGGGCCTTGGCCTGGCTAGCAGCCTTAGCACGTGCAAAGGCCTTGATGGACATGGATACACGGGGCCTAACTGCCCCACGTGCAGGAGTAACCTTGTCTACAGGAATGGTGTCGAGTAGATCCAGAACTTCGGTTTCTGGAGGAAAGTCAACAACTGGCACCGGTGTAGACTCCGAGACCGAAGGACGAGTTAACGCTGTGTTGTCAGCCTGGAGCGGTTGAATTACCGCTTCTGAAGGGACCGAAGCACTTGCGAAGGGTTTAGGAGGAGTATCGGTGGAGGACGCGGGCCGAGGATGTCGGTCCCGGTCCTTTCGTTTTTTGGAAGATTGAGTAGTCGGTTGTTCCGACGGCATGATATAAGCGAAAGATTCGCCGAAAAAGTCTTCGGCAAATTCTGCCTGGTGCCTGAGAGTGCGCATATTAAAGCAAGCACAGGCAGCACAGGCTGAGAAGTCGTGGTCTGGGCCCAGGCAAGGTAGGCAATAAGAATGGAAGTCCTTATGAGGTATTTGTTTACCACAAGACAAACAATTATTAACTTTCTCAATTTGTTCTGACATCAG
>NC_056741.1:1238210859-1238345859 GCF_019279795.1 Protopterus annectens
ATATATATATATATATATATATATATATATATATATATATATATATATATATATATATATATATATATATATGAATCCCAAAAGAAACTGTACGGTGCACGCAAACGTACTGGATAGGTGCACGAAGTTTAAAACACAAATGCCCAACAATTCGTCAGCACTCCAAACAAAATAAAATAAAATAAGCAGCCGCTGTAAAGAGAAGTTATATTCAAGCACAGCCTGCATCAGTTAACACAGACCGGTGACCGGTTTCGCCTAAAGCGTCATCAGTGTATGAGTTGAAAGGCAGAAACCCGGATTTAAATACAAAAAGGATACAACAACAAGCAGCAGATATTTAAAGGTGCAGACACTTAATATTGAACACAATTCCCCCAATTATTACCATACCTACATACATAAACCTGTAAATATTGTTTAACTAAACATAAACATGCTCCCCCAAACCCAGTCCAAATTATTCAAATAAGACTTAATACACAATACCATAAAGAAACCAAACTAATACCAATCAGCAAGGGCTATGTACAATGAAATACTCAATCATATTTGCAAAATATGAGTACATATCATTACATAACCAAATAATTTGCCAACAAATATATGAGAGAAAATGAATATATGTATAAGTACATACACATATGAATAAATACATGTATATACTATCATATATAGAAATGTGAATACAAAAATATACCAGCACCCTATTTTTAATGCTAATGTAATAAAATCTATAATATACTGTTGGAAAATGCATGTGCAAATACTCTAGATATATAAGAAGTATTACTAGAGCATTGCATAATTTATTTTATTATCTTAATAGTGTGTTAAGTCTGTTGTAGACTACCCACACTCACCATTAGATCACTTTACTATAAAAACCTCTATGATATGTATCTAACATATTTTGCAATAATTCTACCACTGGTCATTTAAACCTGGTTTAAAAAGGGCCCCCAGATTAACATTCCAGCGACGTTCCTTATCAGTCAATATTTTATGTTTGAGTGAAATATTATTATCTTGCATGAGTACCATGTCTAGGCCTACAAACACAAAATGAGCTGTAGTATGAACTGTCTTGTGTTTATATAAAGCACTTTATATCACTGATGTGAAGGGCTATTCTTTGTTTTAATGTACAAGAGGTCTGACCTACATAAAATGGCCCGCACTGACATACAGCCATATAAAGGACCCACGTGCTGGTGCACTTTATCAGACGTTTAATATCAAACACCCTCTTGGTATTCACTGATGTAAAGGACTTTGTTTTCACCATCAGTTTACAATATTTACAAAAAACACAGTAAGTGCTACCTACTGTGCCCTCTGTAGATTTGAAATTGAATTTTCTGCCCTTCTTAAAGGCTGAAAAATGTTGCCCCAATGATTTACCCTTTCTGTATCCAAAATTACAATGATCCTCAACTATTTTTGTGAAAAAAGAATCTGAATGTAAAACATGCCAATGTTTAGAGAGAATGTCTTTTATATGGAAAGTATTGGTTCCATAAGTGGTAATGAATCTCACTTTTTCTTCTTGTGACCTGGCATTCCGCTCTCTGTCTAACAGTAACTGTTCTAGCCACATTTTTGGATAGCCTATGGGCTGCTTATACCCTAGTTTTGTTGTACCCTCTCTTGATAAATCTAGTTTTTAAATCTGAAGCCTGTGCTTCAAATATTGATTCCTGGGAGCAGATTTTCCTAACTCTTTGAAATTGTGAACCTGGTATGTTTTGGATTGTATGGCGAGGGTGACAACTGCTGGCATGTAAAAAAGCATTCTTGGAGAATGGTTTTCTGTAAAGGTCAGTAATCAGAGTACCATCTCCTGTCTTTTTGACCTTAACATCCAAGAATTCAACCTCCTTGGGGTTAATACCCCCAACAAATCTGATACCATATTCATTATTGTTAAGGTATTCTACAAAAGAATGCCAAACAGTTTGGTCACCCCCCCCCCCCATACAACCCCAACAATCATCCAGGTATCTTCGCCACATAATGAGTTTGCATTTAAAACATGGTGGAGCAGTGTAGATGTATTGAACTTCAAGGTATCCCATAAGCAGGTCTGCATAGATTGGGGCAAATGTAGCCCCCATTGCTGTTCCCTTTACCTGTAGATACCATGGATTTTGGAACAAGAAAACATTATGCTCTAACACCAGTTTAAGCATTTGTATCAGAAATACACTTTCTTGCTCACTAATTAAACTGGACTGTGTCATCCAATATTGTATGGCCCTGATTCCCCCCTCATGTGGAATACTGGTATACAGCAATTGTACATCTAAAGTTCCCAAATAAGCTGTAGTCATATCCATCAGGGACAAGAACTGTTTTGTATCCCTAATCCTAGCTGTAACCAGTGGAAGAAGCTGTTTTAGCTTATGCTCCAAGTATTCAGACAAAGGTTCAATTAATGAGCCGCTACCTGCCACAATAGGGCGTCCAGGTGGATTACGAAGTGTTTTGTGAATTTTGGGGACCAAATAGAAGTATTGAGGTAATGGTAACTCAACCTTCAACTGTGACAACAAAGAGGCTGTAATAACCCCTTGGTCTTTAGCCTCTTCAAGAAATTTGTTGATTTCCAGTTTATATTCTAGGGTAGGGTTAATAGACATTGTTGAGTAGAAAACTGTGTTAGATAACTGTCGCTGAGCCTCTTGCAAATAATTTTCCTTGTCCCATATAACAACTGCTCCACCCTTGTCTGCTCCCACTATCACTATGTGTTCATTATTTGCCAGGGATTTTACAGCCTCTTTCTCAGATAGGGTCAAATTATTAATACCAGATTGAAAAATGCTTGATTGATTGACATGTAAATCCTTTAAAACCAACTGCTCAAAGGTTTTTATGGTGCTATGATAAGGAGGCACAAATTCTGATTTTTTAAAATGAAAACCCTCTGGACCAGTTCGTTTCAAAGTCCCTTCTTTATGTGCAAAGAAATATTTTAAATTTAAGTTTCTACAGAAGGTTTTTACATCATTTGTTGTATCATAATGAGACACATAAAAAGATGGCACAAATCCCAGACCTTTATTTAACACACTGAGTTAATGACTCAGTTGTTAACATCATTAACATCATCAACATCATTGTTATGTACAGAATTTGGGATAGTGTCCAATAGTGATGCAGACTGTCCTGGAATATCTTCTGTATGGACTTTTCTACGATGCTTGTGGCCTGCCCTCCTAAAGGGATTTTATGTCACTTGGAGGCTGGTTAAGTAATAACAGGCAAAATAAAAGAATACAAAAATTTATTTCCATATATATATACATGGCTGTTCTGGTCATTCGAGATTTAGTGGTTTCGGTTAAGCTTTGTCAATGTAAGGGCATTCACTCTTCTGCCCTGTCAACTTTATAATATAGACCTTCTTGAGTACTCTAGCTGCACTGCCAATCCATCATGTAGACTGAGGACAAGTACCCAACCGGGGCAGTTGTCTTCTGTTTGCCCTTCCATATTTTGCATATCCTGAATTATAGATGTCAGGAACTGAAGTTAACAAATGCATTAGGTGTAAGAAGCAAATACTTCATACATACATCCACCACTTATATTTTTTTCCTGGACCAAGCGCATGACAACCAATGGACTATTAAATATGCAGGAATGAATCCCTTTGAAATATCTTTCCCAAAAAATATTAATGGTCTAGGTCCACCATGGCATCTATCAGTTCTTCTCTGACTACTTTAGAAAGAAGAAACCCTCAGAGAAGCAGCCAAAGGAGGAGATTGTTCATTTAGACGGTAACACCACTTTTGAGCCTGTAAGCCAATCTAAACTCTACAATACCAGTGTTGGTAAGGTATTTTTGCAGTCCACTTATTAAATGTCTTGTACAGCGACACCTTCAGTACATCCCCTCTGTAGATCACCATGTATTTGATCTCTGGCATGTCCTCATGAGTTGAAAATATTAGGTCATCAGTTGGTTCCCTAGCCACTTTGCAGGCCAAATAAGCTAATATTGCTATTACCATTAGCCATAGGAAGGGAGGGTGATCTCCCCATGTTGATTCAGGAAGAAATCAAGGTGGACTGACTGAGATCTCAGGAATCTGCCCAGAGTTGTTGGACATGCTCCACGTAAAGAAATCCCTCCAAGCTACACGCTCTAGGGACCTAAACCTTGTCACTACAATAAACAGAACATGCTGGAGGGATAGATTCCTGTCCCAGAGACTTCTCATACTCTGGAACAAACTACCTATCTATTATCAAACAAAGCTCCTCATTAGCACTCTTCAAGAAAAATCTTGATGATTGGATGGGAAATAGGAAATTCACCTCAGGGATCACTTCTGTGGCTCTGCTCAACAGGGGTGCAGGAAAATAATTTTCTTGGGTGGCAAAAGCCAGGGTACCTTATGGCTAGGCTTATACAGGCCCTAGGGCCAATAGTCTAGTACCTACCTATGAACCTATATTCATAAGCCTATAAGGTGGACCATATGCCAAACCAAATGCCCAGGACACAGAAGCACAAGCAGTTGGTTGGCTTTCTCTAGACAGCATTGTCTTGGCCTTAGCCTCAACAACCACCTAGGTCACTACTCAGGATCTCTTCAAGTCTGGTCCATGATTTTATGGAACTCATGAAGTCTTGGCAGCCAAACTCTGAAGAGCTATCATCATCCTGGGGACTCTCCATCAGAAGGGAAATGGGAGTCTTCACACCAGTGGGAATCAGATATTCAAGCTTGAAATGTGAAGGAATTAGCTCATGTGAATTAAATCTCTGCAGCCCTCTATGTACATTCGGATAATGAGAATACACTTTCCTTAACCTCACCACATTAGGATGTTTTCTGTAGTGATGCCCTTCACAGGATGAAGGAGATCTTCAACTGGGAATTCAAGGAGCTTGCTGAAGTGCAACTCAATTACAGATAGTTTCTGTGCCTGCCAGAATCAGGGCTTCTGGGCATCCCAATGGTGTTGGAAGCCCTGGGTGATGCTTTTATACTCTGTATCTTTGCATCCTGATTTTCAGCCAGCTGATTCCAGGAAGCCAGAGCCTTTTTATAAGATCTATGACTTTTACAAACATTTATATTGAAAGAATCTTGTTCTGGATCCAGCAGTGGTGTCCATGGACAGGAGAAGTAGAATGCTTAATTGATTTGGAAAACAGACTTACACCTGAGTCACACTGGCCATCAGGGCCTTGATTTGCCAGTCCTACATAAAAATCCCAGGACTCCCTCCTTGATCAGCTAAGAAAGAAACAACCTCAGCACATAAAAATCTGAAAACAAACAAAAAAAAAAACAGCAAAAGACATTTTTCAGGGGGCCAAGTCCTTCTTTACTCCCATTGGGGGCTAAACCCACACACACACTCCTTACTAATTATATATACTAAATAAGTGATCTTACAAAAATCGGGGAAAAGGCATTTACCCCAACCCAGAGAATTGTGTGATCTTGCACACATGCCAACCATCTGTTTCATCAACCAAATACAATTTTAACAAAAAACATAGCCTTTAAAGATATATTTTGTATTACCTGTTGAGCCTGAGGCCTGAAACAATGCTGGAAATGGTCTAAGAAATCAGTTTACTCTTCTGGGTAACAAAAAAGTTATGGATCTGCTTTTAATTTGGCACATACTTGCTCGAATTTTCACTGAAATTGTAATAATTGGCACCAGAGATTTAATATGACAGTGGTAGGACTTCACACTGTGGACTGCTATACTTCAAAACATTATCCTATCAAGTGAGGTAACCTGCTACTACAGATGTGAATAAGTTAAACAACTGCTGAGTAACTTTCTTTTGGCACTCATTTTCAGAGTGATACTTACATAATTTGCATTTTAGTTCTCAAAGGAAGGCAGAATAGATATTACAGTCTTTAGGCAGTAATCACTAAACTTGTTTGAAATGTTAATTACACATATGATGTTAGGGGACAGGGATGAATTTCTTACAAGGATTATTGAGCAGTTTAACATGATTCCAAAAATTCAGAGTAGATTTGCATGCACAGTTTACTGCTTAAGGAAGACAGTTTTCTTGCTGAAGCAAAATGTAACTTTATTCTTAAATTCCATTAATGCTGTAAAATTTAGTAGGATTTATTGTGTTGATCAAGATTCCAGGCTTCATTCTGTTTATGCATGAGAGGGGTAATATCTGGTGTAAATCAGAGAATATATCTGGCCATAACATTTAGACATCTAAGTGAAGATGTTGTTCAGCATATTTAGAAAGGATCTACTGAACAACTCAGCATTCTCAAATATATATGAATTAAACTCATAGAAGAACCACTCAAATCTTCTTAAGTAACATTTCAAGGGTTAGCATAATGCCTGTTTTGGAACGGAGCTCATCACAGTTCTCCTTAGATCACTAAAGGTTGGAGAATATACCAGTGCTTATGAAGAAACTGATGGTTAATTTTTTATTTTTATTTTTTTTTGGGGGGGGGGGGGGGTACAGCTATGATATTATTTATTTATTTACATTTGTTTACCGGGTAATTCTGACTGGACACAGATCTATTTTCAGCGGAGGGCTGGGGAGAAAAGCTCCACATAATCAAAACAAGTAACAATGCCAAATAAGTACAACTGTAGTAACATGAACAGTAACGATGTATGAAGAAAGCAATTCTGGTACATAAAATGTAGAACTACACAATAAACATTTAGAGATGACATTGTAAACACAGGAAGACATAGAATGCCCAGTTGATAACTATGTTTGGATAAATTGAAAGAATAAACATTTACATCTTCTAAACTTGTTTAAATTGACAGTTATAGTTAAGTACTCTAACAGATATATAGCTGACATGCATCATACAGAGATGTAAGCAGGAAGAGTAGAGAAGAATATCAGAGGGAGATGAAAAGAAAAAGGGGGGTATAAAGATCTGACTATGGGAGGCAGGGTAGGAAAAGGGGGGGATGTGAGGAGAGGAACATAAGTTAGTCTTGGTCTGGACTGGTACAAGGACATAGCTTCATACAGGAATTTGTGGAAAAGGTAATTTGTACTGGGTTAGCTTGACCATGAGTGCTGATGACTTTGTCATTTGTTGACATCGGACAGGTGAATGGGGGAGTGAAAAGTAGTTTTGATTTTATAGGACAGTATAAGAGGCATGGCTGGTGTTGCATTTTGATTTAATAACCTGTTGGCTACCAACTATAGAAATTGGGTATCCATCTCTTCAGCAGTGGATATTAAGGAAGACTCCAAATGGATTGTACACTGTTTACTGCCCTGAGTTCCCGGTAGCAGGGTTTAAAGATTACCAAAATTATTTGGGCTTATTATGTATGGAAAACTAATTGCAATATATTGAGCAGTTCATCTAGCTACATAAAAGTGAGCTTGTATACCCCTGTTTAGAGATTGCACAGGTGTACGTCAGGTTAATCAGTGCTTCAGCTTTGCTCATGTAGGCTCTGTCTTTGCTGGTAAAAAGTGTTCTAATACCATCATGGTCTTCATGTCTTTACTGTTATACATAAACAGATATTGCAAATGTTGCTTTGAGCATGGAAATAGACACAGGTGCAGTAGTACCTGTTAGACCTAAACAGATGTTACAAATGTTCCTGTGGGCATGGAAATAGATACAGGTGTAGTAGTAACTATAATACATGATCACATGCTTTAAAGCTTTTCTAAATAAATATTTGAGTACTGCTATGAAGCTTAAACCATACATTATAGTCTTAAGTATGGATGTGCTAGGCGAAATAATAGTGCAAATGTGCTAAAAAAGCAAAGATAATGTTTAGCTTTAGTTGCGATAAGAGAAGGACCAGCTTTATGTGGGAAGAATTAACTGCAGAAATTCTGTTAAACTGGAAACAGATTAAATTTACAAGGTGAAGTATGTCAACTGAATTTAGTGAAGTGCTTGATATTCATGGACAAGCATTTTGTGAAGAAGTAGGAATTCCACAGGATGCTAAAGAAGGTGGTAGAGTCATCATGTTGATGAGTCATGATGTCAAACCAAAGGCTGCAAGCATAGACTGTTAGCACTTTCACTGAAGGAGTAAGTATATTAAGAGACTGAAAAGGTTGAGTGAAAAGGCATTAATAATGCACTAAGTGCAGAGAATGGGCAGCTATGATTGCTCCTATTTAAAACAGGGGTACTGTCTTACATATTTGTGGTGATTAGAAGATGACCATTAAGAAGGCTGCAAACACTGCATCCTTCCCAGTCCCCTGAGATGAAGATGTGATGACAACGTTAAGTGGAGGATTTTGTTTAATGTAGTTATTGTTGCTATTTGTCAAGTATTACCAGCTGATCATTTTAAAAAGTACATGACTACGCACACTGAGGTTTCTGCTTAACATATTACCATATCATGTGTGTTTGTACCATCTAATTTTCAAAGAATATTGGAAAACGTCTTCAAAGTTTTCAATACATCTGGGTACTTGGTTGATTTGCAGAGACAGAAAGTTAATATCTCAGTAATGTATATAGTGTATTACATCATTTGCAAGGCTACAGACATCAGTTAAAAAAATCAAAATATTAGTTTAGCAAACTGCAGCTTGCATACCTGGGACAAGATCCAAGTAGAAAAGGAGGATGCCCATCCATAAAGATGGTAAAAGATATTCACAAGTTAGCCCCTCCCCCACATGCATATAAATGAAAGAGTTAGCGGGTTTCTTGGCTTGATTAAGTATCATGGACAGTTCCGCTAATGCACAGGTAGCACCTCTATATAAATGTTGAAAGATATTGTGTCATGATCGCGGTTATGGTCATGGAAATAGTTTGAGCAGAATACATCCAGAAAATTTAATGACCTGCAGACTTGTGATTAGGTGTTGGTACAGTATGGTCATATGTTATGACTGCTTGTGATGTCTCTGCCTGTAGTGCAAATGCTCTGATTCAACTGGTCGTATCCTTGGGAAATGAAAACCCAACTACTTTCACATCAAGATCTCTTGCCCTTTTTGACAGAAAATATTCTTCTCTCTTGGGTATAAAATTCAGTTTGGCTACTGCTAATAAAGCTTAATCAAAATTGTTTGATGAACATAAACAGCAATGGCAAAACCAATAATCCAGAGATGGCCATTAATATTGTTAACCTATGACTATAAGATGGATTAAACAGTTTCCAAGAGTTATTACAATAGCAATGGGCTCTGTTGTTATTACCTACTATTTCAGATAAGACAACAGAAGGAATCACACAGTATGCTAATGCTAATGTTTTGCTTTGCTTGAGGAATGCTTTCATGATGCTCTTGTTAAAGTAGATTTGATTACATTATTAAGAAGAAGAAACTAAAAACCACAAGAAGCACTGTGTTATGTTGAGGACGGGGGTGACAAAATCTGTCATTAAAGACTTTGAAAATGTTCTTCGCAGGAAGATATTAATCTTAGTAGAAAAAGGCTGTTTATTTTCAGGCACTCAAGTAATAGTTCGCTAAAAAGCTGAGGAAAGCTGAACTGGAAGAACTCCATACAGGTCTCTCCTGCCATTGTTAAAATGAAAATAGCAGCAATAATGTTTTTCTAGTGACCACCCTAGACAAGGAGACCACATGTGTGCAATAATGGTATTCTAGAGACCACCCTAGACAAGGAGACCACATGTGTGCAATAATGGTATTCTAGAAACCACCCTAGACAAGGAGACCACATGTGTGCAACAATGGTATTCTAGAAACCACCCTAGACAAGGAGACCACATGTGTGCAATAATGGTATTCTAGAGACCACCCTAGACAAGGAGACCACAGGTGTGCACAAAGCCTGTGTCCCACGTCAGATGGAGCAGATGTCAACACAAGCATCATAACTCTCTTGGAGATATCTAGGTGGATGGCTGAAAAGATTCCACTTTGATTTTGTGAAACCATTTCTGTGGAATGTGGCCTTGATAGTAGTGGCTTTATAACTGAAAAAGTTTGAAGTATTTTACATGCCTGAAGTCCCATCTCAAGATATCATCAATTTTCTAAAGAACTCGTTTTGTTACTTATGGTCTACCTGACCCTGTTTTCACGGACAATGGAAACTAATGCATAATCAGAATAATTGAAGCACTTTAATAAGCAGAATGGAATAATGTTTTCATTAGTGCACCATTGCTCCTTCCAAGAAATGAGAATAGCAAAAACATTTGTACAATCCAAGCAGATCTGAAGAAATAATCAAATTCTACGCTAAAACTAAAGATAACCTTTTTATTTTCCTGTTGCAATACAGCACAACTGAATTTTATTATAACACAGACACCTGCAGAATTGTTCTCAAGCAAACATGTCAGAATCAGACTGAACTAAAAACAGGTCTTGGTGTTACTGTGTGAGATAAACAGTGCATGTGAAAATTTTAGCATGACAAGTGTTTATGAGATATATCTTACAATGAACAAGATGCAGTATATCTCCTGGATACAACAGCTAGAGGTCCAAAGGGGAGTCCATAAATATCTGTTGAAAAAAAAATGTCCTTTGTCATACTAAGTCCAAGGGACTTACTGAGGGATTTCCTATATGAGATACACTGACTGGTTAAGGCATTTAGAATAGCAGTGTTTATGGATACTAACATTTCTCATGACATAAATCAAGTTTCTGCAGGTTGGGACAGTGATGCTGTTTAAGTTCCAAATGAAAGCCATGAATCATTTTTCAGCCTAGAGTTAATCTATGACTGCATGCAAAAGATTGTCATGTAGAATTGTGAGTCTTACATGCCAGTGACCCAAGAACCAATGCCAGAACGGAGACCATCACAAAGGGCGAGTAGCAGTCCTTAGACTATGACCTACTAATTAGTGCTACAAATGAAGATGATTATGAGTTTCTGCTTAAATTGGGCTGATTGTGCTCCAGGTCAATTCTGGCTACCTCACTTATGGACTTTGTCTTTGGACACTGAAATATCACTTCAGTATTTTTTTTAAATGGATCTAGGCTACGAAAGGAGAGTAATGTGGTAAGTGCAGCAGACATTACTGCACGTCTGCATTAATTCAGTAAATGCTGCTCTGTGTTCAGGTAGTGTTCTGTCTGTGGTAGCAGTAGAGTGCTTCAGTATAACTATAGTATATGTGCAAGTTCTTCAAAGTATGTAGCAGTAATATACATGCTTGGTCTCCTTTACCTGTTTTTGCATCTTCAAAGTATGTAGCAGTAATATGCATGCTTGGTCTCCTTTACCTGTTTGTGCATGTAGTTCTAATACTGCACTATGTTCCCAGCTAACAGAGTTATTAATTACCGTGTATAGCGACCAGGAAGTCTCTCTTTTATGATGTTTCTCCTAGGAAGAGAATCAACAGCAAATCACAGTTCTGTTTTATATGGTCTTCAAAGAAAAGTGTTTAGAAAATGCTGAGATGCTGTGCTGAAATGTTTTTAAGAGATGGCCATTGCTGACTGCCAAATAACATAAGAGGTGACCGTTGTTCGGTTTCAGAGGGTGCTATCAGTGTACTGCTTTTCCTGGTGTATATGAGCCTTGCTTAGAAAGGTAGTAACTAGTTAATTGTGTTTGATAAGCAACAGCATTACTACCAGTGTATGTTGGAGAGCAGCAGAGTCACTTTTTCATTATTGTGTGACTGTGTACCTGTAGTATGATTAATATTAGTTAGGGATGTAATCATTTGTTGGAGATTGTTACTCAAGTAGTTTATACATGTTAGTGGAGAGACCCAGGTGACACTAACATAATTGAGAATAATGAAGCACTTATTTTGCATGAATGATCAGTTTTGCAAAGTATATGCTCTGTGTTAATGAAGTAAATTAGTGAGTGGGTTACAAATAAAGCTTGTTCACACTTGAGATTATTCAAAATTTAACAAGAACAGAGCAGACAGTTAGAATCATGGTTGAAATATTTGGCAATAATATAAGATGCCTTGAAGCGACTGTAATGTTTATAGCTGTAAAGTTCATTGTCTGAAGTGTTTCTACTGCTTTGGTAAGAGTTATGCAGGTTGCATAGTGCAGGGTGGAAAAAGATAGCAGAGTCTGAATCATGTATAGATAAGGACACAATATACATGGTTCTGATAAATGGAATGTATTTAAATGCTTGGGGCAATGAGATATACAATATAGATAGTCTTTTTTTAATTTCAAAACTGTACTATCTGGGGCCTGACTTAGTCTGAGTGCCACCAGTCCCATCAGTAAGAGAGAAGTGATTGTGTTTTAGTATCAGCTTGGCTGGAATTATTTGAAGGTTTATACAAACTGGAGTAATATCTTTGACTTGGTTCTTAACAATATGGGACAAATCTGTTCCCCTCTAGTAGTAACTCTCTCTAGTCAAATCAGACCATAAGGCATTCATATTCAACATAAGACTGAAGCCTCCAATTACTTGTTATTCAGAGATTATGCCAAGGGAAATCAATTAAAGCTGTGCTCTACCCATCCATCCATCCATCCATCCATCCATCCATCCATCCATCCATCCATCCATCCATCCAACCACAACACACTTTTTCCCAGTTTTGCACATGGGAATCAGGATGTCCCTTCAACAATGGCAATCATTTACTAATGGCCACACTGCCGGGTGGCTAGCCCTGACACAGATGATCATGCATACCACACAAACTCGCAGAAACTCACACTTACTGGCAATTTACAGTTTGTTTGTGTCTTTCGGCTTTTCCCAGTTATGGGTCGCCACAGCAGAACTCCGGTCCACTAATGATTGGCAGTAGATTTTTTACGTGCTGAGTTTGCCAGCCCTGACGCACAACCTTCAGTGAAGGTACACCCATTCACGCATGTCTCCACACAGAAGACACTCTAGCTGAGAATCAAACGGCACAACGTCTTGCTGTGAGGCGACAACACTACCGCAGCACCACCACCGCTACTGGCAATTTACAGTGACCTGCTAAAATCCAACTGTCTTCCACTCTGTGGACTCCACTAAAAATGCAGAATCCTTCACAACCGATTTATATGAGCATGTAAAAACCTGCACAGAAGTATCTGTCCCCCTCCCAAATAAATACAATGCCATGTTTAAGAATAAACTGTTATGGTGGAACCCTATCATAAACAGACTCTACAATAAAAAGAAAAAAGCTCACTTCACATGAAAACAATCTAATTCTGCAAGTGCCAAAAGTGCTGATTAAATAACCCAAAGTAAGATATGAGGTAAAATTAACTAGACCGGCAAAAGACAATATCACAAAGCCTTTTAGCTGTCAGAAACATAATAAATAATGTTCAAAATTGCACTGAGCTAATAATAAACAATATCACATACTCTTAAGTCCAAAGACATAGCCAATCCATTAAAGGATAATTTTAGCTCTAAACACATCAGCATCCAAACTTCCCCTTTAAATCTCCTAGCAACAGGTCCTCAAGGCACACTCCATGGCCAAGAACACTGCTTTTATTGGGCCAGATAAAAAAAAAACACAATACCTATTGGTCAGCCTGAAACACAACCTGTTAAACTCCCTACAGAGGCATATCAATATCAGCCTCCAAAGAAGATTTGTACCAAATGAATGGACAGTAATAGTCAACATCCCTCCACAAAGGTGAAGCATCAACCCTTCCAGACAATTATAGACCTATAAACTTAACTAGCCTCATCTGTAAGGCTATGAAAGGTTCATTCTGGAATTAATAAAGAAAGACATAGACAACCTACAAACTATTGACCTAGGCCAGTTCAGTTTTGTCAAATGCAGATCATGACTTCTTTGAGAAGGTCATGGAAGCAATGGATGCGAAAAAGACTTTTCATAATGCATGTCTGGACATTGCAGAGGCATTTGACACCATCCCCCATCCAGAAATAGTTAATAAACTCATGCAGCTAGATATAAATCCCTGTGTAGCTTGCTGGATAGCAAAGTGCTACATAAATAGAACCCAAGAAATAAGGGTGGGTGGATCTACTTCCAACAAGAGACCTGTCATTAGTACAGTACTCCAGGGCTCAGTCCTTGGTCCACTCCTTTCTGGCATCTACTTTTCAGAGGTCAAGGCAAATATCTTATGACTGACAAAGTTTGCTGATAACTGTAAACGTGCTGCCATCATAAACACTCCAAAAGATACTGAGATCCCTCAGGATGGCCTATCACAAACAAGTAGCTTGTGTTAAAACCAAGGCCTAAAGCTAAACACCAACAAGTGCATAACTGTGTATTTTGGCAAGCAAGATGTCCCCTACAACCATCAATTCAAAAACACTTTCTTGAAAATTGACCCAGTTGTAAGGGACCTAGGAACATATGCAGGCAATGAGATGTCATTTGACCTTTGAGTATCAACTATTGTTAAGAAGTCCTTCTTTAAAGCACAGCATGTGAGCAAGGGTATGGCTCCAGATCTTGGGAGGTGATCCTTCTACTATACAATGCACTTATTGTATCAGTTATTGACTGTAATGCCCCACTTGGTATGTACCTGTCTAAGCACCTGAATCGAGCAACCACAACGTTTTCTCACCAAGAAAATAAAGGAACTTAATCACAAAAGCTACCCTGATTACCTCAAAGCCCTATCCCTCTTCTCAGAGTCCTACTGATGGCTGTAGGGAGATATTTGCCTTACTTACACAGCCTCTTTGGACCTCATCCTTTCAGACCTTTTACACATCCAAAAATCCAATAGTGGCAGAAACACCTGCTCTAGAGACCTCAATCTGTATTGCAACTTAAACAGAACCACCAGTGGGACAGGTATGTCTCACAGAGAATACCACTTCTATGGAACAGTCCTCCTCTCCATGTGAAGTTATATATGTATCTTACTATATTCAGGTATAAAGTAGATGAGGAACCATAACTGTATAACTTTTATGAGGAACTGTAAGATCACCTCTCGTTTAGCACCCTTGCCCCTTAGACAGGGGAAACACACAAATACCTGCTCCAGGGTTATGTTTTTATACTTACTATACAAAGAGGTTTTGCACAATACTAAAGGATATTGTCACCTAGGGTTATACAAGACTTCTGCAAAATACAAGGGCCTTGGTACTAAACTACTAAGGCTAGAAACCCAGTGGGAATGCATGGCTAGCTTGGTAAAGAGCCTCACAGATGAATAGCCTAGTAACAACCTATGCACCTATAATTGGGAAAATGTGTTCATGAGGATTACATTAAGCAAAGTCTGCAAGGTTAGTTCACTAGCACTGAGGGACTATATAACAGAAGTAGGTGCATGTAATTAAGGAGGGCTTTGTTGCAAAAGTCTGGCAAGATGCAGTTGCCAAACATTTTGTACATAGAGCTTGCCAAAGTAACAACAGAAAAAGTAAGGAAAGTATGGTGATGTAATTAGTCATGCTATGATTTTCCATTAGCTGCAAGTAGAGGTTAGATAATATGAATCCTTTATGTAGTCATATGATTAGATGTGATTTAATGGTATAAAGGTGTTGGGGAACTAATGCTGAAGTAGAAGTTGGGGTAGGGGATGGAATAGGATGAGGACAGCATTTAGTTCTGTACTTTACAATGTGAAATACTGTATGCATTTACACAGATGTGCTACTTATTTTAAATTGTTTTCCTTATAAAGTATAAGTTCAGTTATTTCCAATGACAAGTTAGTGTTGTGTGAATATGCTTTGAAGACATTTTTCAGAGTGAAAACCCACATCTCAAATATTTTCATTTTATCCTGGCTTGTAATTTTGTTTTTGTTTTTATGTACATTGTTACCCCCACCACATGGCCCTTTTGGTCTATCATGCATCAAGATGAACTAAGGATAAATAAAACCGAATGGTGATCTTTGTACTGCAAATAATACTGCAATTTTCTTACCTTTAAGTTATAACCATCTATTATTCTTCAGACCTCAGTAACGTGTATAACCATTTTCTAATAACACACACTTGATGCAATGAATTGGCATGCAAATAACATTTTGAAGACCCCACCACTATTAATTGGGAGATGCCAGATAGATTAGAGATTTCAAAATGGCTTCCTAGCCTAATTATCCATAAAGATTTGGCTTCCTAATGTGTGAACACACTTACAACTGCTTTGATAGAGAGCTGTTCACTGTGATATTGAGGTTGCTTCAGCAGGTGATCATATAAGTGAACAAGGGTTTTCTGAGTGATATGCTAATAGCTGGGTACCACTTTCCCCAGTGTTGTTCACAGTAAACAGGGATTCCTTCCCAAAGAAAGCCAAGAAGTAAACTGACATTACTGAATTAGGGGCATGTGACCTAGCTGTCCAGATGCAGGATATTTTGCATTTTGTGCATAGATTGTTAGCCGTCCACTACCAGGACTCATTCAGATCAGTCCTAGCTGTAAACTAGGAAATACATGTTTGATCAGAAGATCCATCTGAGGTGGCTAGCATGCAGCAGTAATTTTGCTAGCTTGCCTGAACTACCAACAAGATTTCTGAAGTTCTCCATCCCTGCTGGAAAATAAAGTGGAGTACACGCCGGCAGGGTGTCTACACTCACTCATGATGAGATCATTGCATGTAGTGTATGGGAACATGACTGAGAGTAGATCACATTATACAATAAAGCAAATCTGAACCTCCTGAGAGTGATGGTTTGCATTTGCCCAGTTCTTCTCCAGCTGGTCCCTGGTAGAATAAGTGCATCAGAAAGATGTGGAATGGGCTTGATGGTCTGTGTGGGAGGCCCAAAAATAGCTTGTCCACATGCACTTTATAATTCTGGACAACTTTACTAGTTCTAGATGCAACTGTTAAACAAGACATTTGCATATATAATCATTGTGAATGTCCAAAGACCTTTAAATCATCTTTTTTTCCAATCAGTGTTAACTTCTGGTGGTTGACCTACCTGCATTAAGAACCACTAGTCTTGTCCACTTTGGCTACTACATGTCTACTCAGCCCATTCCCAAAACTCTTAGTCTTGTGTTATACAAATACTTCTCTTTAGTTGGAAATTTATTTTGTTCCTCATAAGATGATGAAGTGAATCCCAGTCCTTTTCTTTTTTCTTCACCCCAGCTTTTTATTCTCTCCTCAAAAAAGAAATAAATAAATGCATTGCGGTAATTCCCTGTTGCAATCTAAATAATATGACTGAAGAGACTGATTCCTGAATCACTTTACAATTCCAGATGTCCTTTCACGTTTTGCAACATGGCTTAAGCCTGAAACTTCCCTTTCTTAGTACTACCTGCACAGAAGACCTGGTCTAAGAATTGCAGGTGCTAGTTCCACTTAATTTAAGAATGCCTTACCATTTCTGTTGCTCTCTTCCACCAATGCATTCGATAGCTGTAGCTCCCACTGACCTGCAATAGCACAGTTTGTTCGGGAGCAATACAGAATGTTACAGTCTTTGTTTATATTCTGCCTTCTTCTCCCTCTTATTCTGTACTCTGCTTATGTGTGTTCTGCTATCAGTTTCCCTAGGTGGCCAACTATTGTGTAATATGCATCTGTGATGTGTGAGCATAAACCCTGTCCTATGGTTGGTAGTTTGTGAAGAAGTCATAGCAGTATAATGCAGTACAGTGCATATTTCATATTGTGTTGCAGTACATATTTCATATCATGTGGCAGTGCATATTTCATATTGTGTTGCAGTGCATATTTTATATTATTTTACAGTACATATTTCATATTGTGTTGCAGAGCATATTTTATATTATTTTACAGTGTATATTTCATATTGTGTTGCAGAGCATATTTTATATTATTTTACAGTACATATTTCATATTGTGTTGCAGTGCATATTTTATATTATTTTACAGTACATATTTCATATTGTGTTGCAGTGCATATTTCATATTGTGTTTTGATACTCACAGTGTGTCTGTTGCCCCATACTGGATCAGCCAACACAATAATGAGTAATGCTGGAGTAATTTTTTTTGTCCTAATCACTTTATTTTGTGTGGTGTGTGTGTGCATGCACGAGTGCGTGTGTGTATGCTATACACCCCCTCGACATGGCATGTACCTGTGGCATACAACCTATTCTACAAATAGTTTTCTATGTACTAATGGGAAGAATGTACATCTTCTTTTGGGTCCTGGTATCTATGCTATGTTTGAATTGCTAATGTAGACCAACTGGCATAGTTGTGAGCATAACTGTGATTTGTATGCCATCTTTTTAGCATTGCATATGGTTTGGTACATAATTTTACTGTGTGCTTAAATAAGAACTATGGGATATGCATGTGTATTGTACCCATACAACATCGGTTCTTTGCTTGGTGTCCTGAGCAGCTGTAGTAACAATGAAAGATTCCTGCTGTTTTTAAATAC
Source organism: Protopterus annectens (assembly GCF_019279795.1). Taxonomy (NCBI): domain Eukaryota; kingdom Metazoa; phylum Chordata; order Ceratodontiformes; family Protopteridae; genus Protopterus; species Protopterus annectens. Next base: position 1,238,229,158 of record NC_056741.1, read on the forward strand.
TTATGTGATGTCCCTTGTACCAGTGTTGGCCATTAGTTACTAATCTGTCCTGGCTACAGCTGAATTGAGACATATTTTTCTCACATCAGTGTAGAGTTCGCCCCTTCTTCAGCCATTTGCACCCTCAGTGTACCAATACACAACAGCTTTTTAGTCAGTGGGCTGGATTCATGAAAACCTACATTGTGTACACTAAGTGTACACGATCTGTATTGAAGAACATCTGTACCACATTTTTTGTGCTTTATAATCACCCGAAAGATTACCCTAAGTCTACACATAGTCTACTCTTTGTGGTAACCTTGATGAATCCTTCTTAATATTTAAGGCTGCAAAGGAAATCAGTAGGAAAACTAAAATTAGGAGGAAGAAGGTGGGAGTTATGATTGTGTTGTTTTGTTCACTCTGAATAGTGTACACTCAGTGTAGGCATTCATGAATGCAGCCCAGTGTCCTGCCATGTTCATGACAAAGCTGGCACACCTGCAGATAATCCATCCAAACACAAGGAAGACATGCAGATTTTGTATAGAAGACATGCCAACAGAACTGAACTGGCTATGAGGCAACACTGCTAGCCACTATAAAATATTCTTTATGCAAATCGTGGTCACAAGGAACTAGTGTTTATGATTTGATGAGCCAATGAGTCTACCTCTGCATAATGCAGGAACCATTCTTGCATGGGACACCCATCTGTAACAGGACAAGTAAAATGTAAACACGCACACACACACATGCACACACACGCACACACACGCACACACACGCACACAGGCGCACACACGCACACACACCCACACACACCCACACACACCCACACACATACATACACACACACACGCACACACACACACAGACACACACACACACACACACACACACACACACACACACACACACACACACACACACACACACACACACACACACACACACACACACACACACACACACACACACACACACACACACACACACACACACACACACACACACACACACACACACACACACACACACACACACACACACACACACACACACACACACACACACACACACACACACACAGACCCACCCCTAGGGTTAGTTTTAGGCATCAGTAATTCACCTAGCCACATATCTTTGGGAAGTGAAGGAAAGTAGGATGCCTTGATGAAAACCTACAAAAGCAAATGGAGGTTATGCATTTGCTTTTACATTGACATATTCTAGAACAAAAGTATATAACTGACTTAATCCAGTCCAAACACTGATAATGAAACATTTGAAAGAATGTTTGGCTTCATAATGTTCCTTTCCCGGGTCTGTGGTACAGCAGTCAGTTTTTCATTCAGCATAGACATTCCTTTCCTCACCACCACCTAACCACCATTAGTCATACAAGCTGTGCTTTACAGCTTAGTGTATCACTAAATCCTGATCCTGACCCACTGGAGTCTTAGAACTCTACTACTGTGACATTGGGTTGGTACAGTGCTACTTTAAAAACAAGTAACATCCCACTGTTCTTGACATCTGGTCACTGCATAACCCTTCTGTCACAGAGATGCGAGTCTGAGATGTGAGGATCGGGCAACCTCAGTGTTATACTACATAGTAAGAAGGAAGCAGGCTTAGGGAATTACCACCCAATTTCCAAAAGGATGGAAGACTTAAGCCTGAAACATCAGGCTCCTGTACTGCCATTTATGGTTACCGTCAAAGCTGACCTGCAGTTGGCAGAAGCACGTCAGAGGTACAGGGAATCTTGTCTGAGGATAAGGTGTTCCCAGCAATATTTTTTAATGTAGTCAGTGACATGAGACTTGTTTATAAAATACAAATGCTGTAGTAATCTGATAAATTACTAGACAATTTTTCAGCATCAGACTAATTGCTTCATGTGACAGTCAAGTGGACATAATAAAGATCTACTGCCCTATGAAGAAGACTTAAATGGTGAGCACATTTTTTTTATAATGAGATCAGGCTAGGCTATGAGCTTTGGTCAGTCTTGTATATGCATTTCATGTTTTGTCTCAATAGTTAATTTTTAACACATGAATGACAGATTCTGGGGAACTAAGAATAGTTCAATGAACACAGCCTTTCCACTAAAAACAAAAGTGGTTTAAATATAATGTTCTTGATTTCAGATCAGTTATGCGTCTTCTGTTGCAGCACTAAGTGACAAGAAAGAGTTCCCATCCTTTCTCCGTACAAATCCTAGTGATGACTTTCAGTCTCGGGGCCTTGTAAAATTATTGACACACTTCTCCTGGACATGGGTTGGCATTTTGACTGAGGAAACCAACTATGGGCAGGCAGGTACTCAAATGCTAAGGGAAGAAATTGTAAAAGCTGGTGCTTGCTTTGCTTTCATAGAAACAATCCCCATCACATTTTCTGTTACAAGAATAAATGTCATAGTTGACACTATAAAACATTCCTCAGCTAATGTAATAGTAGTTTTTGCCAATGATTACAATTTCAATCCTGTCGTTGAAGCCATTGCCAGAAATGGGATAACAGGCAAGGTCTGGGTAGCAAGTGATGGCTGGTCAATATCGACCATGCTTAATAAGAATGAGTATCGGGAAACACTGCATGGCAGTCTTGGATTTTCTGTTGTTAATGGCTACATACCCAAGTATAAAGAGTACCTTTATAATATTAACCCAAGGAAAACTCCAGAAGATATATATCTTAAAATGTTCTGGGAAACAGTTTTTGCCTGTGAATGGAAAAATGATAACTATAACAAGTCAGCCAGCACTGTCAGGGAAGAAAGTCAATTCTGTACAGGAAATGAAAATTTAGAAGAAGTAAGCAGTCACTTCTTTGATGAAAATAATATCAGAAATGCTTACAATGTCTACAATGCTGTGTACGCACTAGCCCACTCATTACAAAACCTGTCATCATGCAAACCTCCGAGTGGGCCCTTTGTGAATGGATCATGTGTGGATATAATAGATTTACAGCCATGGCAAGTATGTTCACGCTTAATCCTTCTTTCCTCTAGTCTTTCCATCCTTCCTTCTTTAGCATAAGTCAGTACATGGATTGCTTTCTGAAATTTTATACAATGTCTTCAGACATGCATAAATCATCACAATATTATTGTAATTTACATATTTTTGTTCTCAATCTTCTGTCTCTTGTTTTTTTATTTCTTTATAGTTGCTCATTTTATCTTTTTTCCTGTATACGTTAACTCATATCATAATACTCTCATTTATTTACAATTTCAATAATCATTATTTATGTTTAACATGTTAACTTTATACACATCCAGTGTTGTTTTGTTCAATGTTATGTTTTATACTTTTTAATAATTTTGTAGAAATCAATTTGTATGTTTACATATTTGATTTATTGTTTTGCATATTAACTCAGCATCATTTTTTTAAATAAAAAGGAAATAAATCATATTTATTTTTTCTTCTTCTATATCATAGCTTTTTCATGTATTGTTATATATGTGACATAAAACACTCTATTCACATATTTAAATATGTAACTCAGATGTACTGTGCAACCGTGTTGTGAGTTTCTAGCCTGGTGCCACTGTTGAGAGAAACATTGTGTAAATCTTCAGAACTGCAGAAGTCATTTGGGCTTTCTGGAGGATGCAAGTGTCCACTTATAGATAACTATCCTGATGGAAGAGAAGGAATCAGACAAACAACTGAGCCTGTGGAACTTAAGGGTTTTCAGTATTTTGTGAGGTAATATGTGTTGCGATGGTCTCACTGCTTGCTTGTTTGTGTGTGTCTGTGTGTGTGCACACACACATTGGAATGTGGTGAATCCTAACCACAAAATTCACTTGACATTTGGGCACTAGAGTTGTGAGTTCATCTTCAACTGGTCTCAAATTTTGTGGCTGTAGACCTCTGGTAGCCTGCTGTTGTCTATTCAGGAAGAGAACAATGAATTCAACTAATACATTTTTGTAGTGCATTGATAATTGTTTAAGCTCTCCAAGGAAAAGGCATTTGTGAAATGAAGTATTTCCTTCCACTCTCAGAAATTGATAATAGTTGATAGCAAACATAATGTGGAAAAGTTGACAGAATGGTAAATATAATTGGGCAGAAAGATAATACTAGAGAGTGCAAAACCAGTAAGGCATTACAAATTGGAAGGTAATGAATAAAGTCGACAAGAACCTGGGCAGCAGGACCCTTGGTAGCCATAATACTCAGTATTGTTACAGTCACAGCAAAATGATACACAGAAAATCCTGACTGTCCCAGCACCGTGTGACAAACATATAAGTGACAGGTAAGATAGAAGGGGGGTATCTTTGTACATACAGGAGGAGAAAGGAACAGGAGTAGAATAAGTGAAGGTGTGCTGGGTCACCATGTAGAAGGTAGATGGTACTACATCATGCATGCTTTCCATGGAGATTTTTGCCTTTGAATGGGGTGCACATAAAGGGAAAGAAGGACCACTAATATGGCAGAAATTTCAGGTATTGAGGGGAACTAAATGTGCAAACTATTTATAAGACTACCTTAGCTGCAGCCTTATCCAACAAGCCTGTTTCCAATCCCTTCATTGGGCATGTCTTTGTCAGCCAACACTAGGACTCACTGAGAAGCAGCTCCTGACATGAAATTACTGATTTCAGACTGAGGCGTGTAGACAAGCTATAATATAATCATAGTGAGCGAATTTAAAAGAGGGACTTTTCAGAAGGACTTGGGCTAATGCTAGAGCTCTTGCAGCTTTGCATACATATGTCAGTGAAACAGTGGCTTGATGTTTAACAAGACTCTTACAGTTGTGAGAGATTCTAAACTTCACACTTAAATGACTTAAATCATATACAGTGCTAAGGATTACTACAATGAAATATATGGGCATACATGAGGAAATAATATCAAAACACTGTAGCAAAGATAAGCCACAGCCTAACACCCAATTGTTTTAATAAGATAAAAAAGAAAGTTCCCCAAAAAGAGATAATATAACTAGTCAGGATATCATAAAATGGAGCAACCACTTATTCAATACTTTATTATTATAATCAGTGCTATCATAGCTACCACATGAACACCAGATGCATGGACAATTGTCTTTATAGTCTTTATTCCCTAATGGAAAGGGATCAAGGCAGGAATGTTCAATGTACAGGCTAATAAACTTACTTTTAGCTGTAACAACACTAGTTGAGATGTATTACTCATTTACTGCAGATAATTTTACTTCTCTGGATTTTAAGAATATCATGCTATTTGTATGCAAAGAAAGAAATAGTAATTAGGAACTGTGCAAGCTATAGATGATAAATTGTAAGCTGTTACAGTCTCTTAGATTTCAGGAAGGCTTTCATTTCTGCAGACTACATGCTATTCCTGGACATATCTCTCAACCTCTTGGAGCAAGAAATCTGGACAGAACCATAAATAAAAGTGGGACAAAGGCCCAAAAATAGGGACAAGTTTTAAATATTACTCTCACAAACTTAGAAATTTGATAAAACAACAGGCTTTTCATTAGAATGAATTTTCTGAAGGATATGAAGTCTGAAACGCAAATGTCTGTCATTATTTTCTAACTTCAGTCTTTAAACATTTGCTACTAATTTGCCAAAAAAACACAATTTTATGAAAAACAGATCAAAAATATGAGGCAAAAATCTGGACATTCTGTGAAAATCTGTAGAGTTGAGAGATATGTTCAAGGAAAATTTGCTACAGTTAGGATTAATTAACCATCTTATTGCATGCATTCAAATGTAACTGAATATACAATGCTTCAGGGCTAGTCAGTCAGTGGTATAAAATTGGATCAAGGCGATTTGGTTACATTGGTTAATGTTATCAAAAAGGGGCATGGGTATTAGCTAGTACTAGGTGGGTGGTGAACCCAGCTTACATCTGTATGTCACCAGATGGTTAAGCAAACTGGCTCACTGATAGAACCCACCTAGTCAAAATAGGGGAAGCCACCTCAAACAGTAGACCCATAACGAGTGGCATACCCCAGGGATTGGTCTTGCAGTCTCTGCTATTTGGGATATACTTTTCTGAGGTGCAAGGCAAAACCAGTAGGATATGGCTGACCAAGCATGCAGATGACTGCAAGCTGGGTGCTGTCATGAATTCCCCTACTGATGTGGACATCCTCCAAGAGAGTCTCACCCAAACAAATGACTAGTGCCAGAAACATGGCCTCAAGCTGAATACCAAAAAAACTCATCATCATCCCCTTTGGGGAGAGTAAGGTCCCCACAAATTATCACATTGATAACAACGTCCTGAGCATGCAATCAGTTGTGAGGGATTTGGGCACCCAGGTTGATAGCAACCATGTTGCTTCTGTTGTATGGAAAGCTTTCTACTTGGCCCACTTCATAAGTAAAGGTATCTCATCCAGGAACAAGGAGGTCATAACATCCCTGTATTCCTCCCTTACAAGGCCCATTATTGAGTACTATGCCCCTTTCAGTATGTACCTTACAAAGAACATGCAGCAAATGGAGTGACTGCAGCGGTTCTTCAACAGGAGAATCTAAGGCCTCAAATATCTACCATATACAGATAGGCTAAAAGCCCTGTCCCTCTACTCAGTTTCATACAGACTGCTCAGAGGTGACCTCTGTCTGGCATACAAATCAATCTCAGACCCTCACCTTGATGGGACTGCTGCATATCCGCAAGTCAAGCTCCACTCGAGTAACCCATACACGCAACCTCAACCTGGTCTGTAACATGAATAGAACTTGTTGACTGGACATTGTGTCCCAGAGACTCCCCCATCTGTGGAATAGACTCCCTCTCCATGTCAAGCAGAGTACCTCATTATCCCTTTTAAGTGCAACCTGGATAACTGGATGGGAAACAGAAAATATACCCCTGGGATTCTACCTGTGGCCTTGCTGAACAGGGTCATTGGGTGCTGACTTGTCTAAATATGGGCTAAACTCTTGGCTAGGCTTATAAGGGCCTCAGGGCCAATAACCTAATAACTTCCTATGATCCTATGATACTGTGACCTTTGCTAGGGACTAATGCTAATAGGTGGAAGGATCTACAGGCCCCTGTTGTCCAGAGTGGGTACCCACTATAAAAACCAGTAGCCCTGGACAACTAAGCTATTGGCTCTCCAGTGTGCAGTTGCCCTGCCTAGGTTACCTGGAATATTTCTGGTCAGTGAAAGTTGAATATAAAGCCAATAAAATAGACAAAAATGAACAGATTGTGACAATGAATATAGTTTCACTGAAAAGATACAGCTGTGTCCAGAAGATAAGGTATGGTTAGAGACAGCCTTCTGAACATTATGAAAAATGCCATTAGAAACAGTGACAGACTCATGGCAATCCAATGCAAAGATAAGGCAGTCTTCATTATACATGTAGCTCCAGCAGACTTTCTCCTAGTAAGGAAAGGACAGCAAATCAGTGATTCAAAGTCAACCACAATGAAATAGTCTACCCTGGCATAAGCTACATGTGACTACAACCAGTTGTAAGCAATGGTCACAGAAGATTCTAAAATTAATGGAGACTAGGTTGAAAATGTAGAAGTTGACTGGAGTGAAAGCACAGGAGTTCAAAGAAATGTTAGGGCCCTAGCATCTGAGGAAGAAGAGAAAGTAGGTGACACTGAAGAAGAAGATGAATGGCAGCATTTCTAAACAGCATGTGTGAAGATGATTTATTGATTCTTTGTTAAATCGGGTAGTCCTGCTAGGCTAGTAGCCTCTTTTCAGTTGAGACCAAAGGTAGTAGTTGTACTATTAGGGGAAATTTGGCCAGGGCATCAGCAAACGTCCCCTATTCATGATCAGCACTTGTGCCATTAGTGTACAGTGTTCAGAAATAGCAGTTCTATGCAAAAGAGTAGTGAACACTTTGGATGTTATATTTGTTAAAATATTAAGCTTAACAATTTATGGATGTACAATGGCAAGAAAGGTTTAAAGAATTATTGCAATATATGATTATGCAATTAGTAAAGAAAGGGAGAATTTATTTCAGAAAATATTGAATTATATAGTTGTAAATATGGATACAATAATTACAGGAGATTTCAATTGTGATTTAAGGGGAACTACAAAGAAAAGAGGAAAACATGTAAGAAAAGATGATGGAAGTAATGAAATGTGGAAAATTGGTTATGTGGAATAAAAAGCAGACTTATAGGGCAGGTATTTTAAAATCTGAAATTGATTATTTTCTAGTATTGGAATGAATATGTATAATGGAAGAAAAAACTATTACAACAGGTTTCTCAGACCATTTGGTAATATGATTGGAAATCTATCATAATAACATAAATAGATAGGAAAGGGCATAAAAGAATAAAATAAAAGGAATGCAATGAAAACAGGAAGAAATATAGTAATCAATTATACAAGGGCCATATTACTGTGAAAGAATTGTATGTTAATTGATTAGAATGGAGGATTACTTTTAAAGGAAAATATAAATATAGTTATTTACTTTGGTAGAATAAAGTAAGAAAAAATAAAAGCAGAAATATGCTAAAACAAGTAGAAATGTAATGGATAATTTAGAAAATAATAATAAAAGAAAAATGCATAAGATATTTATGAGAAAATTAAAGAATTGTTATATTAACAAAGATATTTTGATAAGGAAGAAAAGAAACTTCACCTTATCTAAGTGAGATAGTGAAGGATGATAGTAGTGCAATGAGAGAAATGAAAGATAAATAAAGTAATATAAGGAAAAGTCAGCAACAAATTACAAAAGTTGTTGTAAGGTATGTGGAAGAAATCTTTAGTAAAAAAAAAGAGGGACATTGTGCAAAGGCATGGGAAGTTAAAAAAATCTGAACAAAGTAATAGATAAATTGAAAAAGGAATTACACTTTATGAAATAGAAAAAGTGTTTAAACAGTTAAACGTAGAATCAGCATCTAGTTTGGATGGTATTGGGTTTGAAATTTACAAATATCTAGAAAGATGGCAGAAAAACATTCTTATGTGCATTTAATGAATGGTTAAATGAAGGATTAAAGTATAAGGAATTATGTAGAGGGATATTAACATTTACATGGAAAAGCAGAGAAAAAGCAGATATAAATATTGGAGACCAATAATTTTAAATAATAGACTTTAAGAATGTTTATAAAAATAAAACAAAAAAGATTTGAGAATAAGATGCATCATATAATGGAGAAAGTGTATATGGTAAAAAAAAAAGGATAACAATGTCAAGAGTTATTAATGATAGTGACAGAAATAATAGATGATATAAGTAGAAAGAAAGAAAAAAGACACAAAACTTATGGCAAGTGATATTTAAAAAGCACTTGATTCAATACAGCATAATATACTGTGGGAAATGTATATGTACAATGCTAACAATAAAATCAAGCAAGTATGTATAACAGCATATAAGAATAATAAAGTAAGAATTTTAGTCGATGGTTGGTTAAGTAAAGAAATAGATAAGAATAATGGTATGAGACAAGGATCTCTGTAGTATTTTAATTGTTTTGTCATGAACACAATAATAAGCAAGATTAATCTGAAAATGAAGAATACAAATTTTATAATTAAAAATTGAAATTCTAATTATGATGTCATATATAGATGACATTATTTTAATAGCTAAAGATAGAAAATGCATGAGAGATGTTCTTATCTATTTAGTTGAAAGTTTAAAGAAAAGAGGTATGACTCTTAATAAAGAAAAAAATAAAGTAATTTGTAATATAATAAAATAGCAAGTGTACAATTTTCTCTGAAAGAAATATCTGTTCTAGGAATACATTTTGATAAAGAAGGCAGTAAGAAGGGATAGGATAAAATAATAAAGGAAATAAAAGATATGTGTATATTATGGAAAACTTAAAGATTAGCAAATAAAAAAAACAAATGTGATTAATTTAGTATTAATGGGTTTGTAAATATGTATATATTTATGTAAATAAAAGACCCCTTCTCTTTTCAATAGGTGTCTTGGGATCTTTTACATCCACCTTAGCTACTACCAACTCGGGCAGATGGGGCCTTGGTTTATCATCTCATCCAAAGGGTGACACACTTAGGAATGCAGCACTCTCCTTATACTGCAATGTAATGTCAGCAATTGATTTACCTGGTGTGGTAATAGAACCCACAACCATCTGCACCAAATTTGAGTGTGCTACCTTTTGCACCACTTTTACTGACAGGGACCCATGCCAATGATTAGCAGGGTCTACAGCCCATATTTCCAGTCTATTGCCCATAGTGATAAAACAGATCTGTGTCCAAGCCAGGTACTGAAATAAGATCAATAAAGAAAACTGATGGTGTAATGCAGAAGTCATGGAAGTTAACAAAAAAGATGGAATGAAAGAAGAAGTGGGAAATGGAAAAGATGGAGAAGGCTAACTAGAAATACTGGTTAGCTAGCAAAGAGGCTAAGACAGTAGTCATAATGACAAAGAACAAGGAAAAAGGCTGCTGATGGTGTAGATATAAATTTGGATTCCGAACTTGGGGAACATATGATTTAATAGGGCCTTTTATTTGTTTACTCTGTATACAAGAAGTGGCTGTAATTAAAAATACTGACAGTTTAAAATTAATGAAAAAATCAAGTAAGAATGCTCCTAAAATGCTGCAAACTAACAGACAAAATAGTGTCATGGTTTCTGAAGAAAATATTTCTTTCAGCATGAACAATTTGATAGCACTACATTTTGGCAAACTTAGAACTAGGTAACTAAATAAAAAGACACTTTGAATGATTTGCTCCAAGTGAATGACAGAAGGATTTATGAATAATAATGGATGTCTGCTTAAGCTTTACAGAACAAATCCATGATACCTGTTTACAAACACAACAGATTGCTGCTAACGTACCTATATTAAATTTATGGATCAAAAAGTATTAGCCATTTGTTAAAAAGTCTGATCAGTTCTAATTCAGAATTTTGTTGCAGAATCTGACTGCCTTATAAAACAATCAATGCTTAAAAGACAAAAGTACATCCAGTGAAGTTTCACAAGTAATTAAATATTATATCAGCATCTAGGTTTACACTCTATAATACAGACATTTGTAGCAGAAAAAAGCTTAGGAGAAAATATGCTAAGATAATTACAACCACAATCAGACTTGTAGTTAGCTTATTGGTTGTGATGGGCATTTCCATTGACTGGCGTCCTTCATGAACCCTAACTTCTGGAAAAATAAATGTCACTTGTCAATCATATCCTCTAACAGCTTGTGCTGAGGGCAGTTACAGCCTTTGCCTCACCCTTGATACAATACTAACTAGAGCAGGTAAGTAGTGAAAATGAAAAAAAAGGAGGTAGAGCTGTTTTTTGGCCATAATACTAAAGAGTTGAATGCATCAACATTAATTATTTAAATAAATTTGATTTCTAATATGTATAGTCTAATCTTAGGCTCAGCCCTAAAGAATACAAAAGATTAATAAGAAAACAGTTAATATAGTATCAAGAGAAGCAATTATATAAGCACAAAGAATTATGACTGTAATAAATTATAAGTTAATGCATACAAAGTAAGAAAGATTTTAAGTATACATAAATCTAGAAATTTTATACAAAGTGACAGCAGTTGGCTACTGCAGTTTAAAAATAGTTTTGGAAGTAGATTATTTACCAACAATTTAAATATATGAGTAAGATTTATCAGAATCATTGCATTTTACAGTTTTGTACTATATACAGTTGCAACTCCAAAAGATTAACGGCACCAGGGTCTTTTCAGAAATAAGCCTTTCTTGGAGCTGGTGTTGTTGTTTTATTTCTGAAAAGAACCTTGTGCTGTTAAATTTTTGAAGTTGTGACTGTTTTGGATCTTTATTTTCTTTTTAGGATTGTGGAACTTTTTGTGAGTACAAGGATTCGGATCGGGAAAGGACAACAAACATGAGAGCCTGTTCTACAATTCCCGCTGTTTACACTGGAATAACTTTGATTGGGTCTGTGGTTGGTGAGGATGGATAATACACAGATGGAGGAATCCATGACCTTAAGCCAATTGTTAGCGTTAATAAATAAAACCAATGCAAAAGTGGATGTGGTATGTTCAAATATGAAGGAAATTGCCAGCTTGAGGGACAGATTTGCTGTAATGAGTGAAAACACTGGTTGGCGACTTCCAGGGTCAGTGTAAGTGAGGCATCCCACTCAAGGGTGCTAGTTGAAGGAGGTGTGTCCATTGGTGATAATGAGATGAGTAGGAGGGGTCAAGTGGATTTAAATATCCCTCCTATACCTCCCTTGATGAACAATGGAGACTTTATTAGTTGGTTTAACAGAAAGCCGAAACCAATGAGTAGTCTCCAAGAGGGAATGGCTAACGAAAATGATCCAGTTTTGGATTTAAGGCAAAAAATTTACAAACTTGAAAAAACCCTTAAAAAAGTTAGGGGTTTACAATTGCACATTGTTTTTTTGAGGACTGTATTAAAGTGCAGTGAGTCCTGAAGGGATTAAGAATGTGGAACTTTCCAAATAATTAGGTGAGTGGCTCCATATTACACCAGAAACTTTTAGAGATTTTCGACCGCATGGGGATGGACTACATGCAGTTGTTGATTTGGGACAATGAACGGCAGTTGGCTAAGTTGAAGGAAGAAATTATTAAGTTACAGCGAGAATTCACTGAACACGAGTTGTTTGACGTAAATGGATTGTATTGCAGTATTTTTCCATGACTGGAGCAGCACGAGAATGCAGTCAAGGCAAGTAAAGGAAAAAAGCTGAAAAGAGATGAGGAGGATTATACACAAAAGAGGGCATATCCAGTCCCAAGGACTAATGTGCAACAGAGGGTCTCGTTTGTGGAATTGGATGAGTTACTAACGGAGGTATCCTGTATGGATGAGGAGGAAGAAAGGGAAGTGTTTAGAGACTCCAACACCAATAATGGGCAGGATTTTCAACAAACCCTGAGATGGTCGGCGAGGTTGAAAAGCAAAAATGGGCAGTGGATCCCAAGAAGCAATGGACAGAACTGTGGGGGGTATTGAGATCAACAGGGGGGATCAAGGCAGATGGGCAGGTGGACCCCCATGATACCACCAGCAGTAAGTGGACTATTTGTTAACAGCTCCTTTGAGACTGTCAATGAAGTTAATAGTATGTATGTGATAGAAGGTATTGAAAATTGTGAAAACACATTGAATACCCAGAATCAAGTATTGTCAATTGAAAAAATCTTGATTTTGTAAACAATGTTGAAGATGTTGCTCATAACATGTACGATGAGAATTTGCCAAAAATACTTATGATTATGTATCTCGGATTGGCAATGAGGTAGCAGAGGATTTATTGAACACATTTGAATTTGATAGTCTAGAACAGTTGCAACCCAGCTTAAATTTGTTTGAAGTTGGGGGAACTAATGTTGTAGTCAGTGAATATAAGGGGTTAAAAATGTATAACTACACCAACAAAACACTGGATGCACACCATGGAGAACTGCTTTCAAAAGGGTTCACGTTTGTTCCTAAGGGGCAGAATCATGGAGTAGAAACCATCTTGGATGTGAAGTTATTTGCTAGGACTGCCAATTTGAATTTGCTGATGGAAAAGGAAGGTAAGAGTGATGTTAACAGAACCCCACTGATAAGAATTACATATAACTCCCCATTTGCTTCCCCCAGTAGCAATTTTTGAAAAATTGACTGAAATGGAAATTAGAAATTTGATGGGTAATCAAACTAAACAAGTATGTGATCATTTTACTACGGAAAAAAATTGTGTGCTGAGGGAGTTGAAGAAAAATCATCAGGTTAGGATCATGAAACTGGATAAGAGGGGAAGGGGTTGTGATTATGGGTCAACATGACTATACTAGTAGAATGCTGACCTATTTGATTACCACTATGTACTTTAGTGTAGTTTCTTTGAATGAGATAAATATCTTTAATAGTAGGTTGGATATGGTTTTGGAGGAATTGTTTCAGGAATATAGCTTCAGTGAGGAGGAAATAAGGTATTTGAAAGTTAAACACCCTAAGGTCCCCTCTTTTTTTGGGATCCCAAATATCCATAAATCCCTGGAGGATCCACCAATGAGGCCAATAGTGTCAGGAAGAGGGAGTAAAACTGAACCTTTACCAAAAAATGGTGGACTTCCATCTAAAAAAAATCTTTGATGGAAAATAACAAATGCTTAAGGATTCTTGGCAACTTTTAAAAAGTTTGGAAAGAATTGAGTTTAGGGAACATTTGTTATTTGTAAGTATTGATGTAAAAGATCTAGATTTGAGTATCCCTCATGAGGAAGGAATGGAAATGTTTCAAAATGCACTCAAAGAAAGATCTAACTTCTCTAGTGACATGGTGTATGTGTTGTCTATGCTGATGGAGTTAGTGTTAAAAAAATAACTTTGTGTGGTTCCAGGGAGAATATTTTAAGCAGACCCGGGCAGTAGCAATGGGTGCAATTGTAGCACCAGTTTTTGCAAACATTGTGCTTTGGTATTGGGAAATCAGGTTTGTATTAAATTGTAAGTATAAGAAAAACATATACAAATGTTATGACATTCTGGTGTTATGGGAAGGTACTGAGGAAGAGGTAATTGAATTTGTGGAATATATCAATACAACAACAATTTTTTTAATTTTACATATACAGTGGGAGATGAGATGGTTAATTACCTGGATGTACCTGGATGTACATTTATATAAGAATGGTTCAGATGGTTGTTTTGAGTCAGGGATATACAGGAAAGCTGTATACTCTAATAACGTATTGCACTTTGAGAGTGAGCACCCATTTGGCAGAAGAGGAACATTATAAAAGGGCAGATGATTAGGATCTCCAGATTAACTAGTGACAACAGCAAGTTTTTGGAGGAATTGGGAATTTTGAAGGGGTTGCTAAGTGTTAGAGGGTACCCTAAAACTCTCCTTGAAGGGCAGGAACAATATGTGATTAGTAGGTGGATGGAATGGTATCCTCCGTTGCTTAAAAATTCTGAGTTATAGATGACGGGGGATAAAGAGCCAAAAGTTGACTCATTTTTTTGAGTTATGATGTATGACAGTTATTCACCGGAGATCAGGAGGATACTGGAGAAGACCTGATGTGGGGTATTTGGAGCTTTTGGTTTAATGGAGAAGGTGGGTCCCAGCCCTAAGACTGTATATAGAAAAGGATGTAATATGAAATCCTTATTTGAAAGAAATTAGGACAAAGACAATAGATTAGTTCTGGGGAAGATGAGTAAGTGCGGAGCCTGTAGGGAATGCAGGTTTATGTATGAGACTAAAAACATAGTCATTAAATGTTATCAAAGGGGTATTCCGATAAAAGGGGTGTACAACTGCCAGACAAAGGGGGTCATATATGTGGCCCTATGTCAGACATGTAAAGCCTATTATACAGGAAAAACGGAAAATGAATTAAGAAAAAGGGTGTATCAGCACAACTATGCTATTAGATGACAGGATGGGACCAATGCCTTATTTAGGCATAGTTTCTTATGTAAGGATTTAAAAAAATTAGATTTTGTGTGTTAGATAAGGTTAAAAAGCAGGAAAGAAGGGGTAATTGGTCCAATTCTTTTGAATATAGGGAAACTTTTTGGCAGGTTTTTATTAAATGCTAGCACTCTGTCTGGTTTAAATGATAGGATTTCGATTAGAAGCTTGTTGAACTTAAGGGCAGAAGAGGTTTAGAAACTAAAAGCTAAAAACAAAAAATAAAATAAAAAAAACTAAATAGTGTGGTTACCTTTAGTAACAATAACCTTTAGTAACAAGAAGCCTTTACCCACTACCCACAAGAAGTTTAGATGGGGTATTACAGAGATACAAGTTTCAGCGGGGATTGTGTACAAATGTTTATAAATAAATATTTTGTAGGGTTTAGTTCCAAATGAAGGGCAATATGTATATTTATATTAACTAGAAGTTTTTACTGTTTTTAAAAAGAAATGTAAATTGATGTATGGTCACATGATTTTTATGAGGTATTTAAATGATAGGAAATTGTGTGTGTTTTTTGTATCTGATGAAGTTCCATTTTTATGTGTGAATAAAAGAACAAAAGCGCTTATACAGCCTTTCTTGGAGCTGGTGTTGTTGCCTTATTTCTGAAAAGAACCTTGTGCTATTAACTGTTTGAAATTGTGATTGCTTTGGATCTTTATTTATTTATTTTTATTTATTTATTTATTTATTTTTATTATATACAGATGAGTAACTGTCTTGGGTGGGATATATACATCATATATAAATGCTGTTCTGTAATATTTGCAGTGATATTCTCCTATAAGATAACCTTCTCTGTAGGATATAAGTTTTTTTTTTGCATATTTTATTGAGGAGACCCTTCCATAATTTGGGGTCTAAATGGAAACATTGTAGTTGATGCAGTGTAATTTAGTTTGGGAGTCAGAAATATAGTTGTCTTATTTATGTGTGATCTAAAGATGGAGGTGGATGTTCTCAGAGAAATTCCACCTGAAAAGGCTGGAATGGTTTCCTGCTTTAGTAATTTAAACAAAAGAGACCCCAGGAATAGGTCTGCTCTTTGTTTTATTTGCAGTTATTTAGCTTTTTGCAGGCCAGTACAGTGATGTTCTTTTCAAGGAGCTAGATAGATGAATCAACATATTTTGCTGCAGATGATTTGTAGTATTTTTTTTTGTTTGTTTTATATGATATAGAGGAAGTTAAATGGAGATCATATTCATGTTGGGATTGTAGAATACTTTTTTCAGTTTCAGCATATGTTAAATTTTCTAAAACCAAAATGTATAGTGTTTTTGTCCTTATTTTTATAATACGTGTACAGACTTTTAAAGTTTGATATAATGACAATGTTTACACATGCAGTGTTTTATAACCTGTGACATACCCAGGGAAGGGGTGGAATGGAATTAAAGTTAGTTTTTGCCTGGATCCAAAGATAATTGCTATAGCTTATGAGCTGTTATGATGCAAGTTATTGTCTATCAGGCAATGTGAGAGCTGGTGGTTGTGCTTTTCTAGCTGTGTTTTTATGAAAGAGAAAAGTTGGATTTACTAATTACCACATCTTCAAAGTGCAATGATGGAAAGTGTGGACAAGTAATTTATTAATGAAGCTGAAAGGTCAGGAGAAAAGCAAAACCAGATTCCTTTGGGACTCCTTCAGTAAGTGGTAAAAGTTTGGAGAATAACATTTCAATTTTCACTTTGAACATTCTTTCTGATATATAGCTTAAGAACCATTTTGAAGTTTTGGGATTAACTCATATAACTAAAAGGACACTGTATGGCAAAGTGTGGTGTACAAGATCAAAAGCTTGTATCATATTGATACAGACTGCTGCTGTGAGGTTAATCTGTCCATGTTGAGTAAGACCTTGTCTACTAGGCATCCAGATGGCAGTTGCTGAATTCTGCTCTGTCCAGAAACCATGCTTTCCAGAAATGAAATGGTATTCTGTAGTCATTCTGACATTTGTTTGTACAATATATTTTCTAGAATTTTACCAAATATGGGAATTGTGGAAAGTGGGTGGAAATCTGAGAATGAGCTGGGGAACATTTAGATCTGGAAAGGTTTTAATACACTGAATTTCACAAATCATAGATGCAAATTGTTACCAGCCAAGAGCAATAGAACCTGGTCAAAAAGACGTTTGATGGCACAGATTTTGCTATGTTTGAATAAGAAAGAGGATATAATGAGATATTTGAGGAGGAGGACTAATATCTGTTATAGTATCTGAGAATTCAGGGAAACTAAGAAAATTCTGAGAGGACTTTTGTGCAGAGGAGTGGACCTTGTGTATATTGGATTGCCTTATTTGATTAAACACTTCTTTGTTTATTTCCTCCATGGAGATTTACTTGTTTCAAAAATTGATTCAGGAGGACAATAAAAAGGTTTGTTGACTTTAACAGACTTCAGGCATTTGTCTGCATTTTGCTTTTATTAAGGTTACTGAGTCATGTAAATGTAGTCTAAGTTTCTGGGTTAGGGATCTTTTCAATTGATATCAGGCATCAGCTCTAAAGCCAAAATGTGATTTTAATTCTATATTCGCCATTGTTTTTAACAGGTTTGTATAAAATGCTTTCTTTGGGCAGGTATTTATTTCATAAGGTAATAAGAATGTTGGTTAGTGTTCTTGGTTCAAAGATGGAGGCTTCAGAAGTGAGTATGGATGACCAGTGTGGGATTTTAGGTCTGTTTTCTAGGTCTTTGCTCTACGATAAATACTGATGTTAGGATCTTTGGAAGATTTAATGGTTGAATGATAGAGAGCAGTGTTTATACAGAATGGAGGTGGGTAGTTATTGAGGTAATATTTCTAGGAAAATGTATATTTATTAAGTCTAATATGAAGTGATTACAAGTTTGGGATTTTGCCATGAGGATACTTCCACTACCTGGATGACACTCAGATCTAATTTGGGTTACTAGACATTAAAATTTGTCCAAGTAGGAGGGTGGGGAAAAGATAGGTTAGTACTGTATACATTTGGGTACCCTTAGTTGTAGGTGTTTTAATGTTAGCTATTTAGGTTCAAATTCTGAGATGGAATCAGACTGGGAAACTATTTTGATACTAACGGTTATTTTACACAATGTGAGAGTATCACTTCATACTCTTTCATCAGGCTCTGCACTGAAGGAAGAATTGTATCCAGGGAAGAAGTACTGATTGTCTGAAGTATTCTTTTTACCCCATTTCATTTACTGCTACAATATCTAGTGATGAAATGTTTAGAAACAAGTCTGTATATTCTAATACAGACTCATTACAGTTACCTGCTTACTCTACTCCACTTATCTCCACTTTGCTCCCCCTTTTCCAAACCCCCTCTCTCTCTCTCTCTCATACTGACATCGACCACCCTTTCTCTTTTGAATCTACTGACATATACTTCTTTTCCCTGCTCATTCTTTTACCCAAACAGCTGTAATTATCTTCTCTTCTCTGTGCCATCTATTTTTTCACAGACTATTTTCTAGTTTTCCCACATTCCAGGTAACCACTTTTATCTATTTCTTGTACTGTAACTTACATTAATCTATTTATTTTCCTACCTTTCTTTAGTAAAATGTAATTGGTTGTATCTAAGTTCAATGTACATTTCCAACCATTTGCAGAGAAGATAAACTTAAACAACGTAGTTTTGTCAAGATGAGGTTACTAAAGCTATGCACTGTTTTGCCCTCATCTATAGCTTTAGTGATCTTCTCAAAAAAGTCCACTAGGTTAAGTAGGCATGACCTGCCTTTAACAAAACTGAACTGGGTAGGGTCAAGTGTCTGCAGGTTCCCTATGCCATTGTTTAGCAGAATCCATGATGATTATTTCCATGGCCTTGCATATGATGACTAGACAGCTCTATAGATCTTTAATTCTCCAGATCTGTGGAAGGCTCCCCCTTTGTGTAGAGTGACTACTGTTACAGTCCTCCCTTCATTTGGCAAAAAGCTATGATTAAAAAGAGATTCTATTGGGCTTGACAGGTCTTGTGTCATGCTCTTCAGGAGGCATCCAGAGATATTAACAGGGCCCACTGAAACAGTGTTCTTGGCTTTAGAGAGCACAGGGAGGATCTGGTCCCCCTTGATAGGTGGTGGAAAAATGGTGGTTGTATTTCCTGAAATGTGATTGAGGATGATAGGGGGCTAAAATTGAAGCTAAATTTATTGGTCAGCAGATTTGCTATATCCTCTGTCTCTATACAGGTGATTCTATTCACTGTTAATTTGGCACATTGTTGGGTGTTAACTTTAAGGCTCCAGACATAAGCCTTATGGCTGCCCCTAAGCTATTTTTTATCTCAAATGAGATTTTGGTGGACATTATTAGTCCCTCGAGTTGCTTGTAAAGATAGATGAAGGATTTTTTACCTTCTTTTGTTACACAATCTTTTTTATACTGGGATTCCATGGGTCTATATCACTTCATCGAAACATCATTACAAAAAATGGCATTTCATCAAAAATGCCGTACATCGAATTCCCCTCCTGTAGGGAGCTGTGCCTCCACACCCTCGCTAATTATATATACCAACTCCAAGATTGCACTATAGTGGGGAAAGGGGAAATTTCCCTATCCTCGATGTACTGCGATCTCAGTATGAACAGTTTGACAAACGGTATGTTCGATGCAATTGCACTGAAAATGACATTTGATGAACTGATACGGACCCAGATTCCACCAGCATGGCTTGTTTCTGGAGGTTTTACTATGTTTATTTTTGGTAGGTACAGCTGTTACATCTGTCTTGATGCAGCTATTTACACAATTGAACAGGGTTTCTATGAACAATTCTGCATAGGGTTTGTTGGGGCTTGGAATTTTGCTAGACAATTAGTGTGAGGTAGTTAATTTATTTCTTTTGTTGTAGAAATTATTTATGGTGGTAGATTACCAATGTGGCTTATTTTTGAGTTAACTATGATATATGGTGTTACTAATAACTGTTAGCTCTATGCATTTTTCTAAATGGGTACAAAATTCATTAATGAAGTTTGCTGCTGCATCAAGGTCAGGGTGGTACATCAAAAGTGAATTTTGATAGCTCATCATAGATTAGGTTGAGATTAGCACATTTGTAGTCTTTATGTTCCGTCAGATTTGTAGAGCAGGTCACAGGTTTGTGAGTGATCAGACTTCACTGGAGAAGGACATAGTAAAGGAGTAGTGCAAGAGGTGGCCATATTTGTAAGAATTAGGTCAGGAATGCTGTGTCCCCTAGTAGTTTTGGTTTATTAAATTTAGGAATTTTTGGACATATCATACATTAGAGGTATATGTGTCTCAGCTAACTGAGGGGTAGGTAAAGTCACCCAAAGTAATGAAGTTTTTGTTACTAGGTAGATAATTCAGAACACTGAGAAATCCTATGTGGTGATCAGGGTGCAAAAAGGTGTTTTGTAACATGCTGTTAGTTGATAATTAATCCTATCTAGAGTGATCTGCAGTTTAGTAGGTTTGTGGGTCCCTAGGAATCTACCTGGAGGTAATGTGCTCCTTGAAAAATATGGAGACTGTGCCTCAGTTTCCATCGGGTCTGAACACATGAAAAGCACAAAACCCAAACATAGGAGGAATGCTGTCTTTACAGTTAACTCATGTCTCAGTAACAATGCAAACATGAATGCCTTACAAATGCAGGAATGTCTTATGATCAAGCAATTTATTGTTTTGACTTCTGGCATTGAGGGGAGCCACCTTAATGACATCCAGTTTCAGGACTGATATGTTTGTCATGCTGGAATGCCCATCAGCTAGACTCTCTTAAAAAAACAAAAAAGCCACTGGGGGCAGCAATGGCTTTTGCCATTAGGTAGAGGTCTTAGAATGAGAGTTGCCATCCTTAGTGAAGCAAGTTGGGCTGTCAAACATCTCATCCCATGCTGACACATTTTGGATCATATTGGAATGGCTCAAGCAGTTTAAAAAAGTATTGAAACTGATTATATTTTGTTTTTTTTGTATCTAGGCATCACTCGAGGTGAAGGAAGAATTCCACTCAGAACCATTTCTTACCTGCACGTGTAGCTTACATGGAAAGTTCTGACATGTCTCTTTGCATGCCCCTCAGGGTTTTACATCTCAAATTATCAATTCCTGCATGCACCACTACCATTAACCCTTGTAATATCAGAAATCCTAGCACCTGAAAGACAACTGACTGTAACCATCACCTTGTCCAGCTTTATGGATAACAAGGCAGTGTGCCTGACAGAGTCCCCTATCACTAACAGATTTCTGTTGCTATTGGGGTTCAGAGTGGTAGATTTGGGGAGTTTGTGCTCAGAGTAACTCTTTATGGAAAGTCTATATGAGAAGGGTTATTTAATATTCTTAATTTAGTGAGGATTTGATAGTGATTTTTCTACAGCCTCTGCAAAAGACATTTTGGTATTTTTCCATTAACAGGCAACAGTCGTCATAATGTATTTAAAATGCAAACAACATGGATCACAGCAGACCAAGACACAGTTAAGCAGGAGGCAGGAAAGTGCTAATCTGTTTGAACATTAATGAAAATACTTCAGTTTTTGGATGTAAATGTCGCCACATTAATTACGGCAAATAGGACTGCAGGTGGTGGTGAGCACTGCAAAATTGTAGGAAGATACAAACGCGGGGTCCTTCGGCAGGTAACACGATGTAAAACAGAAAAGAAATCCTTACAATATTTTGCTGTGTTGTTCCTGTACAGCCACACAAATCGGAACACTTCTTTTGTACCCTTAACCATGATCCCAATCACCTTTGTACCAAATGTAATATTAAGAAGCGACACATGTATTTTCCACAGTGCTCCTGCTCTATATACCTTAACTGAAAAACAGATTTGTGGCTGTTTCAAAAGAAAGGCAAGAAACAAAGATCCCAGAAAGGGAAATTTACAGTTATTGTGAATGCATGGGTATGAATTTTAAATCTGCAGTTGGTAAGGGCCGTTCACAAAAATTATATCCTTTTATTCACCATCATATATTACAGTACATAAACCTGGTAGTTGACTGCTGCGGTTTCTTCACAGTCTTCGGGACAGTTTCTTTTACAATTTACAAACATGGCGAACTTGAATGTTGTATAACTGTTGGATGATCAGTTTATACTGTTTAGGTATTTCATGAACCAGTGTAATGAATACAACAAGAAATGACATGTAGACAATAGTGTAAATATGTAATTTCCATTATTTTGTTAAAGGGTTTGTTCCTGTAGGAAAAATTCCATTACAATATTTGGCCTGCTGCCCATTAATGGAAAAGTACCGACATTTTCATATGATTAGTGAAGGACTGTGGTGGAGGTATATGAAGCTCAAAGGGCAAGTTTATTGGTGAGAGAAAAGCCTCTACATTAACTTGACATGTATACCTCTTTCAGATGGAGTTAGTATTGAAAATAAGTTCATTATCTACGAGCATAAAGCAGTTTGTACACTCAGGAGACCCTAGTGCTAAAAGGTTTTTAGCAAAAGGGAAACTAGCAGAGTGACTTTCCATCTTGTACAGCACACAGGTGTTTAGACAAGTAAAGTAAATGCTGCAGAATATGTAAATAATTAAGATACAATTCACAAAATTAACAGAAGGCTCTCCAGTGAATGCTAGTCTTGACCCTGATGTTGCAGATTTTAAAATTAAGACAGGAACAAGGGTTAATACTTCTATAGGTTCATAGGTTCATAGGTTGGTACAGGGCTATCTGCCCAAAGGCATATATTAGCCCAGCCACATTGTGCGGTATTCACCGCCCCTTTAGTAGTTTCCTAGACCCTTGTACTAGCAGCTAATACCCTTGTCTCCTATCTAGTAGTGCTGTTGGTGTGATCCCCAGTGTGAACTTTCTGTTACCCATCCACTCATCAGGGTTCCTCTTGAAGAGTGATAGTGAGGGGCTCTGTCTTAGATCAGGACCTTGTTCCATAGTAAGGGAAGTCTCTGTGAAGGGAATCTATCCCTCCATCATGTTCTATTCATTGTTGTGTTGAGGTTTATATCCCTAGAGCGTGTATCTCGAGTAGATTTGGTTTTGCTAAGATGGAGCATGTTCAACAGTTTTGGGTTGGACATGGCTCTGTACGTTAGACAGAGATCGCCTCTGAGAAAGCGGTATGCAACAGAGAACAGTCTTAGCTTTTTCAATCGTGCTGCATAGGGCAACTGTTTGAGGCCAGTAATCCTCTTGGTTAGGTATCTTTGTGGTCTCTCTAGCTGCTGGAGATGTCTAGCCAGGTACATTCCATTTGGTGCATTGTACTCAATAATGGGTCTGATGAGGGAAGAGAAGAGGGGCACCATTACATCCTTAGATCTTGATGCGAACCCTTTCGTGATCAGATGGGTCACATAGAAGGATTTTCTAACCACTTTGGCAACATGGTTATCAAAGGAAAGCTGACTATCTACTTGGGTCCCTAGATCCCTTATTTCTTCTTCAGATTTCAGGGGATTACCTCCTATGTTGCAGTTTGCAGGTACTCTGTTTTTTCCAAAGGGGATTACTACGCATTTTTTTGCATTTAGCTTGAGACCATGGCTTTGACACCATGCATCAGTCTCATTTAGGCCCTTCTGAAGGATCTCCATGTTGGCCGGAGAGACTATTATAGCACCCAGTTTGCAGTCGTCCACAAACTTAGTCAGCCACAGCCCTTCCGTGCTTGCCTGTACTTCTGAGAAGTATATGCCAAACAGGAGGGGCCACAGGACAGAGCCCTGAGGCACAACACTCATTACTGGTCTGGATTCGGACATAGATCCCACTACTCTTACTTTATGGGATCTGTCCGAGAGCCAGTTTGCGATCCATCTTGTGACGTAAGGGTTTATTCCCAGGCTGGTGAGCTTATCAATAATACCTGAATGGGGAATGGTGTCAAATGCTTTAGCAAGGTCAAGGTAAGCCGTGTGTACCTCCTTTCCCTTATCTATAGCCTGAGTAACTGTCTCAAAGAAAACCACCAGGTTCAGGAGGCATGATCTGCCCTTGACGAAGTCGAACTGTGTGGGATCCAGCGACTGGAGGTGCCCAATCTCTCCATTTATGAGTTTCATAATGATTTGCTCCATAGCCTTACAGATCAGACTGGCCAGGCTTATTGGTCCGTAGTTCCCAGGGTCAGTTATGGCCCCACCCTTGTGTAGCGGGACCATCATTGCCGTGTGCCATTCTATGGGCACATATCCTGTGGAGAGGCTGAGACTGAACAGGGTATTAAGATGCGGGGTTAATTCCTTTTGGAGCTTGCGTATGACACAGCCTGGGACACCATCTGGTCCCATGGAGGCAGTGTTTGTAGCTTTAGATAGAGCCTTGTTAACCAATGTGTCAGTAATAATTGGACTTACACAATCCCCTAGAATGGTAATAGGTCCTGTAGGTGGTGGGAGGGGGGAGAAATTTGCACTGAACCTGTCAGCCAAGATGTTGGCAATGTCAGTGGGGTCAGTGTATTTTGTTCCATTTTGTACTAGCTCAGAACAGACCTGAGGATTGCCATTTAGGTTTTTGACGTAGCCATAGAAGGCCTTATGGTTATCCTTGGCATCCTTGGCAACTTTCTTTTCAAAATTAGCTTTAGTTGACTTGATGAGGGCCCTCAATTTCTTACTAATGCTGATCAGGGATGATTTTTCTACTTGAGATTTGGCCTTTTTTTGTATAAGTCTCCTCCTTTTATTGTAAAGTTTGCTTATGGCCGAGCTCCACCAGACTGGTTACTTCTTGCTTGAGGAAGGAGTCTTGGTTTTATTTGGGATAGCACGGTCCATGCAATCCTGAAGATGCATATAGAGTGCCTTGGTGTAGGATTCCGCATCCTGGATATCATTATCCTTCTGCAAGGGAATAGTGAAGCTTTCCACTTCAGATGCAAGTAGTTTGAAGTTTGCTTTGGAAAGGGTTTTGACTATGGTTTCTTTGATTGGGGGAGGTGGAGGAGTGAGGATGTCCAGGGTTATCAGTTTGTAATATAACTATATCTAGTTCCATGTTACACAAACTTTATGATTATTTGGATTTTTAATACATTATTATGTATACACATGCCAAGTAGGCATTTAAGGTCTTATTAGACCATATTACTATCTTATGATTGGATATTGCATGACTGGCAGATACTATATAGTATCAGGTGTTTTGCTGTTGGCTCTCCACTTTTTCTATTTTTGTGTGCTCCACTGAAGAAGGTTATACCGAAACCGGTTTGGAGCTTGGGGTAGATTTATATATCCCTATGTGACTTTTATAGCTTATTAAAGCTTTTTGGAACAAATTTTGCTGGCCGTTGTGTTGTTTCATAGTTTGGTTGGCCGTGCAAAGCTTTGCGTGAGAGGTTTGGTGTTGATTTTACGTTGATTGTACCTCTCTGGAAGCCATTGTTCCAGTTGTCGGTGGGAGAAGACTCTTCACTCTGGGGATTTTTCATATGTTACGAGAGATGCCAACGAGTAGTTCGTATTTTACATTATGGACTTAACATGCAATAGAGTGGAATTTGATATACATCCATTCATTTGTGGCCAGATCAATGTGATGGTTTGTGTGCATTTTTTCGTTTGAAAGTCTGTGTGGCGTACTTTCGGATTACATCCACCATTTTGGAGCCAAGCGAACGAGAGGTTTAAGGTGCAATCCAACGTTCGGAAGTCAGCGGGATTGGCTTTGGTCCGTCCTAAATGGATATATAAGGATTTCAGGTACTGTAAGACTATTGACTGGGTGTATATTCAGTCTTTTTTATGTGCTGAATAGTGGAATTATGTGCTAAAGTTCCTGGGTTTCTAAAGTTTACATTGGCAATAATTGGTCCTATACTGGGACTTGATTTCTATATTCAGGGCTTCAGTTTTAATTTGGTCGATGTGTGCAACTGTGCCTAAGAGATCGCATTATTATACTACGAAGTAGGAACCGGACGAATGGGATGGTTTATGTGCAGCATAACAGTTGAAAGCTAATAAGCTGTTGATTTGAATGACACCATTTTGGGCGAGGTGATCGGAACGAAACGAGACGATCAAAGTGTATTTTCACATTTGGAAGTCAGCGGGTTTCATGTTTGGTCTGTGTCCAACTGTTATACTTAACATTTGAGATACTGTGAGTTTACTAACTGTGTTCATATCTAACTGAATAATTGAACTATGTGTTAGTGTTCCTAAGTCAATATTTATATTGGTGAATTTGGCCTTATACTAGGACTGGATACCTATTACTTAAGGCATTCGTTGTGATTTGGTTGATGGTCACAACTTGGTCTAAGAATCAACGGAATTTAAGTTTTTTCCATCTACTGTTGTTTCACAAGATTGGTGTTACGACTATTTGGACTGTAATGACATTGGACCCATCTTTTTGGATCTAACGGAACATCAGAGGGGAGGTTGTGTGTCAGGCCTTTGGTATATACTATCGACAACCATATGGAACTTTTTTCTTGTGTTTTATTAAACGGAATACATACGGATGGCAGTGACTCAACGTAATTAGACACTTATGTGTTGAACTCCCTTTTGGGGAGTTTGTTATGCCTAATTTGGAACATTCTGAATTTCAATTTCTATTACCTATTTTGTTCTATACTGGTATAGATTATAACAACTGATTTACTAAAGTCTATATGGGTTTAAGTCAAATGTGTTTAAATATTATATCCTACTGATAGACTTTCTGATATAACACATATTAGGGTTTTTTGCATAATTGTTTAACCAAAAATTTGGCTGATGTGCTAATGTTGGTATGTTATTTTTGTAGTATCTATTATACATTGGTCAACACTGTTGTGGCAGCATTTATCCTGTCATGCTGTATAATTAATGTTTTCTTACACACGGATGGTTTGTGATGTATATATTTTTTATGACATATGATAGAACTCTTCAGATTGGTCCTCATTGGTTTTTGACTATTTATACCCTGCATATTCATCACTAGTTTATGTTTCACTATTTATTACTCTGGACCTGGTAGGCCCGACTCAGGCACATAAATCAGGTGGTGGATGCTATTTGATATAACATCATTTGATATAACATCATTTGTTTACGGCCATTTATATTTAACTAAGGCAGGGTTGATTACTATCATGGTCAACATTTTTTAGATACTCTTTTGTGACAACATTTACCAGGACCAATAATTAAGATTTGATACACAGTCCCCTTGGTTCAGGTATTTTGGGCTATATAAGGTATTTTCCTTTTGATAGCAGATTGGGTACCATTATCACTACAGTAGTTGGCACTAGTGGCAATTAGTCTTGTTGATAGATTTAGGTCATCAATACCTTTCAGGTTGGGGGGTAATAATAAAAAAACATATATATCATTATTCATTTTTTCAAAAGATTGCTACATCAATATTTAACTATTGATACATTTGATAGACGTTTTCTTTCCTATTGTCATGACCAAGACTTTTTTGAGTAGAATACAGGTCAGTTATGCAAGAATGAACAGTGTTTTTTGATCTGTCCATCTCATGTTTGGCATACATTTTGGTATATGCCTATTCCCTTGAGATACTGGTATTTTGGATAATTAGATTAGACAGAGACCCTATTTCTATTGCAGGGTGAATTAATATTTATCTGGGTCCTTTTCTTGGTACTGGCATCGTGCGACCCTAAATTCTATTGTACTGGGTCAGTTTATTGGGTAAATATGAATCTGGACAATATTTTACAGGGTATGTGTGCTGATAGGGAGGATATCCAGGTGTTTGGACTGGATTCTATCCCAAGCAACATGAATAATGATCAATAGGCTGCCCCTGCTGAAAATGGGTGTCAATCGGCCTTCTTTAATTTAGAGAAAGCCCTAAAAAGATTGCGAGCCAATATATGGCACCTAAGGCTTTTTAAGGCCTATTCTTTTAAAATATTAGTCCCAAGGGGGCTCAGAATCAGGTTAAAACCCATGGTCAGCAGATCTGAACAGAGGTTGACCAATGAATGGTATGAGGCAGTACAAGAAGGATCTATGAGATTTGTACAAATATTGTCAGATTATTATGAAAGGACAATAGATTTGAATATTGCTGAGGTTAAGGACCTTAGTCTTATCTTTAAACAATTTGAGTCCAACAGTAATTATAGCACTTTGGTGGCCAATTTATCCAGGGAACTGACCCAGTATGATAAATTGACCAAAGAAAGGAAAATCAAAAAATTCAATCGGGACGTCAATGACTATGGCAGGGGACGACCTTTTGAATTACAAAAGTCGGTCAGATTTAAAGATATGACTATGGGTAGGGACGGTGCCAGATCAAGGAAACGACCCAGAGCTATTCTTAAAAATAAGAAACACACATATACCAGTACCTCAGGTGATGAGTCTTCTCCCACTGACAGTGAGGACATTACATCTGATCACTCTCCAATTAAAAAGAGAAGTAACATACCTACCCCTTTAGGGGTACGAAGAAACGCCGCGGGGGGAGGAAACACTGAAATAGGTCTAGATTTGGACTCAATGGATGGAATAGTCCAAGCACTTCTAAAATAAATGACACTGAGTATAAAAATGTTCTCAACCTTTCTAAATCTGTGCTCACTCTGGAACAAGAAACAATTTTAAATAAAGGTTTAGGATTTTTACCTGGCTTATTTTGTGATCAATATCAAACAGTTAATGATGTTCTGGAATTTTGCCGTTGTCTCAATTTAAAGATATTTTTTTCTGAAAATGGCAATAATAATGCTCAAAGATCTACTGAGTTTAGATTTCTTAAATCTACATTCCAACCTCCTGCTAATATCCATGTCACAGCCTTTCAACAGGCTGTACTTAGGGACTTACATTTTCCACCATATGGTTTCAACATACTCAAAGACAATATTCATGAAACTGAAAGGAAGGCGCTTAATGAATTGAAAAATAACAATAATATAGCGATTTTAAAGGCGGACAAGGGTGGAGCTGTAGTAGTCCTTGACATGGACTATTATATACAAGAAGGATTACGACAATTATCTGATACGAAATGCTATATGAAGATGGATATTGATCCAACTTCTACATTTAAAAAAGAGATTGACAACTTTCTGAGTCGTGCAGTAGAGAATGACATTTTATCTACTACTATTGTCAAGCATTTAACGGTCAAGGATCCCAACAAACAGATACTATATTTACTTCCTAAAATACACAAATCACTTACTTCTCCACCTGGGAGACCTATAGTGTCAGGTCATGGTTCACTCACTGAACCACTATCAGCCTATTTGACGGAATATTTGAAACCACTCCTGGTTAATGTCAGAGCTAGAATCAAGGATACCACACAATTTTTACAAATTATAGCAGAGACCCAAATTGAATCTGACTGGTTACTTTGTACATTAGATGTAAAATCATTATACACCAGTATTCCACACTGGGCTGGTCTTCAAGCACTTCAGTTTTGGCTTGAAAAAACTAATCTATATCCACCTGGTTTTAATACCCTTTTGATTTGTATGTGTGAGCATGTTCTCAACAAAAACATATTTTACTTCCAAGGTGAATGCTATTGGCAACTACAAGGCACTGCAATGGGGGCATCCTTTGCTCCAATATATGCAGATCTTTTTATGGCCTACTTGGAAGAATATCTAATATATGATACATCTCACAACATTTATATTGTGGAAATGGATATTTGGCGAAGATATCTTGATGATTGTTGGATGGTGTGGTGGGCAGATATTGAATATCTTAAAGAATTTGTTGACTATCTTAACAGCAATATTTGGGGCATTGAATTTACAGTTAATAGTAACTTGACATCTATTGAATTTTTAGATGTCAATGTTTACAGAAAGCCTGACAACACATTAGGCACGAAAATATACAGGAAATATCAAGAATATAATACGTTGCTACATGCCTCAAGTATGCACCCCCGCCACACTGTCCGTAACATCCCTAAATCTCAGTTTCGTCGTGTCAAACGGATTAATTCCAGTGTGGATGATTATGAGGTGGCCAGTTCAGACCTTACGAATAGATTCCTTGATAGAGGGTATGCTGAGTTTGACATTAGATCTGCTAAATATTGCTCTGACAATTACACTAGGCATCAGCTTCTTGAATACCAGGACCATCAGAAAAAGAAAGGTGATGGGGTCTTGAGATTTGTCACTACATATGGTAGAAATAATCAGATTATCAGAGGAATCATGGAGAGGAATTGGAATATTTTGTTGGCTAATGACACTCTCAGACAACATCTGGGTACACATTGCCAATTTTCTTATAGAAGGGGCAAAACTCTAGGTTCAATTTTTTCACACTATGAACATCATGGAAGTGGAGGGGCCAGATACAGACAAATAACCATGACTGGTACAGAATTAGTGGGCACTGTCCCTTGTGGGCATTGTATGTCATGTAGCCAGGTAAATAAAACTAAACAGTTTAGTAGTGCTAATACCAGTAAGGTATACGATTTAAGTTTTTTTGGAAATTGTTCCACGAGTTGGGTCATTTATCTTGCAACCTGTCAATGCTCTTCATTTTATGTAGGAAAAACTTCTCGATCATTGAGGATTAGGATAGGGGAACATAGAAGCAATATTAGAAATAAGAAAATTACAAATGCCCTCTACCAACATACAGTTAAACACCCTACTGCCAAGTTTATGTTCACCATAATAGATCGTATTGTGGGTGACAGAAGTCACCAACAGGGGTGGGAAAATATACTTACACATAAAGAGAAATATTGGATCATACACTTAGGTGCCTTATTTCCCCCAGGTATTAATGACCATCTATAATCACATTAGGTATGTTTTATTAGGATTTTTGGTACTTAAGGATATTATTCTTATGGCCAAATGTGTGTTACACTGATGACCTTTTATGGATAGCACACATTTCTACTCCCTATGGTTACAGTATCATTTTGCATTACCATATTAATGTGGATGTAATTTTTGTTGTATATATTTAGAGTACAAAAGAAATATAACTATATCTAGTTCCATGTTACACAAACTTTATGATTATTTGGATTTTTAATACATTATTATGTATACACATGCCAAGTAGGCATTTAAGGTCTTATTAGACCATATTACTATCTTATGATTGGATATTGCATGACTGGCAGATACTATATAGTATCAGGTGTTTTGCTGTTGGCTCTCCACTTTTTCTATTTTTGTGTGCTCCACTGAAGAAGGGTATACCGAAACTGGTTTGGAGCTTGGGGTAGATTTATATATCCCTATGTGACATTTATAGCTTATTAAAGCTTTTTGGAACAAATTTTGCTGGCCGTTGTGCTGTTTCATAGTTTGGTTGGCCGTGCAAAGCTTTGCGTGAGAGGTTTGGTGTTGATTTTCCATTTTGTACTAGCTCAGAACAGACCTGAGGATTGCCATTTAGGTTTTTGATGTAGCCATAGAAGGCCTTATGGTTATCCTTGGCATCCTTGGCAACTTTCTTTTCAAAATTAGCTTTAGTTGACTTGATGAGGGCCCTCAATTTCTTACTAATGCTGATCAGGGATGATTTTTCTACTTGAGATTTGGCCTTTTTTTGTATAAGTCTCGTCCTTTTATTGTAAAGTTTGCTTATGGCCGAGGTCCACCAGACTGGTTACTTCTTGCTTGAGGAAGGAGTCTTGGTTTTATTTGGGATAGCACGGTCCATGCAATCCTGAAGATGCATATAGAGTGCCTTGGTGTAGGATTCCACATCCTGGATATCATTATCCTTCTGCAAGGGAATAGTGAAGCTTTCCATTTCAGATGCAAGTAGTTTGAAGTTTGCTTTGGAAAGGGTTTTGACTATGATTTCTTTGATTGGGGGAGGTGGAGGAGTGAGGATGTCCAGGGTTATCAGTTTGTGGTCGGATCTGACCAAGGATGGGGTGATAATGGGTGTGGTACAATGGGCGCCCATATTTGTGATGATTAAATCCAATATGTTGTCCCCTCTAGTGGGGGAACATACTAGTTGATCAAGGGCATTTGAATTTATAAATTCTATGAATCGCTGAGCATAGGAGTTGGAACATTGGTAGTTCGCCCAGTCTATACCAGGGTAGTTGAAATCACCCAAGATTATGGTGTTGGGTAGGACCTTTATATTTTCCAATGTCTCAAGGAATGCAGAGTAAGCATCTTGGGACATGGTGGGCGATCTATAACCGGCTACGACTTGAAATGTGGTTTTGCCTGCTGATAGTTGCGCATGGATGATCTCTGGGGCATCATGCTGTGCTACTAACCTGGAGATATGGGTATCCTTGATGAATATGGATACACCTCCGCCCTTTGTACTGCGATCCGGTAACTGAGGCTGGAAGGTAAGATATGAATTGTAACCTGGCAGTGCTGGGGTGCTCTCTTGAGCCTTGAACCAGGTTTCCGTCACTGCACAAACATCAATTTTCTCCATGCTGAGGAGAGCCTCGAGTGTGTGCATTTTGAGGTTGAGACTTCTGGCATTGAGTAGCATTACCCTTAGTTTTTGGTTACCTGTGCTGGTTACAGTGGTTGGTTTGTCCTTTGAGCCTTGCCTAATAAAGGCACTATGGGGACGGCAAGAGCCTTGGCCAGTATTCGAAAACCTAGGGGTGACAGGTGCAACCCATCTCTGGCAAACTAGTGAGGCTTGTCTATCATGTCATCCCAGGCAGACACTGGATCCCCTTAGAATGACACCAGAAGCTTAGCCAATTGTTGAAATTGATCATTTTGTCTTTGTATTGTGGTATCATTCTAGGTGAAGGTAGTATGCTACTCAAGGTCAGGGTCATACCAGCTTGGGCTACATGATCAGAGAGCCCCTCAATGTTTCTTTTCATGTAGTCCAGGGAGGTACATCTTAGATCATTCACACCAACATGTACAATGACAGCATCATACTTGTACTTGTTCTGGAATGACCTGAGTGCCTGTGTTATGTGGCAGATCCGAGCACCCGAGAGGCAGCTGACAGTAACCTTTTCCTTGTTCAGCCTGGTGAGTGGAACATCCGTGTGCCTTACTATAGAGTCTCCTATTACTAGCGTGTTAGGTATGGTGTTTTGCCTTATGGGCTGTTGTGAGGCACACTGCTGAGGTGAATTATGTGTTTTCTGGCTTGTGTTTGGGGGTGCAGGTTGCTTGCTTGTCTGCTTTGGAGGGCACTGTTTCTTTTTCAGATTGGTACCTAGTGCCTCCAAATATGTTTTTGTATATTTATGCGTATGTTTTGCCGGTGCTTGTTTTGTATATTCATGTGTGACAGGTGGTGTGATGCAAGTGTGTCCCTTATCCTCTTGACTGTCTGTTACAGTCATGGGTTGAGAGTGCTTAGCCTCCAGTCTGGCTGTGTATTTGCATCTCTCACAAGTGTTTGTGTCTAGAGGTAAGAGGAGAGGGTTGTCTGTATACATGAGGCAGTTGTGACACTGCCTAAGGATGCCCAGTTCAACCAGATGAACTGGAGAGTACACCTGAAGCTGACCTCTGGACATGCTTTGAAGAGTAAATTGAACTTAAGTCCTGTGGACGATCGAGGGTCTTATGCTATATTATAATAGTACTGTCTAGGAAATTTGGAGTATACTATGGAATATAGTATACTATAATATATTAAGAAATACTGCACTATGCACGGAGCAAGCAGGAAGATATGAAAAAGAGGGTAACTCAAGCTGTAGCTTTAGCCTAAGTGTAGGAACTTCCCAGTATGAGCTTGTGGTAATGACTATTATGGCAGATGAGATGAGACTGAGAGGAACTTCTGAAGAAAAAAATTATAGTGCAGGCAGGCAAAGAGCCACTAAATACGTGATTTGTCAGGGTCAGAGCTCAGTATTTTGCACCTATGGCATACAATTGGAGGGTGAAAGTATTTAAATAGATTAAAGGGAGAGACTTCACAAAATTATACTTTTGTGCTTACTGGCAATAGCAAAGAAAGAGGGAAGGGTTTTGTTGACAAATTAACATAAGGGGTGGGCAACAAGACACTACTGCACTGAGGAGTGGCTTCCATGCAGTCCAGACCAAAAGGTCAGGAATGTTACATTAGGCCATGCTATAAATAGTAATAAAATATAACAACAAAAAAAAAGAACAGCAAGCAATTCTGAAAAGGCCATTAATTAACTCTATTTCACAAAAATAACAACTGCAGTTTCCAAAATGGCTCTAAAAATCTGGCTAAACAAACTGTTCTAGTTAAAGAAAAAATAATGCAGCTACAGTTTAAATGCTTCAATTTGTAAGTGATTCTACAGTTGATGTTGCACATTTGACTGCAAGGAGAGTGCTGAGTACTGTTACTTACCTGGGAACTAGTACTTTGTGCGAATGCGGATACTGGGAAAAGAATGCTAGAGGGAGGATCTTTAGTCTCTGCTGCAGTTTCTCTTTTTTTCAACACAAAAGGTCAAATGCTGAGCAGGGAATTTAGTGGAATAGGGTAAGGGTGAACAAGGACTGTGTAAAATACCACCACACTGATAGTGGAATAGATGGATGTAATATGATAACAGCAAATGCTCACAAAACTGAGGCTGATACAATCTGTGATTTTATTAATTAAAATACCAGCCGTCATCTCATGATGGAAGTAACCATGGCTCGTCTGAAACCAAAAACATCCAATCAGCAGTAGGGGCCATGCTTGAATGGAGGGGCACCGTCCAAGGTATTTATAACAATCTGTACAGGTAAGGGGAAGTAGGCCAGGACACTACTAAAAAAATGGGAGTTGTAAGCAAGGCTGTCAGTGAGTAATATACAGGTTACGGATGCACTAAAGTGAAGAAAATAAAGCAGTCACTTTGATCAAAATAAGCATTACTATAAGATGGTTTGGCAAAGAAAGCTTGACAGAACAGAAATATGAAATTAAGCTACCTATATGAGGAAGGTAATGAAGATTGGAAAATGTTTGTTAGGAGTGAGGGAATGTGGCTTAGCTTTTACCAGCCAGCTCCCAGGGGATGACAGAATTGCACATAACCAGAAAACACCTGGAAGAATTACAGACAGTAAGCAGGTAAAAGGGTAAAACAGGAAGTATTATAGTATACAAATTGTTGTTTCAGGTATAAAAATGCATCAGTGCAGCCTATCACTCTTTTATGGTAATGCAACAACACTTAGTTTTACAGACTAGGGATGGGCAGTGGCAATGTCCTGTTGAAAAGGCAGCAAGATACACTACATGTCTTCAATTGAGAGAAATGCTAATGGGATTAGTTACACACATACACACACACACACACACACACACACACACACACACACACACACACACACACACACACACACACACACACACACACACACACACACACAACTGGGTGAGGTGTGTCTAAATGACAGTCCTGATCCAATATACAGAGAATGCAGACCTCTCGACTGTCCCTATTTTGGAGGAACATATGTACATATTTTCAGGCCTGATTTACCCCTGCATACAATGTACCTGTTTTTAGAGGCATGTACCTGTTTTCAGGCTTGAGTTACTTCTTCACACAATTTTCTGAATCCCCTTCATCACACATAATTTTTAAAGCTGTCTAGTACACAGAAAAAAACACACTGCTTGACCAAAATACTTGTGGTGCCAATAAGTTAAAAAAGAGGACACATCTTAGATCTCTGTTTTTCAGATGCAAAAATAAATGACATTATGTGGAAGAATTTTGCAGTCTAGTTCGTTAAAGTCTACAGATTTTAGACTGCCTCTTAGATAATGTGCTTATATTTTGACACCATTTTTCCAGCCCTCTGTTTTTTAACATGTGTTTCTGAGTACTAACCTACATTCCTAGGGAAAGTGGGAAGAATTTTGTGCTATCCAACAGTCATATTTTATGCAAATTAAATGTTCAGATATTTAGCTGGATGTACCTACTTTTCAAGGGCTTTCTACCTATTTTTAGTGTCTGCAGGTTGAGAGGTGTGCATTGGAACAATGTCCTGCTCAGAAAGCAGCAGGAGATACTACAGCTCTCAGATTAAGAGGAATTTTAAACAAGCGCTACAATGTCGATTCACTCACACTCTTGGGGAGATGGCAGGCTAAGTGAAAACTCCACAGTGCAGACTTTGGTTAAGAATTTCCTGGTATTTGCTTATAGGACCACAGGGAACCTGTTGGATAGGGTAGCCCATTTGTGAAATCAGTGCAATAGTTAAATCACTGTAGACGTATTTTTTAAAATAAGAAATGAAAAATTACAGGGAATCATAATACTAAACTGTATATGCACTTGTAGACAAGAGACATATTTAATTTTTATGGGTAGGATAGTTTTTATCTCCAATGAATCCTTGCCAGTATTATATGATGTAAAAAGGTTTGAGAAACATAACTACCAAATAATGCCATTGGGTCCATTTGAACTTGTCAATGGAAAAATATACTTTAAAAATGATCAAAACACGGTAGGTTCAGGTTAAGGCACTTTAATCTTGCAGCAAGGAGACAAAAACATGCTAAGACAGAGTTTGTCTAACTAGAAACAGGAAATACTTACATTTTTATACACTTTCTAATAAGACATTGCCTACCAAGCTGACGTAGCAAATCACAAGTTTTGTCATCATCATTTACTAATAATTGCTTTCATAAAATTCTGCTGATTTATCAATTTTTGTGAGAAACTTCCTAAGGAAAACAATGTGGCCTTGGGTACCACCAGTTAGATACATGCAATGTTACCATTCAAGGTACTATGGCTAATTCAAGCACAAAGCAAGCAGTTCATTTCTCTAACAATCCTTTGTCTACACTATCTCTAAACTTCTGCAGCTGCACATGTTCTCATACTTCGAACAGAGCTGATTGTTTAAGATCATTACATTTACAGGATATAGCATTGTTCATTCATTCTCTCCTGACCTAGCAGATAACCACCTGTTTCTCAAGTACATTTCAAAAAGGCATAAACACGAATATTGCTGTGCTAGCAATTACTAGGTCAGAGGGCATCTTGCAAGTTTCAGAAAGCACACTGCAGTTTCAAAAAGCATCTCTTCAGTCTCATATGAAACTCAACTATATATAAAACAGTGCATATAAAATAGAATGAAAAACGTGTTAACTTATTTGGTTTCTAATTAGCATTAAGCATACACACATTAATACATATTTCTCTAACATTTCCCCCCTGTTAATACTTTTAATTCTATTTTCAAAAAGAATAAACAATTTGCTTCTTTTCCTAACCTCTTCCATTCAGGATTTGCAGTTAAGAAAGTCATTCAGTTTAAAACTTTATGAAAGTGTTTCACATTCTAGCAGTTCTTCAAATTCAGTACTTTGATACATAGTCTCAGAAACTGATATATCTATAAACTCTTTGATTCATTTTTTCATGCAGGGGATTCCACAACAAACACAAGCTCCTATCAGGAGTAACCCCACACAAATGGCAATCAAGATGTTCATTAGGATGGAACCCCACCCCCCAAACAAATTCTGGAAAAAGTCCATCAGAGGGTTTGGGCCTGGCTTGGTCATGGCCGGCACTTGCTGTATCACCTCAAGGTGGTCATTAATTTCATGCTGATGATCTGGTATATACGCAAAGCATTCTTCTTTGATTAAAGTGCACGTACCACCCCTCGCCACTAGGGTGAAGTCAAGAGCCATTCGGTTCTGGAGCACTACAGTTCTCATAGCATTCAGTTCATCAGTTATCAGTTCAAGAGCAGAGAAAGTTGCATTACTAATTACTTCATAGATTCATAACCCAGAGGCTTCCCATGCTTTGGAACAAGATCCCAGTTCGTATTAGGCAGAGCCCCTCACTGACTCTCTTCAAGAGAAATCTTGATGAGTGGATGGGAGATCGTAAGTTTACCCCAGGGGTCAAATCTGTGTCACTGCTAGACAGGGGCACAGTAAACTAATTCTATTATATAAGGGGACCTTCATTGTGTCACTACTAGACAGAGGCACAGTATTCTAAATTTATTCTGTACATTTTTGTACCATTTCATGGGGTGGCAAAAGCCACATCACTATGGCTAGGCTTACAAATGCCCCAGGGCAGATAGCCTAGTACTAAACTATGAAACTTCGAGAAGTTTAGACAGTTTTCGCAGCTCCCAAATCGATTTAACTGCACCATATGCAGGTAATATGCCTGCCCACGATATAACAGCATCACTCAAGTCCATGTGCGTCAGTTTGGTACCCACAGTATGATGGTCTTTCCAGCCCGCCTCGATCTGTCCCACTGGATTTTCAGGCTTTTTAACAGCTTTCTTGGCCACATCTCGGGTATTTCGAATATTTCCCTGAGGCAAGACTGCAGTGTGTCGTATGGCCGGAACCAGGTACCCCAAAAAACAACTGCCAGACCAATTCTCAGGTAACCATTTATATGCTTTTTTACCACACACAAAATAACAATCCTCTACCTTAGTAGTTACTTTGTTACAAAATGACTGCCCTGCATGAAACATTTTCCTATCTATTACAGATAACTGTTTAAAAGGATTACGTTGCACTTGGTCAATAGTCTTATGCATGGATTTAAGAAATGAGTCATAATTTGAACTACAAGTTCCACCCATGTTGTTTGCTTTAGTATAACATTTATACTGTACAGTCACATTACACTTGCTCCAATCCACTTGAATTGTGTCATTCTTATAAAAACATACAATTCCTTTTTGTGTCACAGGCAAATACAGTGCTACCTTATCATATGCTTTAATAGCTACGGTGTCATAAATCAAATTTTCCCAGGTCTTATTGACCCCTAGGGGGACTGCAGTCATTAATAACCCCCTGTATGCTGTTGGTATGGCTGTGCAAATCCAGCAGTTCAAAACATTAAAAGTCTCAGCATACACACGTGTAATTGCCTGATAAGTGTTAAAGTTCAGGTGTCAGTCTATGTTCGGTTCATCACGTTTAATCAGTTCAACTTTTGTGGCAGGAAAAAGGAAAGGCCACAACAAAAAGAACAATGTTATCAGTATAGCTACCAGAATAATTATGCAAGTTTTCTGAGGTTGTTCTGCATCTCTGTTTGCTCTATACCTGGTCATTTTGTTCTTGTTGTACAACAGTAACAAGGTTTTTGTCCAGTTCAAAGTTCTGAACCAGTTTACAGTGTGTCATATGAATCCAGGACGCTCGCTCCATGATCTTGACTGCAGTGGGTGTCAACAGTAGTACCTGGTATGGCCCTTCCCACTTCGGAGAACTCCAGTTTTTTCTCTTCACTATCTTCACCCAGACCCAGGTGCCTGGGGCTACTGCTGCTTCTGATGGTCTTGTTTGCTCTTTATCTGAAACAGAATTTAACTGCAAAAGTTTGTTATTCAAAAATCGCCTCATATACCCTGCAAGTGAACTGTCAGCCTCCTGCTCTGCAGGCATGAGAGGTTTCCATTGAGGTGTATAATATGCCCTCCCAAACAAAACTTCAAAAGGAGTTAACCCTTTTGCATTTGGAACATTTCTCATGCTTAACAGTGCCAGAGGTAAACAGTGCACCCAGTTCTTTTGTGTCTCACTAATCAAATTTCTATGTTTATTCTTCAACACCCCATTATGCCTCTCTACTAATCCTGCAGATTGGGGGTGGTATGCACAATGGTTTTTTAATGATATCCCGAAATAGCGACTAAGTTTTTGTATAGTTTGATTTACAAAGTGTGTGCCATTGTCACTATAAATATTTTCCGGTATGCCAAATCTAGGAATAATTTCTTTAACAAGGACTTTTGCAACAGTAGCTGCATCTGGATTTTTAGTTGGAAAAGCTTCCACCCACTTAGAAAACATATCTATAATGACAAGGCAGTACTTCTTATTTTCGCATTTGTTCAGTTCTATAAAATCCATACAAATAGTATGAAACGGATACGGTGGTATAGGGGAAACTCTCTTGCTTAGGTTTCAATGCCCCTTGTACATGATGCTTGTTACAAACATGGCATGCTGCACAAAAAGGTTTTATGTAATTAGTAAATCCATACATTGTAGACACTTGATTCACTAACTACCATCCCCCCTGTTGAGACATGGCTCTGTCCATGACTCAACAAAGCTGCATATCTAAACAAGTTAGACGGTAAGATTGGTTTCTTTTCTTTGGAGATGTACAGTCCCTTCTCAAGGATTGCTCCTCGTTTTATCCACTTTTGTTTTTCTACATTTGCAGTAAGTGTCTGCATTGTTTTCAACATTTCTAAATCCAAAATGATGGTTGTAATTCCTCACTCAAAAGAAAAACTTATGAAGCTGAAGCTGCTTGTTTTGCAGCTGTATCAGCCCTTGCATTACCTTTTGAAATTCTATCCTGTTGCTTGGTATGAGCTACGCATTTGCAAATAGCTACTTTCTGAGGTAACTGAATAGAGTCTAACAAATCTAAAATAAATTGTGCATGGTTAATTGGTACACCAGTAGATGTTATCATTCCTCTATTTTTCCACTGCTGCGCAAAAACATATACAGTAGTAAAAGCATACTGACTGTCAGTAAAAATATTTACTTTCTTACCTTTTGCTAAGGTACATGCCCTTGTCAAGACAATCAATTCTGCTGCCTGTGCAGATAAGTTGTGTGGTAAAGACTTCGCTTCTAAAATCTCAGTATCAGAAACAACTGCATACCCCACTAGATTCTGTCCTGTAGGACCCCTTCTGCACGAGCCGTCCACATAGTATGTCACCTCGGCATCATCCAAGGGAACATATGTAAGGTCTTTTCTAGATAGTGTCTTTTGCTCAGTCTCTTGCAGGCAGCAGTGTGGTTTGCCATCTGCAGGGGTTGGGAGCAAGGTTGACGGATTCAAAGTTGTGCATCGTTCAATTGTCATATGAGGTTGGCTCAACAGTATAGTCATACAGGAAAGGTGTCTAGCAGGAGAAAGATATGCTACTTTTTCTTGCAGTAAAATAATCGCGACTGCATGTGGCACTCTCAATGTGAGAGGGTGGAACAATACTACTGAGGCTGAAGCCTGCACTGCCATTGCAGCTGTGACTACTGCTTGTACACAGTGGGGCAAGGATCGCGCCACTGGGTCTAACTGTGATGAATAATAAGCTATGGGGTGTTGTTTGTCCCCATGCTGTTGTGTTAACACTGATGTCATATAACCTTGCTTACAGTCTACAGTTTGGAAAAATCGCTTATGATAGTTTGGTAATCCTAAAACTAAGGAAGAAGCTATCAGTTGTTTCAGTTTGCAGAAAGCTGATTCTACTTCTGGTGTCCACTGTAATAAATCCTGTGCTGCCATCGGCTTTTTGAATATCAAATTAGTCAGCGGAGCAGACTACAAAGCATAGTTTGGTATCCAACTCTGACAAAAGTTAGTGGTTCCCAGGAAGGACATAATTTCCGTCTTGGTAGTTGGTCTAGGTGCTTGTAATATTGCTGTTTTTCTGTCTTCATCTAATATTCTGCCTTCTTTGGATATTACATATCCCAGGTATTTAACCTGTTTTCTCCAAAGTTGCAGTTTGTTCTTGTTTACCTTGTGTCCTTGAGTAGCTAAAAATTGTAATAATGCTATGGTATCCTCTCTGCATTCTTGCTGGGTGGGGGCTGCCAGCAGAATGTCATCTACATAAAGTAAAATATGACTACCTTTAGGTGGGATAAATCCCACCAGGTTACTTGCCATTTCTTGTGCGAATATCGTCGGACTTTCACAATATCCCTGTGGTAGTCTCGTATATGTATACCGTTTCCCCTGAAATGTAAATGCAAACCAGTGTTGGCTGTCTGGGTGTATCGGTATCGAGAAAAATGCATTGCTAATATCTACCACAGAAAAATACTTCTGTTGAGGTTTCAAATCATTCAATAAAGTGTGTGGATCTGGCACCATTGGTGCCCTGGGTATAACTGCGTCATTCACAGCTTGTAAATCTTGGACTATGCGCCATTCCCCATTTGCTTTCCTAACAGGAAATAAGGGTGTATTGCATGGTGAATCAGGAGACTCTGTTAAGACTCCTTCCTTAAGTAAAGCTGCTATTATAGGTTTGATTCCTATTTCTGCATCCTTTCTTAAGGGATACTGTCTTTTTTGAGGTCTAAATGCTGATTTTGGCATAATAGTAACTGGTTCTGCTGTATGAATAAGTCCTACATCTGATTTCCCTGTTGACCAGAGAGTCTCTGGTATGTCTTGTAAGGCTTTTTCCTCTTCCTCTAGGAAGAGTACTACTCAGCTATCCTCACTTGCTTGTGAGTGCACAGCAGGGTGTGTCTGTGTTATCCAATTAAATTTCTGCTTCTGTACTCCTTGTTCAGAGAGTTCTAACTCTGTCTGTTTTTCCCACCTTGTGACTTTTTCTCCTAGGTCTGCCCACTTCAAATTTCTATCTTTAGTCAAGCTTATATGTGGCAATCGATTAGATTTGTAAAGTGCTAAGAATTCCTGGGGCAATGAACAGCTTACTACACTGTTTCCTTCTGTGTCCCAGTACAAATTTCGTAATACTAACCTATTAGCATGGTTTTTAAACAACTCTTGCTCATA
This sequence comes from Protopterus annectens, assembly GCF_019279795.1. Taxonomy (NCBI): domain Eukaryota; kingdom Metazoa; phylum Chordata; order Ceratodontiformes; family Protopteridae; genus Protopterus; species Protopterus annectens. The sequence goes on from NC_056741.1 coordinate 1,238,272,063, forward strand.
TTCTTTATCAGGTCCTGGTCTGTTACAGTAATATAGAGTACAATGCAACAAATGCTGTTTGTCAGTGTCAATGGAGGGGGATTTACTGATGGCTATGTTCATCAGTTCTTCAGTTACTGCCCCTGGACCAGTTGTAACTAAGTCCTGGCTGTACCAATAATATGTTTCACCCTCCGGTCGCACTACAAAAGTATCCATTTGTCACTATGCTTCCATACCCTGCATAGTTGGAACTATGGCTATGCCAAATATTTGCATTATGTCTCTGCCCAAGAGATTCACCGGGCATTTTGCAGAAACAACAATTTTGCTTTTCTGGGTCATTCCTGAAACAGGGTCAGTTATTGCTATGTTGTGGGAGAGTGGCTCCCGATACAGCTGTCCATTAACTGCCTTCACTAATATGTAGTCTAGTGATTCTGAATTTTCTGGTAGTTTGGAAGGATGTATCAGGGTCCGTGAAGCCCCTGAGACACACAGAAATTTGATTTCCCTCCTCTCTACCAGAAGCGTAACTTCCGGTTTTGTGTCTGCTAAGTAGAGCTCTAAGCTCAATAATGCTAAGTCTAGAATTTAATTTCTTCATCATCTATGAATTCATGTACATCCTCTATCCCTTCTGTCACATCCTCTACCCTTGCTACCACATTTGCATTTGTCTTTTCCTGTTCATTCTTATCCAGTGATTCTTGACTATCATATAGTCATTCCTCACCCTCCTTATCTTCCGTGGTTACCTTCTTATTTAGCCTGCAATCCCTTGCCAAATGTCCCTTTTTCCCGCATTTAAAACATTCACCCCTTTTCTTTCTCTCTTCAAAGTCTTCTGATCATTTATCAGATTGTTTGTTTCCCTGGGTATTTTTCTTACCACTCTTCCCAGTTTGTACTACAAAGACTTCTGACCCATCTTCTATTGCAAATACTTGAGTTTTCTTTTTCTTTTTACTATTAAAATGCCTTTCGGCATGTCTTGCATATTCGAGTAATGACTGCAATCTACTTGTATGATGATCTACCATGTGCTTTGTAATAAAGCTGCTAATGGAAGCAATACTGCCTTTTAAGAATGCATTCTTTAGCTGTTGCTCATATGGGGAATCATGTGTTTGATCTTCAGGTACCTGCATTCCACAATGGTTATTAAAACATTCTAATAATCTGGCATAATATCTATCAACAGTTTCACCTTCTTGTTGTATGCATTGATTAATGCAAGTCCAATCAGCCCTAGGTTTCCATTTCTCAGAGATTCGGTTCATCAGACCTTTTACTCTGATGTCCAGTTCTGCATTTCTATGTGGGAGTGGTCTAAGCTCTGCGCCACGGGGATTCCAGTTGCCACTGATCATGTGCCAATCTGGACCTACAATTTGTCTAACTACTTTTTCTACTTCTTCTCCATTCAAATGGTAACTTAACCTCATGCCCTGTAAGTCTTCTAAGAATTTTCTAAAATTAACTTTTGGATGGGGAATTCCCTCTGTGGCTTTCCAGATGTCTTCTGGTGTCCACAGTCTATATACTAGGAGAGCTGGATCCTGTCCTGCCTGTGGATTTGGTACTTCTATGAGTGGACATATCTCTTCCTCACTCATAGCTTGTGAATTTCTATTTGTTTCATATAATTCAATATCCCCTCTCAAGTTGCGTGCTCGAGACCTGGTCTCGATAGGATCCCTGACAAATGGTTTTGATTTTGTAGGAACAGCTGGGTATAGTGGAGGTGGATCAGCTTGTCCACTTGCTTCATATTCTGGTAAGGGATGTGGAGGGGGCGGAGGAGGGGCTGTCGCTATTACCAAGTTATTATCTTCTTTATCTAAGAACATTGCTTTTGAATTTTTAATCTTTTGTTCCCTGTGATTTGCTTCCTCAAGCCACCTGTGTGCCTGAGGGACTCCTAATTGCCATTGCTTTTTTAGCTGACCTTTCGCATCTGTTTTAAGTTGTCTGACAGGTTTAATAAGTGAAGATCTATCTAAATTACCATCAAATTTGTATTTATCAACCCATTTTGTATAATACTTAACATTATCAGCACGCTGTAATTGCATATATTTTGCGTCTTCGGTTAGGGGCGGGTCTTGGGAACATTTCGTGCACTGATTTCCCTTGTTATGTAAACCTTCTTCTCATGTGGTACCACGATTTTACACCTTTTCACAGTTTATCTAGAATAACTGTCTACCTATTCTTTTTCCCTGATCTATGACAAGACAGCAGTCTTTTTGTCCCTGATCTGCACATGCAAATCTCCTTGACAAAACAATACTGTAACCAGTCCCTGATCTAAAACAGAAAAAAGGTAAATTCCTCCTTACCTGACCCTCCGTGAGTTGATCCACCGGAACGTTGACTCGTCCTCCAATCCCAGATCAGAAACAGTGGCCGGCCTCTTTCAAATGACAATTCAGTCAGAGGTCTTTCAAAACAGAAGGGCCGATGTGGCCACTTCTCCGTACGGGTACGTGCCACAGGCCCAATTCTGCCCTGGGCCTAGAGAGAGAGGTACTTTCCAGTCCGAAGGACCAAACTGTCAAAGGAAAAATATACTTTAAAAATGATCAAAACACGGTAGGTTCAGGTTAGGGCACTTTAATCTTGCAGCAAGGAGACAAAAACGTACTAATACAGAGTTTGTTTAACTAGAAACAGGAAATACTTACATTTTTATACACTTTCTAATAAGACATTGCCTACCAAGCTGACGTAGTGAATCACAAGTTTTGTCATCATCATTTACTAATAATTGCTTTCATAAAATTCTGCTGATTTATCAATTTTTGTGAGAAACTTCCTAAGGAAAACAATGTGGCCTTGGCTACCACCAGTTAGATACATGCAATGTTACCATTCAAGGTACTATGGCTAATTCAAGCACAAAGCAAGCAGTTCATTTCTCTAACAATCCTTTGTCTACACTATCTCTAAACTTCTGCAGCTGCACATGTTCTCATACTTCGAACAGAGCTGATTGTTTAAGATCATTACATTTACAGGATATAGCATTGTTCATTCATTCTCTCCTGACCTAGCAGATAACCACCTGCTTCTCAAGTACATTTCAAAAAGGCATAAACACGAATATTGCTGTGCTAGCAATTATTAGGTCAGAGGGCATCTTGCAAGTTTCAGAAAGCACACTGCAGTTTCAAAAAACATCTCTTCAGTCTCATATGAAACTCAACTATATATAAAACAGTGCATATAAAATAGAATGAAAAATGTGTTAACTTATTTGGTTTCTAATTAGCATTAAGCATACACACATTAATACATATTTTTCTAACAGAACTCATGAAAAATTAGTTAATTACAGATTCTTTCAGAAATTGTAATTTACTGAATACTACAGCAGTCAAATAGTACAGTAGTCCAAACTACTGCTACCTCAGTCCACCAAACTGCTCAGCTTTTAACAATTCACTCCAGAATATGAATTTTTGCCCTCTGCACCCCAAATACCTCTATACTTAATTATAACTGTTCTGATGTTGGTTAATAGGGAATTACAAAAAATTCCCTTTTCCTGATTGTTCAGTCTTTGAGTTGCTATAATTAAGTTCATTGGGGAGGGTGAAGCCCCCACACACATTCTAAATGTTGGGGACTTGCATCCTTTTTTTACAGCAATTTCATCCAAAACATAATTAAAAGAATTTTGAGTGATATGAAATTTGATTATTATATCACTCATTGAAGTGACACAAATAGCTAAATTAGTTTTTCTTGAGCTGGTTCATAATAAACTCCTTTACTGCTAGATGTCCTTCCATATTACTGTTGCAGTATTCATCACTTCTGGGAGCTCCTGCCAAGGACAGCCCAACATCTGGCTAGTATATCAAAGCCTTTATTACCTAGGGAACGTCATATGTCAGACATATGTTCCCTGTACAAGTGTAGGGCATAAAAGTGAAATACTTAAGCACCTAACTCAGAACTTCATTGCCACCAGCCCAAAAGCCAATTTTGGCCATTGATCTGAATGTCTTTCACATTCAGTGGTTATACAGAGTCTAAAGTGGATATAAAAAGCGTACACACCCCTGTTAAAATACCAGGTTTTTGTGATATAAAAAACATAAGACCACAATAAATCATTTCAAAACTTTTCCCACCTTTAATGTGACCTATAACCTGTACAATTCAATTGAAAAACAAACAAATCTATTTGGAGAAAAAATATAAACATATAATAAGCTGGCTGCATAAATGTGCATACCTTTAAACTAATACTTTGTTGAAGCACCTTTTGGTTTAATTACACCATTCAGTCTTCTTGGGTACACACCTGCCATCAATTAAAGAGACTCTGATTAACTCCAAATACATTTCAGCTGTTCTGGTAGGATTTTCCTGATACTTACTTAGTTGCCTGCTAACAGCAAAAGCCATGGTTCGCAGAGAGCTTAAAAAGCATCAAAGGGATCTCATTGTTGGAAGGTATCAGTCAGGAGAAGGGTACAAAAAAATTTCCACAGCATTGGATATACCATGGAACACAGTGAAGACAGTCATCAAAAAGTGGAAAAATATGGGACAACAGTGACATTGCAAAGAACTGGATGTCCCTCCAAAATTGATGAAAAGACAAGACAAAAACTGGTCAGGGAGGCTGCAGAGAGAACTACAGCAACACTGAAGGAGCTGTACTACATGTGACAACAATCTTCTATATTCTCCATATTTCTGAGTTATGGGGTAGGGTTGCAAGGCGGAAGCCTTTTCTTACACAGAAAAACATCCAGGCCTAGCTAAAATTTGCAAAACAATACATCATGTCTCCCAAAAGCATGTGGGAAAATGTTCTTATAGTCTGATGAGACCAAGGTTGAACTTTCTGGCCACAATTCCAAAAGGTACATTTGGCGCAAAAACAACACTTTGCATCACCAAAAGAACACCATCCCCACAGTGAAGCATGGTGGTGGCAGTATCATGCTTTGGGGTTGCTTTTCTTCAGCTGGAACTGGGACTTTAGTCAAGGTGGAGAGAATTATGAACAGTTCCAAATACCAGTCACTTTTGGCCCAAAACCTTCAGACGAAAGCTGAAGAGGAATTTCACCTTTTAACACAACAATGACACCAAGCATATATTCAAATCAATGAAAGAATGGCTTCACCAGAAGAAAATTAAAGTTTTGGAATGGCCCAGCTACAGCCCAGACCTAAATCCAATAGAAAATCTGTAGGGTGACCCAAAGAGGGCTGTGCACAAGAGATGCCCTCGCAATCTGACAGATTTGGAGTGTTTTGCAAGGAAGAATGGGCAAATATTGCCAAGTCAAAATGTGCCATGCTGATAGACTCCTACCCAAGAAGACTGAACGCTGTAATTAAATCAAAAGGTGCTTCAACAAAGTATTAGTTTAAGAGTGTGTACACATATGCAACCAGCTATTGTACTTTTTTTATTTTTTATATTTTTCCCCTAATAGATTTGTTTGTTTTTCAGTTGAACTGTACAGGTTATAGGTCACATTAAAGGTGGGAAATGTTTTGAAATTATTTACTGTGGTTTCATTTTTTTATATCATAAAAACCTGGCATTTTAACAGGGGTGTGTACACTTTTTATATCCACTGTATGTCTTTCAGATAAGTACCCTGTCAGGATTCTTTTTTTTTTCTTGTATATTGTTCAGTGGGTTACATGTCATCCAATAAAGGGAAGTGTCAGTGTGGGAGGCAGATTCCTCATAAAGACTGCCATGATAGCTGTTGTTTCAGTGAGGTGTGTCTCACAACCACATTCACTGTTCCATCTGTCAGGCCTTTGTAGACAAGACCTTGCACAGCTGCCTTTCTTCACTTTTCATTTATCTCAACTACCAACATTTCAAGCTTTTTGCCTAGGCCACCATAGCAGAATCCGCATGGCCTGAGGTACAGCTGCTGCTTAAAAAGAAGGCCAATAAGGGTAGACCTGAGTCTGCTACTGTCCAACCTCCACCAGACATCTCTCTTGAGATCAGCTAGAACCCAAAGGATAGCCCAATATTACCTTCAGTTTCTCCTGCTGTGACCTTCTCAGAGGCTAGCATGGAACCTGCTTCAAGCAAGTCCTTGGATGCATTGCAAACATCCCCTGTGGATGTTGAGGGGGAACCACAGCTGGCTATTTCCAAGGGGCCCAGAGGGTTTCCTTAGATAGTTGTTAGTACCTTAATAGAATCCAAGCAGGGGTCTAAACATCTGCATTTTGTCAGAGAGGACACCTCAGTGAAGAAAAGGCAGAAGACTAAGCATGTGGTGTCAGCTTCCAGGGTTCCAAAACGGGAATGGCAGCACTTTACTCAAGGTTTGTTCAATAACATGATGGCATTGAAGCCTCCTCAGGAGGTTTTGGTTCCTGCACCTCCTTGGTCCTCTACCTGTAAGAGGGCTACAGACCTGGACTCTTCAGATGAGGATTCAAATTCTGAGGCTAACTCATTAGCCTATGCCTTCAGTTGCCTTCACTTTTAGACTAGGACTCTGAGGAAGAGTGATCTATCATTCCTGATTCTCCTTTAGAGGAGCTTTACTTTGGTGACAAAGTCCTGCACATGATGGAATATTTCAAATGGGATTGCTCCCAAGTATCAGACATCCAGAAGGGGTATTGTGAGTTGCTACAAGTGGACTCTCCTAAACCTTCTGCTGTTCCTCCTGTGTTGTCTGCTTTATTAAATACATTCTCTGCTGCTTCTTTGATACCAGATTCTCAGATTTCAGCTCCTAAGAGACCTGACAGGACTTATAAGGTTCTGGATGCCTGCAAATTCTTGTACAAGTGCCATTCCTCTTATTCTTCAGAGATTTCTGTATCTACTGATAGCCTTCTACACTGTTGCCTTATTCTAAGCTCTTTCCTTCAGATAAAAACAGTAGAAGCATGGAAAGGATTGGTAAAAAGGTATACACTTTAGCTACTTTAGCATTCAGGGCCATCAATTACCAAGCTCATATGATACAGTACATCCTGTCTCTTCTTTCCCAGATTGCAAAGATCATTTCTGATATGCCTGACTATGAGGTTAATGCCTCAGTTCTTTCCTTACCCAATTCCACTTCTCAGGTTTCCTGGCAGTCTAACAAATGCAGCTATGATGCAGTAGATGCATCTTCCAGAACTGCTACACCTGGCTTAGTGATGAGGCACTATTCTGAGCTTCAACTTCAGGCTTTGCCAAATAATACCAAAGCAAAGCTTCTGAACACTTCCTTGCATAACCAGAATTTGTTTGGTACTGCTGTTGATGACCTTTTCAAGACAATACCGGATCAAGGTAAGGTCATGAAAGAACTGAATTAGAGTCTTGTCTCCCTTATCTTCAAGTTCAAGAGGAACTACCCAGTAAGACAGCTTTTTTGTGTAGACTGCCTAGACAGTCTTCCAAAGGTAAGAAGGCTGCCAGACATGTATTTTTTTTTTGTTAAGCTTATTCAAATCTCCAGGCCACAGAAGCAGTCATTTCCTGACAAATTGGAAGTCATCTGACTGCCTGCCCCCCTCCCCCTTCTCTTGGCCAGGTCCCCCTGTCCTCAGCCTTTCTCTTTCTCTCCCAGCTTGGTGGGTGATTACCACACAGACATCTGTATTCTCTCCAATATCTGGTAGGGTTACTTTTTGACCTAAAAAACCCTTCCCTCTTTTACAGTATTTCCCAACCCCAAGCAGAACAGCTTCCTAATTTTCCAGGACTATTACAGGGTTGGCTGAACCAGGGTACTATTTAACTAGCTGCACAAACAGGAAGAGGTTTGGGGTTTTGTTCCATGATTTTTCTGGTCCCCTGAAAGGAGGAGTCTTGGAGAAATGCCTAGATCTTTTCTTTCTAAATACCTTTCTTATAGTATCTTCCTTCTGAATACTCTCTCTTCAGACTCTGTTTCCACTGTTGCTCCCCTAGGGTATTCTTGTACATGAAGGACGCTTAACTTCACATCCCTATCCACCCTCTATTCAGGAAATACTTGCATTTTTCTGTTTGTTCCACTCATTTTCAACTCTCTACTTTGCCCTTTGGGCTTTCAACAGCTCCAAGGGTATTCACCAAATGTCTAGCCCCTGTAGTCACCTTTTGCAGGCTTCAGGGCACTCAGATATTTCTGTATCTGGATGACCTCTTGCTTCAGGCTTCATTCCATTCCAAGCTGGTGCAGGGTCTTTATTTTAGCCAGCTTCTGCTGCACAGCCTGCTGTTCACTGTCAATGTTGACTCCATCTCAGGGCCATGTTTTCTTAGACTGCAGGTTCCAGACTGTTACAATGCTGGCATCTCTTCCTGCCTCCAAGGTTTTGTTCCTCACAAACTATTTCCTGTCTCTGCTTCCCCTGTCCTCCCATCTAGCCAGGGAGTTTCTCAGGGGTCTGGGGTTCATGGCCTCCATTAGCCCCATACTTCCATGGGCTAGTCTTAATATGAGGAAATTTCAGTGGTACCGGAAATAAGTCTGGTTTTAACACCTGCACCCATTGGACCAGCTTATTATTCTGCTTCCTTGTCTCAAACTGGAATTTCACTGGTGGATTCAGCAGCTATCTTTCAATCCATGTATTCCTTTCCACCCTCCTCAGCCATCTCAGGAACTCTTCACAGATGCATCAGAGCTGGGGTGCAGAGCCACTTTAGGCATACTGAAGGTAAAGGGCCACTGATCCCCTCAACAGAGGATGGATCACATCAACATCAAGGAAATGTGGGCTCTCACTGTGGCCCTTTAAGCTTTCCATGTGGACTGGGTCCCAGGTCCCTTGAAGGTCAATTCAGACAACACTACAATCATGTCAGACCTGGCTTTACTGGCTTGAATGTAACCATAAAGACTTAAAAAGTAAAAACAGTCATACACATTCAGAAGCCATGTAGCTGAAAAAGCGTGATGTCCTTAAGAGGTCATTTGCATATACCCCTTGGGCCTCCATTAAAGCAGGTTTAAGGTGTCAAACAGGAAAAAACTCTAGCTTAGTTTTTTTTTTTTTTTTTTTTTTTTTTACAGATTTTATACATACACACACACACACTCACACACATGCATTTTATATATATATATATATATATATATATATATATATATGTGTGTGTGTGTGTGTATATATATATATATATATATATATCTGTATATATATATATATATATATATATATATATATATATATATATATAGATAGATATATATATATGAGTAAATCCTCATGAAAGTGTGATGAATATAATTTTTAAGGCAGGGATCTATATTAGTTTTCAGACCAAAGGTGATCAGACCAAAGGGCCCTGCTAAGACTTACAACCAAACTTTAAAAGAGTTACAGACATAACTAGTCAAATGAGAGACTTTTCATCACAGTATATAAAAATACTAAAATAACAGAACACTGCTAGAAAAATAGCAAAGCTTCCATTCTCAGGGCTGACCACGATAGAGGTCAGAAACAACAATCATATGAGTTTGTAAGCAAGGAAAATTATGTAACCATTCAAGAAGCTAAGCCTTATGCATGTAGATGTTAGCAGAGTGCAAAATCAGCCACAGTATTCAATAAACTCCATGCAAGGAATAATGCTATTCTAGCACAGTGTGAACTGTGTCTGTTTCCGCATAGCCTTAACAGCAGCGTGCCTTGCATATTCATGAAGGAGTGCTACTGCTAAGGCTAAGTGGACACGAACACTACTGAGTGCAGGGGGCGTGTTTAAATAGTGCTTGCACATCTAACATGCTCCCTGAACTCTGGCACTTTTTAAAAGCATTTCAGTGTCTGCAGACACTGAAAGCAAATAAAATAGTAAAACAGTGTCCCCAGAAACTGAAATAAATAGGAGAACAAGAAATAAATGCAGGGGGTGTGTAACATGTAATGTCACACACACCCTGCATTGTCAAAGTGCCATACAGCACTTTCCAAGTGCTTTTAGTGTCCGTGGAGACTGAAAGATGGAGGTTTAGATAAGAAGCAATTGCAGGGGGTGCGTGACAGGTACTGTCACACCCCCCCCATGCATTGCGAAAGTGCCATACGGCCATAGCCCTCCACTCTACAGGTTTCTACAGAATGTCCACATGTCTGCCTCACATACCTCTCAACCTCGTAGAACAAGAAATCTGGATACAGCCATAAATAGTGGGGGGGCAAAGGCCCAAAAATATGGACACTTTTTAAATATTGCTCTTACTAATTTGGAAATGTGATAGAACAGGTTTTGCATTAGCACAGGTTTTCTGTATTTTTGGTGTGTTCCCCCAAATATCTGTCCCTACCTGGCAAATAGCAGAGGATTGGAGTCATGCTAATGCAATACCTATTATTCTGTTAACTGTCTAAGTTTGTAAGTGCAATATTTAAAAACTGACCCTATGTGTTCCCTTACAATTGACGTTACTGTGACTGACAAGGAGTAATGATACATCTAAATGAAGTGATTTTATTAATCCCCCTTTTGTTTTTCTATTCTAAGGTATGTTTAAGCGTAGCTGAGCAGGTTTGCGTGATAGGGTCCTCTGCTCAGCATTGCTTAAACATCTCATAGCAGCTAGATTAAAATGTATAGCTAAAATCCTAACAATGAGATATTGTTGTGGTTACAGTGATGGTTTTGTATACAGGTGTTCACGGTTCGAGTACCAAGACAGGCACTTACTTTGTACATGGGAAAGCATTGTTAAAATTAATTTTTTCATGTTAAATTATGTAGTAAGTGATATTTGTCACCCAGAGAAGTGAGTGCATCTAACATGTCATTTATACACAAGTATCCCATACAATATAGTCACACCCCAAGGTAATGTAATTAAAGCACATGGGGGATGTCAGGTAAAGTAAATCATATACACTTAATATGTTGGTAATGATGAAGTAATGTACAATACTGATATAGTTATAAAATGAAAACTGAGCAATGCTAAGCAGTGTTCAGTTATGCTTAGCCATTTTAAGCATTACTTAAACATAAATTCTAAGCAGCAGTTAGCTCAGCTAAGCAGATTTGTGCACTGTTAAGCAGTGCTTAGTATTTACCCCTTTAAGCACTGTTCAACTCATTTTAGTGGATTTGAGAACAGCTTAGCTGAGCTTAGCATTTTTAAAATGGTTCAATGACAGCAAAGGATGGGAATATGGCTTTATTTAAACCATGCAGGTGGGAATACAGCCAGAATCTGTTGTAATTTGATCTGTGCAGGAACTATGTCAAGCGTTGGAGAGGGCTTCCACTTCCAGGTGCAGCGCTGAGGCATTTTTCAGGCCAGGGTCATGGTTGGGCTCATCGTATCAAACCATGATGATAGACTGCTCCAGGGCCAGTACCAGGGCTCACAGTATAAAGCGGAGGCCTGGGACCATCTGGCACATGACCTGAACTGGTGAGCAGGTACAGCATTACTATGCTGACCTATAGTAGAGGGGGTCCCATTCAAATGACCACCCCGTGATTTCGACGAAGGAAAGACCGAACCGGGACCGAATGACCGACGAGTATACCGACAGTGATAGAGGGAGGTAGGGAAGTAAGTGCGACAAGGAGTTAGGGTTAGGCAGGTGTAAGTAATGTATGCGAGTGTACGGAGGTAGGAGTGGGTGTGTAAGGAGGAAGGGGGCACTCTTGGCCCCATGGATTCAAGATGCTTGGGACAACCATGCTCCAGCAGTTTGTAAGTATCACAGATATAGGTCTACCAGATTCTAGCCTGCGTATGTGATAGGCAGGTATGTATAATGTTTGTTTCTCACCCGTACAGCTGTAGTGGAGAGGGCTAGTAACATTTAGGCCCATGCAGACAGACTGACATGGATGTGCCGACAGGCTGGTGAGTACAGATCTATCTTCCAGTATATAGTGGCATAAAGTAGAAGGAGTACATTGTTTACTGCCAGTAGGTACAGTATGTATTGTGTCCAATGAATAGGTGACGTTTGCCACACTAATATTAATCCACAGGATATCCATTAATAAAAGTGTAATTTCACTGTAATAAAGATGTATACCACAAACTGTTGTGTTTACTCTGGTATGTTGTTGTAGAAATACAATATGTACAGGTTCTTCACAGCAAATATGGCATTCAGCATGAAGTAACTGAGGCTCTTCTGAGAAATAGCTAGTATGCAAAACAGTAGATTGTGGAGTTGTAAAACAAGATATAAAGGAAATATGAAATACTGCATGCACTAAGTTCTGAACCCTGAATAGTAATGTCTACATTATTATAGTGTGTCCCCTGCAGCATTGCATTGTTATGTTAACCTTTGCTTTCCAGACTGTATTATTTCAAAGGATTAATACACAGTACAATAACTATCTGCCATGCATGAATGTCATAAAGTCAGACTGTCTAACCCAGAGAGTATTAGGCAGAAATCAAACAAGAGACATCAGTTTCCCTGTAGCTCAGTGTGATGAAAAATAGCCCTGCTGTTCATTTTAACATACCCAGATATGTTTTGAATCCAGGGAGTGGTACTGAGATGTGTGCACATATACACTAAAGAAATCCTGAATATTTGTAGAAACAGTCAGAAAATGTTAATATATGTTTTCTCCACAGATCTTACAGGTAAAGAAATTTGTGTAGTATCTGCATGAAGGATATACTAATACACTGTGCACAACTGTTCTACTTTCCAAACCCATATGCCTGCAAATGACAGCAGAATATGTACATACACCATGCACTCTCCCCAACACATGTCCCTCAAGTGTCAAACTGTCATGGGTAGTGGTCACTGTTGCCAATAACCTTGGACACAGATAGTAATCCAGAGAAGTTTGCCAGCAGCAGACTCACACAACATCAGTGCAGGGTATCCCTTCTCTGTCAAGTATTTAACCCTGACTTGTACAAGCCCCTTCCAGTAATGAAGCCACTGTTCTCTCAGTCTGCCCCATACCATTACAGGTTGACAATCTAGCACGTATGTATGTGCTACAGAAGGTATGGGCCATAGGTAGATGTAAAGTGAGGGCAGACCTGCAGAGTATTGAGCAGTACTGTTGTGAAAAATAGAAGCCTATACAGTTGTTAATGGACTCCCCCCCACCCCTCATCTGCATCAGTAATGATTATTCATATACTATGGGTATGTTGTTCTCAAAACCTATTGTTGGGATATATGTTCTATTATTTTTCATATGTTTAATTGGTTGCATATTAATATACCTTGTTCTAATACTATTATTGGTGGTCTGTTGCCATCAATGTAACTTGCATGCTGTTAAAATGCCTACTGTTGTTCCATTCATGCATATGTTCTATTTGCTATGCAACTGTTTCACATCTGTTGGTTTGGGTTAATTGGAACACCCATGCATGCTGTTATAACTAATTTTGAAATGGTATGTTCATGACTAACAAAAATATCTTGGATAACCTCAACACCATAGCACATTTGCGAAGACAGATCCCAGCAGATCCGCCTGTCCTACCTCATCCAGCCAGGGCACTGGGCCTCAGCACATCTGGGACCCAACCTGGAACTTCCTCATCAGCTGGTCCTGCACCACCTTTGGGTGGAACCACTTCAGGGGATAGAGCCATCCTCCCTGGGTGTGGGCCCAGAGAGGAGCCTATCACCCACTGCAATTTCCGGGGTATGGTGCGCAGTGTCATCCTCTCTGAGTTGGATGGATGGGTGTGCCAGATAGAGGGCCACCTGGCACACCTTGAGGGGTAGGATGCCCCTGTTGTCCAACCCCCAGCACACCCACCTTTGGGGCCGTGAAGGTGCAGTGGTGACTGCCCATGAGTGGGGACTTCAGTCCCACTGTATCCATTTGGGGGCTCATGGGCCTCTGATTCCCAACCACCCTCCCTATCCAAGGTGTTTACCCCATCATGTGTCATATAAACCCCTGTCTGCTGTCTTGTGCACCTTGTTTGTCTGTGAATACAACCTATCCTACCCAACTTACCACCCCAAACATACCTACAGCCCTTCCCCAACATCCCATTCTCACTTAATAAAAAAAGGGGGAATCTGTCCCACAAAAAAATCATTGGCCCATACATAGCTTTACATTTTTCCCCCATGTCCAGTGACATAAATCAATCAACACTGAAATTATTCTACAAATGTATGTTGCCAACACCCCTCCCTGTGGGGTGTGAGGCTGTAAATTCCAAATTTTCCACATCAGTCACAGCTGTTGCTGCAGTAGAAATGCAGAGCTATGGTACTTTCCTACACCCGTCCTGCACATCCCTAGCTGGTTTTCCTAATGTTTTACCCCCTGCTTACCCCCATTTCACCACTTTCCTATCACCATTTTTTTCTTTTGTTTAATTAAAATGAGCTCAGGTGTAAGCAGGAGTAAGCGGTGCTAAGCAAAGCTAAGAGGACTTAACTGTTAGCATCACTTAGCTTTGAGCAAAACCACGCAAACCCGCTTACAACTACTTAAAAGTGCTTTAATCACTCTGTTTCCATCAGCCGTTGTTCTGTACAGCAACAAAATAACCAGTGCTGCCAAGTCTCAAATCCAGGATGCTGTGGACTACACCCACAGCAACATACCACTACACCATCTGAGTTGTGAAGATTTGTAATGCTTTTACAAACATATCATGCATTATGGTCATTTGATAATAATGAAAAAAGTCATCACTACCAAGTTTTGAATCCAAGACCCTATGCACTACAATCACAGGAACATACCACTATACCACCTGAGGAATTTTTTAATGCTTTTACAAACATATCATGCACTACAGTCATTTAGCATAATGGAAAATACATATCTGTAGTACTCATATACATATATACACACACACACACACACACACATATATATATATATATATATATATATATATATATATATATAAATACACACACACACACACACACACACACACACACATATATATATATATATATATATATATATATATATATATATATATATATATATATTCTTAACCTCTTACTGCAAGACATCTGCAAAAACCCTGACAAAGGGGGGATAAAGGGCAAACAATAGTGACATATTTGAAATATGGCTGCTATAAGTGTAGAAGTCTGCTAGAGTAGCATAGTTTGTTTTAACATATATTTTCTGATAGATTCCAGGTCTGAAACACAAATTGTCATCATTTACTGATGTCAATGCTCACATCATCCCAGTGATTTGTCAGAAACCCACAACTGTTATGGGGAACAGACCAAACATATGAGCCACGTATCTGGACAGTGTACAGACATCTGAACAGTGGAGCGGTATGACTGCAGTCATGTAACTGAAGAGAAAAAACACAGAGAGCTGCCAACCATTTCACACAGCACCTTCTGAACTATAGTCAGACCAACATGACACTACCCCAAATAAGCTCTGGGGAATTACCCATGCATTTACAAATATATCATGCACTACGGGGATGTAACTGTAGGGAAAAACAGACACCAGTGAGAATTTTTCCACCCACAACCATATGCACCACAGTCACAGCAACATACCAGTACCCCAACTGAACTCTAGAGTATAACGACTGCTTGAAAAAACATATCCTGATAGTCAGTCACACACTACACCAACATACACTGCCCCAAGTTCATAGGTTCATAGGTACATAGGTTGATACTAGGCTATTGGCCTTAGGGCCTATACAAGCCTAGCCATAACAATTCCATGGCTATTTCTTACCACACTATTTACTTCCCTGGACTCCTGTTTAGCAGGGTGACTGACGTGATCCCCGAGGTGAATTTACTTTCTCCCATCCAATCATCAAGGTTCCTTTTGAAGAGGGCCAAAGAGGCGCTCTGCTTGACAAGTATGGGCAGTCTATTCCAGAGTCTGGGGAGTCTCTGGGTCAGGAACCTATCCCTCCAGCATGTTTTGTTTATTGTGATGGCAAGGTTTAGATCCCTGGAGTGTGTGGCTCTGAGGGATTGGGATTTCTTTAAGTGTAGCATGTCCAACAGCTCTGGGTTTGACATGATCTTGTATGTTAAGCAGTGATCACCTCTGAGTAGATGATACGTGACAGAGTATAGCTGGAGTTTTTTAAGGTGGCCAGCATAGGGCATCTGCTTTAGGCCTGTGATTCTTTTAGTGGGATATTTCTGCGGCCTTTCCAGTTGTTGCAGATGTCTTGAGAGGTACATAGCAAATGGGGCATTGTATTCTATAATGGGTCTAATGAGGGATGAGTACAGTGGGACAATGACCTCCTTTTTTCTGGATGAAAAGCCCTTTGTGATGAGCTGTGCCACATAGAAGGCTTTTTTGACTGTTGGGGTGATGTGGTTATCGAAGGAGAGACCACTGTCCACCTGTATCCCTAAGTCTCTTATCACACTTTTAGTGTTTAATGTACTGCCACCTATGTGGTAATTCACAGGTACATGTTTTTTTCCAAAGGGGATAAGTATACATTTCTTGGCATTGAGCTTGAGCCCATGGCTCTGGCACCAAGCATCTGTTTCCATAAGGCCCTTTTGTAGAGTATCCGCATCATTTGGGGATTCAATAATGGTTCCCAGTTTGCAGTCATCTGCGAACTATGTTATCCAGAGTCCCTTAGTGTTGGCCTGTACTTCAGAGAAGTATATGCCAAACAAGAGCGGTCCCAGGCCTGAACCCTGAGCTGGATTTGAAGTCAGCTACTTTTACAGTGTGGGTTCTGTCAGTAAGCCAGTTGGCAACCCATCAAGTGACGTAGGGATTAATGCCCAACTTAGTAAGTCTATCTATGATTCCAGAGTGGGGGATGCTGTCAAAGGCCTTGGCGAGGTCCGGATAGGCTATGTGGACTGCCTTACCCTTGTCCACGGCTCTGGCGACTAATTCAAAGAAGTCAATCAGGTTCAGGAGACAAGATCAGCCCTTCACAAACCCAAACTGGGTAGGGTCCAGTGTTTGAAGGTTGCCAATGTCTTTGTTTATAAGTTCCATGATAATACGTTCCACGGGTTTGCAGATAAGACTCATCAGACTAATGGGGTAGTAATTCCTGGGATCCAAGGTGGATCCCCCCTTGTGGAGTGGGACAACTGTAGCTGTGTGCCACTCAGTCTACTGGGAATTCTGAGGTATTACGAGACATGTCTCAGTTTGCCCCTACAAACATATACACCTGATAGACCACCAGCAACTGTAGCAGCATGCACAGTAAGATAGAAAAGGATCTATGACACTCATATCTGCCACTCTCCCTACTCAGCCCAAGAAACATTTACACACTACACTGCTACACAGTCTTGACAATCTGTTAACAGTGGCCAGACATACTTAACTCTCAACTGTACAGAACTCCACAGAATGCCCAGGGTGTGGGACCTTATTGATGGCCACTGCCGCATACCACTTTCTGGGAGTGTGCCAAGTCACTGGGATGATATCAGGACAGAAGCCACTAAATCATGATATACCATACCTATGAACCTCTTACTGCAAGACATCTGGACGAAGCCTAACATACTTGGGAGACAGGTGGCCAAAAAGAGGGAAATATCTCACATAATGGTGTTACAAACTGAAACATTTGCTGGTGTTACCGGGTGTGTTGTAACATAACACCCCTGAAGGTTATGATGTCTGAAACACAAATGGATGTCAACATTTACTGACTTCAATCCTCATATTATCCTACTGATTTCTCAAAAGCAGAAATTGTCTGAGGAACAGACCAAACATGAGGCAAACCGCTGGGCATTCCACGGACATCTGGAAAGTTGAGAGGTATGTCATAGACACATCACTGGCAGACGTCAAGTCACGCAGAAAATGAATGTCCAGACAACCCTGTTAATCTGGCAGTCTTCTATGTGTATAACAGCAATACTTACTTACAATCTGCACCCAGTGCTGGAACTTTGTCCTCATCTTGTTGGGCTGTCTCCACATTTATTTTTTCTGAGAGGTATTTCCACCAACCTTCTGTGAAGCTGTAGCCCCCACACCTACATAATGTCCTACTCACCGACAAGGAAAAGGGGCAAGTCCCACATGAAGGACCTAATTATAGCACTGTGTTGCTATGGCATTGGCTAATGGAAAGGCAACACAGCTGATCTGGATGCAAGTAGCAAGTGGGAGACACCAATTGGTGCACAGGCCATCACCTGCTCATGAGCATTACATACAAAACCAGGCTGCTGCCTATGCAAAACAGGTCTGAACCTGTCTACACAAAGATAGACTGCAACTACATAAACATTAACATTTGCATTATTCTGGGAAAACTCTTCAGCACTATAACAGGTATGTCAATCAATTAAGCATGTGATGGAATGCAGAAGGGGGATGCAATAATGTGAAATAGGAATTTAAACACTAGGTCACAACAAGACTTGCTGGACTCACATGTTACTGCCCGGCACCTATGCACATTCCTGCTGGCCCTGTCTGCAGTGACACAGATCAGAGCTTTGGCCACTGAGTCACCCCAGCAAAGGTCAGCTCATGTATGATTACTACTGAGGTGTCTGTTGTCCAATACTGACTGTGACACTGATAGACCAGCAACCTGGGATGTTGTAAATATTCATATGTCACCTGTGAATGGTACTGTGATACATATGCTTGTCTTACAAATGTAAGAGACATATATAGGGTATGTGCATTGCACACAATGGTGCAGAAGTGTGTGTTGAAATGTATGTTATATACTGAGCTCATACCTTGCAAATGTCCAGAGTGTTGCAGACTGACAACATGTTTGCCTCATATTTGTAGTCAATGCCTCGTGCAGGTGTGTATTGTCTAGCAAATCACTGGCAACTCAGTAAAGAATAAAATAATAGCATACATTTGAATGTCTGATATCATATCCTGTGGACTATTCTTGTGAATGCAAAGCCGTCTTTGCTAGGAACTAAGTGTGTCACAGCTAGATGTATAAAGTGTCACTATTTTCCAGCCTTTGTCTACCAATGATATGTGCCTTTGTGCAGATGTCTTCTTGGCATGAAACCCATGTCATTGCAAGCGTACCTTGTCCTGGAGAATGCTGACATATGTGCAGTCACTGACACCTGGTTCGCAGCTGTGGAGGGCACACTAGCAATGCCAGGTTACTCATCCCACCACACATTTAGATCCCAAATGGAGGGCTGCAAAGCCACAGGAGGTGGAGTTTTAAACATTACCATACACATAAACACATCCAGGCTGGCCAAACGATATGACACATGGGAGACATCCCAAGTGCAGTTAACTGTTAACAAAACACCTACTCAAATTATAGATAGCTACAGACCTCCAACTATGACTCTGGACACCCACGACTGGACTTGCTTGAATTTGTCAGGATTCAACCATCTACCCTGCTCCTGGGTGACTTTAACTACCCAACCATAGTGTGCATGACCTATTCTAACTGAACCTGAATGCACGAAGATTCCTCAGCTTTGTCAACGGTAATGCATTGGATCAGCTGGTGAAAACTCTAATGACAGGTGGAAATACTTTGTACACGGTCCTAACCAACATGAGTAGCCATTGTAGCACTCCTACAGTGTCATCTCCCTTGGTAAGATCTGACCACATAGTCATCACTGTTGAGGTCACCATCTCCCCTGCACCCCCTCCCTTGTCAGGGTCAAACAAAATAACCTTTACAAAAATTACTATAAATCGCCTCAGAGCAGATAGAAGTAGCTTTACAGCCACTGTCTCGTCAGTTGGAACTAGCAGTAGTGTCCAAGCCCACACCACAATACTATGTGAACACCTACATAGCTGTATGGACTCAGCAATACCTGACAGGACAACATCATCTCCCTTAAGGTAGGGTAAACCTCTGTGGTGGACAACAACAATACACAAATACCATAATATGCTGAAATAATTGCTGGACAGGGCCATGAAGGAGTAGGGGCCTTATTGGAAGCAATGTCACCTTGGTATGAACAAGCAAATAAGGTCACAGGTAAATTACCCTTAGGCTATCTTTGAGTGAAAATTGGACACATCCGCCAAGGCCAATCACTAGGCCTTCCACACATATGGCTGCAATCCCAGTGGAAACACCCAAATCTGCTCTGTATTGGTGGCCAATAACATGACATATACATATGGCATAGATATAGCCAACCTGCTGCAGACAGGTTAAGTATAAACATCACCCCCCTGTCCCTCCATTGGTGCACATGAACATGCACACCACCTGCCCCCCTCCCCTCATCATCAGGAAGCACATCCGTAATACCCTCTCGAAGGCAGCACACATACATCTCCATATGCCTGATACCATCCCTGGCTGCATCCTACATGAACTCAGGCATGAGTTCTCAGCTCCATTACACACTGTAGTCAACCAAAGCCTGAGCATCACTGTCATCCCATCTGCACAGGGGACAGCCACTGTCAATCCTATACACAAAGGCGGAGCAATCCACAGACCCAGCCAATCATATGCACATCAGCCTAATTAGCCTGATCTGCAGGGGCATGGAAGGCAATATCAAGGACCATATAAACAGGGACATCAGCAACCTCAAAATGCTTTAGCCCATGCAGTGTGGTATTGTCAAAGGGAGATCAGGCCTGTTAAACCTGGTTGAAATCTCTGAAGAGGTCAACAAACACAAGGACGAGGGGAAGATGGGGAACACTGCCCACCTTCTCCTAGCCCAAATCTCTCAAAATAATCTCCAGGCAGCCATGATACATAAGCCAACACAGCCAAGCCTCAACCTGTATGTTACCAAATGGGTAGCTAACTGGCTCAATAATAGTACCCACTCCGTCAGAGTAGTGGAAGCCACCTCTAGTAGTAGACTCTTACAGAGTGATGTACCCCAAGGATTGCTCTAGGGCCTCTACTATTGAGATATACATTTCTGAGGTACAAGACAAAACCAGCGGTCTGTGCCTGACCAGGTTTGCAGATGATTGCAATCTGGCCACTGTCTTACATTCCCCTACTGATGAGAGCACCCTCCAACATGCCCATACCCAAATTAATGACTGGTGCAAGAAGTACTGCCTCAAACTGAATGCCAGGAGATGCATCATTTCCCCTGTTGTGGTAGATGTCATCTACACTAATGACAGTAATAATGCACTGAGATGCAATCAGGTGTGAGGTGACTTGGGCACCAAAATTGGTAGCAAGCTGACAGTTTCCCACCATGTGGGCACCATTGTATGGAAGGCTGTCTACAAGTCCAAACTCACAAATATGGATATGTCATGCAGGAACCATGAGACCACAACATCCCTGTACTCCACCCTTATCAGACGATTTACTGAGTACAAAGGCTCCTTTGGCAGGTACCTTGCCAGGCAAATGCAGCAGTTGCAGAGACCACAAAGGTTCTTGAACAGGCAATCCAGGGTCTGCAACACCTATTCTATACAGATAGGCTGAAAGCCCTGGCCCTGTACTTAGTCTCATACAGACTGATCATAGGCGACCTGTGTCTGGCATATAAGGCCATTTCCAAACCAGCCTTGATGGTGTTTCTGCATATCCATAAGACAAACCCCAGTCACGCAACATGAAGGGAAGGCTCTCACCTGGTCTCTGACATGTATAGTACTTGTTGGTGGGATAGTGTAGTCTCCCATACAATACACTGTCTTTATAATACACTCCCTTCCCATGTCTAGCAGAGTATGTGTATATCCCTCTTGAAGAAGAAGATGGACAACTGCATGGGAAATGGAAAAAAACACCATTGGGATTCTGTGTGTGTCCCAGCTCGACAGGGGAAACGGGTGCTGGCTGTGAAGGGACATCTGTGGAAGTCTGGGCTAGACTTATAAGCATCCGTACAAATTGCCTGGTGTCATCTCATGAAGCTATGCATCTACTACTTTACATGTTTCCTCTATGTACTGCAGACTGTCATGCAATGTTGTCTGAAATGAATCCATGTGAGCCTGAACTGTGTAGATACTGCAGTGATAGAGTATTCTCTTGTTCTTTCATTAGTTATTATCACATATCGTACACCTTGTCATTGTGTCTGGTCTGTATAGCAGTAAGTCAGCTCTCACAGTACTTGCATATGCACTTGGTGACACTGTACAGCTCACTGCAATAGCCTTGGTCATGGCCATACTTACCATTCTGCTAATAGGCCCATCACACAGTAGGATTCATCACCCTTTATTGAGGGCCTTACAGTAGCTGTTAAGGAGATGGATTGTGGCGGTCAGAACTCTGGTAAGGTCTGGCCTGAAGGGCCCATAGGTGGCAAAGCTGTGCCAGACTTCATCAGCAGTGTGTGTGTGTGTGTGTGTGTGTGTGTGTGTGTGTGTGTGTGTGTGTGTGTGTGTGTGTGTGTGTGTGTGTGTGTGTGTGTGTGTGTGTACCACCAAACAAAATACTGCAGGCTGCTAATTTATATATGTTGTCTTCCCCTCACAGGTGAACATGGGGGTTGGTGTCTCTCCCCCTCACAACCTGATGTCAGTGTCTTAGCAGACTCTTAAGATTATGGGTGGTCATAGTGAGGCACAGGTGGGGTTGTCAGAGCCTGAATCTGTGCCATTGGTTGGTATCCCACCTTCACCCAAAATGTCCCCGCACACCATCAGTATGCCCACACATACTACTCAATCCTCAGCAGCCACAGATAATGGACAGTTGGAGGGTGGTTGCAGAGAACAGGCTAGTGTGGTGACTATGGTAAGTGTGTGCAGACACTAGCCATAGCCAGAGGTCAGGTGAGGTCACACACAGACTGATGGACAGAGGTGATTGACAGAGGACTGCTGCCCATTAAGCCCCTGATGCAAGTGCCACAACAGATGTCACCAGATGCATGTTATGGTATGTCATGGAGATACAGGCGCGTACTGACCTCAACACCAGACAGATGCTCAGGGTCATGAATGCAGTGCTTCCTGCCATGCATGACGACTTCCATGGCATTTGAGATGCCATACGTCATTTTGCCACTGTCGTGGATAGATGGTGGGGTGAGACATTGTCATTGCTCGATCGTGCAATGTCTGTGCTTGAGCATGTGGTGGGAATAGGGCATTGGCCAAGTAGACGTAAGTCAGCAACATGATTCACAGTCCTGTAGTGCCAGTACCACCAGCACTAGTGAAGGGAGGGTGCTGTCCACACCGGAGCAGGCCATAGGCACATGGTCCTAGCTAGTCCCATCAGGGGGTGGATCCAGCAGATAGCAGTCACCATCGGGGAGTAGTACTGCATCGTTCCTTGGGCCTGGTCCAACATAGCCTTGTGTTAGCCATCCACATGTCTTGATTGTGTACAGACAAACACTCACACATCTCTATCACAGGTCACCACCAGACATGCACAGCTCCTCTGCAGGGCACAGTTAAACACCATACCTCTCAACCTGGAAGCTTCCAAAATCTGGACAAGGCCCATGAAAAATAGGTACAAATCTGTATGCTGATTAACGTAAATTTTGCATACATAAGTAACCCTACCCACTCCAATGGAATTGTGGGATACCAACTTTCAAACACAAACTGAAGAACAGACAACCAAAATATGGCACCAGATTCCCTCTGCAGCTATTCCAATATCCTATTACCTGGCTATTTCACCCCATTTACCATAAACACTAATTTGTGCATACTGCTTTACTTCTACAATGATTATTTTGATTGTATTTTTACATTTTTTCAGCACAATGCGCAAACACTTAATAGATATCTGCTAAACAAAGCAACACTGTCTCACCATGAAAATAGACTTGGCATTAAAACTTTTCTGATCTTGAAACTCACCCTTGAAACTCACTTTCATTGAAACAGCATTGAAACCCACACCACATCCAAAGAAAATGCATCTGGTCAGTGGTGGATAAAGATTACCTTTGGGCTGTCTTCAAATCATAGGCCCCTGGCTTGCACACAAAACAAGAAACATAGATATGTTCTTTGATACACCTTCCTGACTTTATTAAATTATATTCCTTGTATAATACAGCACACTTGTTAGACTTAAGTTAGAGCACATTTTAAAATATATTGTTTGAACATTTTTCCAGTAGGCAATGAAACAAAATGCATGAACCAATAATGACAAAACCGCCCAATTCAGAACATTTATATCATAAAATTCTACTTCCACACATGCACACACAATACATATGTGTGTGTGTGTGTGTGTGTGTGTGTGTGTGTGTGTGTGTGTGTGTGTATATATATATATATATATATATATATATATATATATATATATATATATATATATATATATATATATATATATATATATATATATATATATATATATATAATGACAGCAGTGTAAGCCATAGGCATCTTGCACACCTTCTCACACTTATTTATAATTTCAGTTTTTTTTTGGGGGGGGGTGCAAAAGGCCAAAAACCAGGGACACATTTTAAACATTGCTTGTATAATTTTGGAAAGTTGCTAGAATAAAATGCTGTGTTCCCACCATGCATTTCACTGCCAAGTCTTGAGCTCAGAACCCTATGGACTACAGCCAAAGCAACATACCACTATGCCAAATCAGAAGTTTCTAGAAAGACAGGAACACTGAAACTTAAATGGCCATCATTTAGTGAATTCAGTTCTCACTTCTCACCATAGCTCTCAACGTCTTAGCACAAAAAACCTGGACAAAGCCAATAATGGGGATATACAGCTCCAAAAATAGGGACAAATTTCAAATACTGATCTTATAAACTTAGAAAATTGCTAGAATAAAAGGTTTGGTGTTGCCATTTATTTTCTGAAGAATATGTTGTTGTTGTGTCTTTCGGCTTTTCCTGGTTAGGGGTCACCACAGTGGAACTCTGGTCCACTAATGATTGGCAGTAGATTTTTACGTGTCGAGTTGCCAGCTCTGATGCACAACCTTCAATGAAGGTACACCCATTCATGCATGTCTCCTCACAGAAGACGCTCTAACTGAGAATCGAACAGGACAAAGTCTTACTCTGAGGCGACAATGCTACCACAGCACCACCACCGCAGTATTTTCTGAAGAATATGAAGTCTGAAATTCAAATGCCTGTCATTATTTAGTGAATTCTATCTGTCAGTGATTTGCCATTGCCACAAAAATCTTGAAAAAACACAGATTTAATGAGGAATAAATCAAAAATATGAGGCATAACTTAACAAGTGGTGGTGGCTATGGGGCTTTAGGCTCTTTTTACCTGTACCCAAGGTACAGGGTTTGAGCCTGAGTACCTCTAGCCACCAGATTAACACATAATTTAACATTCTCAGATGAACAGTTGTAAACAATCTTGACAGTCAAGGAGGGCCTTAACACCTAAGATATTAACAGTATTAATAAAACTGCACAGGTATGTCACAACTTAAGGCTAACATCACCACAGTCCTTACCTCAGCTATACCACAGTCATGAGCATAGGACAGGAGCATAATAATGGCACACAACATTCACACATTTTAAGTTAATACCTTATTCTCTTTGTTGCCTCACAGCAAGAGGTCCTCTTGTTCGATTCTTGGCTTGGGTTGGGAGTGCCTTCTGTGTCAACTCTGCATGTCCTCCCCACGGTCAAGTGGGCGTTGGAAAGACATGTGTTGAATGGGTGTGCCTTCGTTGAAGGTTGGGCGTCAGGCTGGCAACTCGACACCATAAAAAAAACAACTGCCAATCATTAGCGGACCGGAGTTGCGCTGTGGCGACCCCTAACCGGGAAAAGCTGAAAGACAAACAACAACCTTATTCTCTTAGTATTACCTTGTCCTGCCTTTTTATTAACACAACACTATGGACTAGCCAATACTACAATCATCATATTTCTTTTAGCAAAAATTATCTTTTAAAGAATTTGTGTTAAGACAGACTAACAAATTATAACTTGTACAAAAAAATTTGTCAAATCCAGAGAAGTAAAACAACTCTTTTTATTGTGATTTCACACATGCAAGTCAGAGTAGTTAACCTAAGCTAATGTTTTTTTCCCTGCCAGATGAATACAGACCATAAGGTATCAATGCAGGAAAAACTTTTAGTTTTAAGGCTTTCCAACACATGGTTTTCTGAAGTTTAAGTCTCTCTCCTCTCTCTCTTACACACACACACACACACACACACACACACACACACACACACACACACACTTAACCAGAAGACAATTTGTTTGTGTTAGAAAGCAAGTTCAAAAAATACTCCAACAACTTAACATGCTCACAGCCCAGAAGACAATTTCCCACACTCCAATATGAAAGCAGTTTAAAAAATACCTGAAAGCAGTCATTTCCAACAGAAAAGCAAGTTTGGCTCCAATATGAAAGCAGTTCAAAAATACCTGAAAGCAGTCATTTCCAGCAGAAAAGCAAGTTGAATGCAAAAAAATACCTGAACACAGTTGTTTCCTTCCCTCAGCAAGTTCAGCTCCAAAAGTCGTTTCCTTCAGTGTCTGGGTGTCCCACAAACATATACCTGAGGCTCCAATAAGTTGAAAGTTCACAACAAAAGAAAGAAAAGCAGATGTTTCCACACTTGCAGCTAGCCCTTGAGCTCAATTCCGACAGGCTGACAGAGCTGATGTTATCGCGCACGTGATGACGTCAGCTCCAAAGCACGAAAAGAAAAAAAAATTTTTTTTTAATTGGGAATGAAGGGGTGACACTCGGGAATCATGCCACTCCATTATTTGGACCCCGAAACAGGTTAAAAAATGAGTAATTTGGTACATTTGGGAGGTATGTTGAATACCACCCCTCCAAACACACACACACACACACACACACACACACACACAATACACATGATGTCAACCAATTGACCCAGCCTAGGCCTCTGGCAATCCCCCACTACATCCTGTGCATGTGATGCTACTTGTGCCACAACCCTGTTATCCATACCATTGATGCAGGGACATGCTCAAATGGGTCTGATTCACAGGATGAATATAGTACAATATAGTAATGTAATGCTGTGTAAGGTGCTGTTTGCTGGCAATAGTTATGAGCACACATTAAGGTGCATGTACCTTGTTAGCCATGATGCATTGTTGTTTTTAGTACTGCTGACTGACTGTAGTGTCACGTACTGTATTCTGTTTGTGTTCCAGGTATCTGTGTGTCTGCAGGCTGCGGGCCTGCAGACAGTAGCAATGATGAGTGTGGCGGAGTGGTAACATAGTGACCTTTTCATAGCCAAGGTACAGCTGTATATGTACATGTTTACTAGGTGTGTTTACATGCAACAGTGTGTGAGGGACAATTGTGGCAGACAGTATGGCCTTGCATACATACCCTTGACACAGCCAGCTATCCTTTATACATGTCACCTGGGTGTTCTGTAGGACTGCAGGCTCACACATACAGAGCAGGTTACTTGAGTACTGGCACTATGTCCCTCGCAAGTTTAGCCATTACTGTAACTGCAACAGACTCACGTATCAGCACTTGTTGCCCCTGCCATTTCTGTCCCATCCACTCAACCTTCATGCAGGTGATGAGGGTATGCCTGGTACTGTGCATGACAGGTGTGGGGTATTTATTCCAGACACAGGTTAGCCTGTGTCAAGTCTAACCTGACAATCACCAGCATGTGTCTGCTAACTTATATGCATGTCTGCCTGTCATGCAGGTAGTGCACACAGAGTCATAGTCCTGTACATGGGGCAGCTGTTGAAGCTTTGAGCACAGCCCCTACCTGCACAGTCCTATGAACAATAGCACTAGATACATAACACAAATAGCACAGAGGTAATGTAGTGTTGCAATGTCTGTCACTACTATTCAAGTGTGTGATAATTGCAGGGGTTGTTAGGATTGCCACTGGTAGGTTCAGAGGCCCTTAATATGGTACAGTCATCTGACACACACACACACACACACACACACACACACACACACACACACACACACACACACACACACACA
Organism: Protopterus annectens; assembly: GCF_019279795.1. Lineage (NCBI taxonomy): Eukaryota > Metazoa > Chordata > Ceratodontiformes > Protopteridae > Protopterus > Protopterus annectens. Next base: position 1,238,299,834 of record NC_056741.1, read on the forward strand.
CACACTGCTGCATGGGAACATGCATTGAAGCACACATGCACATGGAGTTGACACTTCTCAGAGTAGATGACCTACACATATATTTATGTAAAACACACAGTGATACAACCATTGCATGCACCACAGTGGCTTGGTGTTAGAAATGGTGTAACTGTGTTTGTACGGTGGATGATATCTGTATGGGCTGAAACTAGGTTGGCAATGGGGGAGTTCACAGGGTGGAGGTGGCACACAAAATGGTATAGATATCACATACACACAGTAAAGACAGCAACAGGAGCTGTGCATACAGAAACACATACACAGTTGTCAATAGACATATTAGTAACCCTACATATCTACTTGTATGTACTATAGTGCTACATACACATGACATGCTCCACACAGATTATATGCCTGGAACATAACACACAACCTCTTACAAGTAATCTTGTGAATGCCTGCATGGATGGTGGGATAACCCACCAGAAATAGCAATTGGTCTCATCTACTGCTCCTATAAACCTGCACAAGTGATAAAGTGACATACTTTGTAGCAGCATGATGTGTCAGTTTGGTACGATGTCTGCTGCTGGCATGTGTGTTACTATGGTAACTGTGACATATTTGGCACTGATATCACAGGAATACTCATTGTTAGGGGTCACAGAACACGTATAGGTTGCAAACAGGTGGCTATTCCATGTACATCTGTACAGATGACTGTTATGGACTGTATTTCAAAATCATTCAATTGAGAGCATAAACTTGACCCTGAAAGAAATATTGCATATGACTTCATGCAACATATGATGTTTCCTATAAAGATCAGGATAGTATCAAACACTTCTTATATATGCAGATCAATCACTCCAAGTTACATCAATAAAGGCATGCTAAAATGGTAGGCAAAAATTATATACTTATTCTATCAAAAAATCAGAGTGCAATGGAAAACATTGCTGTAATGGTATCAGCATCCCCAAACAAGCACCTTCCTCAAATAGTTACTAAATATCCGGGGACACATATACTCCACACTATATTCAGCAGATACAAAAACTCCATTATACAAAAAAAACTCGATCACAGAAATAAAGATATTAATATGAAGAAGAATTCAAGCCTAATCTAAACCCTAAATATGACACTCATAGGTAGCCACACACTCTTCTAGACATAAAAATCACAACATCATGATGAAATCTATGCCCTTTTGCAGCTCTACTATAGGCAAAAGCTCTATCTGCTACATGAAAGCCTTCATTTAAAACCTTAAGTTTTAAAGCCACATACAACCTACATACATTAGTAGTTCCTTGATGCAAAACTCACTTTCTCCTAGGAAATCCCCTGGCTTCAAGTATCGACTTGATGGAGACCTTACCATTCAGGCCGTATCTTCTATCCGCCCTGAGTTTCAGTATCCACCTAAGCTCACTACTTTCTACTTTATTCCTAATATTTCCCAACCTATCACCCACATCGACTTGCTCGATGACCATAAACATGAAACTATGGCAGACACCACTCTCTTGAACATACTTAGATAATGCACTTAGGGAATCCTTGCTCTTAATACTATCGACATGTTCTCTAATCCTTTCTGGAAAGATGCGACCCACCATCCCAACATAGAAATATGAAGAGCAATCACATTGCGCTAAATATACAATGTTCCTGGTGGCGCAATCCACCTTCACTTTAAACTTGTATACCGTCCCTGTGACCGGATGTTTAAAAGTATCACCATGTCTTACATATCCACAATAGTTACATTGACCACATGAACGTGTCCCTCATTCAATATCACAAATAGACCTATCAATTTCCTTAGGGTAGCAAAGCATTCTTTTCAAACATTTACGGTTCTTAAACTGGAAACGTGGAACATCACACACCACTTTCCTTATCTTATCATCTGTCATTAACAAAGGCCAATGCTTCTCAAACACCATCTTAATCCTATTAACATTACTGGTATATGACATAGGTATATTAACTACGCTCGAGGACGGAGTCTCCCTGCCTTCCTTGAGCACAGTCACTCCTCCATCTTTGAGGCAAGGTTTTGACCTGCCACTACTCAAGGCATTAACCTGTCTAGGAGATAGTGGGTTCTGAATCAAACTGAATCAAACAAACTATGTATGTAAGGTGTATGTGGCTTTTAAAATTTAAGGGTTTAAATGAAGGCTTTTATGTAATGGATAAAGCTTTAGCCTATAGGGGAGCCACAATAGGGTCTTGATTTCATCATTATATTGTACTTTTTTATGTCTAGAAGAGTGTGTGGCTACCTATGACTGTCATATTTAGGGTTTAGATTAGGCTTGAATTATTCTTCACATTAGTATCTTTTTTTCTGTGATCGAGTGTTTTTTGTATAATGGAGTTTTTGTATTTGCTGAATATAGTGCTGAGAATATGTGTCCCCCGGATATTTAATAACTGTTTGAGTAAGGTGCTTGTTTGGGGATGCTGATACCATTACAGTAATGTTTTCCACTCCACTCTGATTTTTTTGATAGAATATGTTTATCATTTTTGCCTACCATTTTTGCATGCCTTTATTGATGTAACTTGGAGTGATTGATGTGCATGTATAAGAAGTGTTTGATACTATCCTGGTCTTTATAGGAAACATCATATGTTGCATGAAGTCATATGCATATTTCTTTCAGGTCAAGTTTATGCTTTCAACTGAATGATTTTTTAAATGTTTTTTCTATTGATGTTTGTAGATGTACATGTGGGATTTATGTTAGTCACACCAGTTACAGTATATTTATGTATATCCATAAGTTACATGTTTTGGATGAATGCTTGTGTTTATATATTATACTTCTGTCTTTTTTAATGCTTAAATGGGACTGTTCCTTTAAGGGAGATGGAGCTTGCCTACAGGATTACATAGAACACGCTTCAGTGTAATGGTTGAGTTTCGGTGGGGTTACTTAGTACACCTGTTACATATTAATGGATTATTATTATTTGAAATGTGAGTATTTAAAATGCTTTTGTATTTTTTGTTTTTTATATGGTCTGATGAAGCCACTAGATGAGTGGTAAAAGCGCTTACCTGCCATTAAAGTTTTGTGTTATTTTTAGCTGTGTTTCATTTAACCGTTTGTGCTTTTATCACATTTGTTATTAAAATGGTATAACATACACACACAACAACCACAGGGGATATGCTTTACACACTACTATAGTTGGCATTATTGAGATTAGAACCCTTACCTACCTAATTATTTGTACTATAGTATTACACAGTTATTGCACGTGCCACAGAGCTTAGAGGGCTGACAAATGTATACAGGTACAGCTACGGTGAATGGCATCAGCAGGCCTTGTAAAGTAGGGCAATGGGAAGTGTACTGGGTGGTACACTCCTCAAAATGGTATAATCCACACCCCCAGAGGATGTGATTCTCTCCCAAACACAGGGTGGAGATGATTCTCTCTCTCTCTCACACACACACACACACACACACACACACACACACACACACACACACACACACACACACACACACACACACACACACACACACACACACACACACACACACACACACACACACACACACACACACACACTGTATCACAGTTGCCAGTGTGAAGATTGGGGAAAGATGGGCGAAGGTTGCCAGCCTAGTCAAATAGAATTTGATACATAATTCTATCATTTGTAAATATAAATGTAAAACACAGGCTTGTGTTCTTAAAGGAAAGAAAACACTGTAAAATATGAACTTCAATGTTGTAGCAACATTGCCATCTGCTGTAAGGAAAACTAAGCAAGCATTTTGAATGTTCTTTGAAGTAAAATTATTTAAATAGTGATGCCGAAGCGGCTGGCTGAACACATTCTTTCTATTGTCTTAACTTAAATTATAATTGCTAGAGTGTACATGTGAAATGTTTTTTTATTGTTGTAGTTTTCTGAGCAGGTGTTAGATTGCTAAATAATGCAGTTTGTTGGCCTGAGAACTCCAGACTAAGTGTCAAAATGATGTAGTGTGTATACTGGGATAACCTAAGTGTCAAAATGATATAATTTAGGAGGGCCTAACAGAGATGTTTATTAGTAAATTTAAAAATTTTTTTTCAGAAAGAGACTGTGAGCATTTTGATCTTGATATCAAATGTATCAGCACTCTGCCTGTTGTCTTATGTAAGTAGTGTCTTAGAAATATGTTTTCTTGTAGTAATAGCTAGGAACTTAGAAGAAAGTTAGGCAAGTGTTTTCTGTTATACCAGAACTTTCCTACTGTATTGTTTTAAGTTTCTGTGAGTTCTCTGGACTCTTAGATATCACTGTGGTGCAGTAGTATTGTCTTGTGTTTTAATTATTTATTATTAAATATTTTACAAACTTTTACCTGTGACTGGTTTGTGTAGATATAAGTAAGCTCTAGAGTACATTGCATATTTATTGAGTTTATTGTAATAAGCCACTCTAATAAGCCTTAGACTGAATAGTCACATTACCAATTGGATAATAATATTGCACAGTAATAATTGGACACCCTTTTAAGGGCCTTTGGGTAGCTGATACATATTAGCTGGTGGTGGCAGAAATTACTACAGTATAGTCTTGGTAAAGGAGCACAGCTGGAGAATCTGTGTCAGCCTTTCCCAGGAGTGTCTGTGAAATTGTATAAATACTTATGTCAAAGTGTGTGTGGTGTGTCAGCTACCTGGGCAGGGACACAAAGCACTGGTGGGACAGAGAGGGTACTGGAGGTTAGCTTGCCAGCTAGGCTGAGATCTGGACCCTATAGCTGTGCCAGTGGGGAGTCTTATTGGGGACCTGGAGAGCAAGGGAGCAACCAGCCTCAGACTGACTGTGATCTCTGTGTGCACTTAAGGGAAATTGTACTTTAAAATGTATGTGAATATGTTGCTGAACTGAGCACTTATTTTTATAGCTGGGTGAGTGGATGTCAGGTCACCACTTCTGAAGGGCTGGCAGACATTTTGGTGAGGGAACAAGCCCTTGGCACTTTGCATCAGGACATGAGGATCTGGTTAGCTGTTAGACAATGTCCTACTTCAGATGAGTTGGGGAAGAAGGGAGACCTATACCTGGCCAGCAGGGCAGCCCTGCACAGGAAGAGGACCCCAGTACTGCTCATGGGTCTAAAGGAACCCATGGTGGGCAGCACAGACTGCCCCAACAGAATTTGTCAGTAGCAGGGGAAGCCACTAGCCCAGGTATACTTCCAGGAGCCCGGGTTGTATATTTTGAATGCAACCAGTGGGGCCATGTGGCATACAGATGTAAATGGAGGCAAGGTGGGGAACCAAAGGTGAGACAGCCAGTAAGTGGGAAAGACAAAATGCCAACAATAGGTTGTCTTGGGACAACAAGGATACCAAATAACCACCAGAGGTTGTATCCTATTGTAGTGAATGGCAAAGAGGCCATTGCTAAGAGAGACACGGCCTTTGATATAACCATTGTAAAGCCTGCAATGGTTACAGAGGAGCACTACTTGCCTGGGCAGTCTACTCCAGTCAGGGATTTACATGGGATCCCATTCCAAATATCTTTGGCTATGGTTCACCTTGACTGGGAGGGTAGAAAAGGAAGCCAGCAAGTAGGTGTGTTTGAGGATATACCTGTAGATGTCCTGATAGAGAATGATTTTGATAGTACAGTACCCTGTGCTTGTGCAGTTACACAGTCAGGCTAGGAGACAAACATGTGGGTCTGGTAGCCTTGGGGGAGACCTAGACACACTGCATACTTGCAGCCAGGACTGCTGAGGTAGTTACTTCAGGGAGGGAGCTACTCTGTAGCAGTAAGACTGAAGCTGAACCACAGCTGCTTGTGGGTACTGATGTTCCCTTGGACAGGGTAACTGCAAAGGTAGAGGTGAGTAGTAGTACCCAGGCTGACAGAGAGGCACCACTGTCAGAGGATGCCAGACTTCCTGTGGAAGGGGAGCTGGGAAGGGTTACAAGGAGAGAGTTGAGACAGGCTCACCTCTCAGACCCTACATTGCAAGGCCTGAGGCAGGTAGCTAGGGTGGCGCCTGATTCTCAAGGGTTGGGGGAATCTGTATACTGGGACAAAGGATTACCATACAGAGTATAGAGTGGACCCCTGAGGGAGGGCTACAAGGTGAGAGAGTAGAGCAGATGGTAGTGCCTAGAGCCTACCATCTGGCACTTCTAGCCATAGCCCATGATATTCCCTTTGCAGGTCATATGGGCATAAAACATACAAAGAGGCATATTATGCAGAACGTCTATTGGCCTGGAATTGCCAGAGATGTAACAGGGTACTGCAGGACCTGTGAGCTGTGCCAAAAGGTAGGCAAGGCAGGAGACAAGGTGAGAGCTCCTTTGATACCATTGCCTGTGACTGAAGAGCCATTTCAGAGGGTAGCTATAGATATTGTGGGTCCTCTGAGTACCCCAAGTTCCACAGGGAAAAAGTATATCCTAGTGGTAGTGGATTATGCTACACGATACCCTAAGCAAGTTGATTTGTCCTCCATTGAGGCAGAGAAGGTGGCAAATGCTTTGTTAGAGATTTTCAGCAGGGTAGGTTTTCCAGAAGAAATACTGACTGACCGACATGCCAATTTCATGTCAGACCTGCTGGCTTGTCTGTGGAAGTCTTGTGGGGTGAAGCACATGAAGACCACCCCTACCATCCCCAGACTAATAGTCTTGATGAGAGGTTAAACTCTACAATCAAGTCCATGCTACGGGCATTTGCAGATCAGTTTAAGAGGGACTGGGACAAATATTTTCCCCATCTGTTGTTTGCTTATAGACAGGTTCCCCAGGAATCCACAGGTTTTTTGCCCTTTGAGTTGCTGTATGGGCATAGGATGAGGGGGACCTCTAGATTTAATTTGAGATAAGTGGGAAGGTGAGTGTGAGTCTCACAAGGACTCTGTTGTGGCATCCGTCCTAACCCTCAGGACAAGGCTCAAGGAACTCATGGACTTGGCTCAGGAGAACTTGGCAGAAGCCCAACAACAGAAAAAGCAGTGGTATGAGATGAATGCCCGAGCTAGAGAGTATGCTGTGTGGCAGCAGGTAATGGTTCTCATTCCTGTCAGACACAACAAACTGCAAGCAGCTTGGGAGGGACTCTACAAGGTGGTAGGAAAGGAAAGTGATGTTAATTACATGGTGGAAGTGCTAGGCAGACAGCAGGGGCACAAATTGTACCATGTTAATATGAAGAAACCTTACCATGATAGGGTTGCCCTTGTGCTGATCAGTTGCAGTGGATTGCAGGAGGATTCTGAGGGAGATCTGGGGACTGATCTCTTCAGTGAGGCTCGGGCTGACACCTTGGTGGAAGAGGTAGCAATGTCCCAGCAGCTATCTCCTACCCAGGTTCGAGAAATCTGAGTAGTGTTGCAGGAATCTGCATGTTAACTGGGAAACCAGGGTACACCCACCTGGTGCAGCATCAGGTGGATACAGGACCCCAAAGGCCTATTAGCCAGGCCCCTTATAGGGTGCCTGAGAGAGTCAAACAGACTGTGAGGGAAGAAGTGCAGGAGATGTTGAAACTAGGGGTGATTCAAGATTCCAACAGTCCCTGGGCCTCGCCAGTAGTGTTGGTACCAAAGAAGGATGGCAGCACCAGGTTCTGTGTGGACTACAGGAAATTAAATAGTCACACAGAGTCAGATGCTTACCCCATGCCTAGGACAGATGAGGCCCTAGAGCAGCTGGGTGGCACTAAGTATCATACAATCATTGAGCTTACCAAGGGTTACTGGCAGGTGCCCTTGATTCCCAGTGCTAGAGAGAAGTCATCCTTTGTGATTCCTTTTGGCTTGTACGAGTTCACAAAGATGCCCTTTGGGATGAAGAATGCCCCAGCGACTTTTCAGAGGCTGGTGGATAATATCCTAGCAGGAGGAGGAGGGTTTGCCCTTGCTTACCTAGATGATATTGCCATCTACAGCCATTCCTGGCCAGAGCACCTTTAGCATGTCAGGGAGGTGCTGGGCAGACTACAGAGGGCAGGGTTGACCATTAAGCTGAGCAAATGTCAGGTGGGTATGGCAGAGGTCTCCTAACTAGGACATAGAGTGGGGAGTGGTAAGATAAGGCCAGAACCTGCCAAAGTGGAAGCTATTCAGGCATGGCCTGCACCTGTTACCAAAAAGCAGGTGAGGGCATTCTTAGGGACAGCAGGGTACTACAGAAAGTTCATCCCCAGTTATAGTACCATAGCTGCTCTACTCACAGACCCCAGCATGTGAGCAGGCATTTCAGAAGTTAAAGAAGCTTTGGGGGACCCCCTGTGTTAGTCAGTCCAGATTACAGCAAATAATTTGTTGTGCAAGTGGCTGCTTCGAACTATGGGGTAGGGGCTGTACTTAGAGAGATTTCTTCAGAGGGGGAAGAGCATCCAGTTATTTATCTCAGTCGTAGGCTCCAACCCAGGGAGGAATGCTATGCAGTTGTAGAAAGGGAATGTCTAGCTATAGTGTGGGCATTGCAGAAACTTCAGCCTTATCTGTATGGAAGAAAATTCACTATAATGACAGATCACAATCCTCTAATATGGTTAAACAGAGCCAGTCAGCAAAATGCCAAGTTGCTAAGATGGAGCCTGAGGTTGCAAGCATATGATATGTTAGTGCAGCACCGCAGTGGGATTAGCAATGCCAATGCAGATGGGCTCTCAAGACAGGGAATGGGGTGAGGTACCCTCAGATAGACCAAACCCTCTCAAGCAGCATTTCTCAAGGGTCACTTGAAAAACTAGCTTAAGTTCTCCAGGGGGGAAGAGATGCAAAGATTGGGGAAAGATGGGCGAAGGCTGCCAGCCTAGTCAAATAGAATTTGATACATAATTCTATAATTTGTAGATAAATATAAATGTAAAATACAGGCTTGTGTTCTTAAATGAAAGAAAACACTGCAAAATGTGAACTTTAAGATTGTAGCAACATTGCCATCTGCTGTAAGGAAAACTAGGCCAAGCATTTCAAATGTTCTTTGAAGTAAAATTATCTAAATAGTGGTATCAAAGTGGCTGGCTGAACACATTCTTTCTATTGTCTTAACTTAATGAATAATTGCTAGAGTGTACATATGAAATGTCTTTTATTGTTGTAGTTTCCTGAGCAGGTGTTAGATTGCTAAATGATGCAGTTTGTTTGGCCTGGGAACTCCAGACTAAGTTTCAAAATGATGTAATGTGTATACTGGGAAAACCTAAGTGTCAAAATGATGTAATCTGGGTGGGCCTAACAAAGATGTTTGTTAGTGGTTTTAAAAACTATTGTCCAGAGAGAGACTGAGCATTTTGATCTTGATATCAAACTTATCAGCACTCTGCCTGTTGTCTTATGTAAGTAATGTCTTAAAAAATATGTTTTCTTGTAGAAATAGCTAGGAACTTTAAAAATATGTTTTCTTGTAGCAATAGCTAGGAACTTAGAAGAAAGTTAGACAAGTGTTTTCTGTTATATCAAACCGTTCCTACTGTATTGTTTTAAGTTTCTGTGTGATCTCAGAACTCTTAGATATCACTGTGGTGTAGTAATATTGTCTTGTGTTTTAATTATTTATTATTAATTATTTTAAAAACCTTTACATGTGGCTGGTTTGTGTAGAGATAATTAAGCTCTAGAGTACATTGCATATTTATAGAGTTTATTGTAATAAGCCAGTCTAATAAGCCTTAGACTGAATAGTCACATTACCAATTGGATAATAATATTGCACAGTAATAATTGGACACCCTTTTAAGGGCCTTTGGGTAGCTGATAAGTATTAGCTGGTGGTGGCAGAAATTACTACCGTATAGCCTGGGTAAAGGGGCACAGCTGGAGAATGTGTCAGCCTTTCCCAGGATTGTCAGTGAAGTTGTATAAATACTTATCTCAAAGTATGTGTGGTGTGCCAGCTACATGGGCAGGGACATGAAGCACTGGTGGGACAGAGAGGGTACTGGAGGTTAGCTTGCCAGCTCGGCTGAGATCTGGACCCTATAGCTGTGTCAGTGGGGAGTCTTATTGGGGACCTAGTTAGCAAGGGAGCAACCAGCCCCAGACTGACTGTGATCTCTGTGTGCACTTAAGGGAAATTGTACTTTACTGTGTGTATTTGTTATCCTTTCCTCTTATATGAGATGCCCTCCCTGGTGTTAGTGGTGAGGATTGAGTCTCCTTTATTGCTGGGCCAGGGCATGGTCATCACAGCCAGTATTGAGTTTAGAACCCCTACCTATCTAGTTATGTGTACTACAGTGTTATGCAGTTATCACATGTGCCACAGAGCTTATAGGCTTTAACAGTGCCCCAAGGTACATCTAAGGTGAATTACAACAAGAGCCCTTGTAAAGTATGGCAATGGGAAATGTACTGGATGGCAAGGGCATAAAAATACATTACCCTACAAACATACACACTTACAAACATCTTCACACACACACACACACACACACACACACACACACACACACACACACACACACACACACACACACACACACACACACACATACATTTGCCAGAACTGAGAATACAACCCCTGCCTATCTAGTTATTTGTACTATACTGTTACATAGTTATTGCAAGTGTCACAGAGCTTATAGGGCTGAAGGCTCTTCGAAGGTACTTCTGAGGGGAAAGACATCAGTAGAACTGCTAAAGTAGGACACAGAGAAATGTTGTGGGTGGGAAAGTCCTCAAAATGCATCATCCTTCAAACATACACACTTACAAACACTTATACACACTTATACACACACATTTGCCAGAACTGAGAATAGAACCCCTGCCTATCTAGTTAGTGTTACACAGTTATCACACGTGTGACAGAGCTTATAGGGCTGAGAGTTGTCCAAAGGTACTTCCACAGTGAAAGACAGCAGGACTGCTAAAGTTGGGCATTGAGAAGTGTTGTGGGTGGGGTATTCCTTGTAGACACACATTTGCTGGAACTGAGAATAGAACCCCTGCCTGTCTACTTATTTCTACTATACTGTTACATAGTTACTACACGTGCCACGGAACTTATAGGGCTGGGGTTGTCCAAAGATATTTCTAAGGTGAATGACATCGGCAAGACTGCTAAAGTAGAGCACTGGGAAGTGTGCTGGGTGGGAATGGCCTAAAACTGTTTCACCTACAAACAAACACACACAGTCTCTTACACACAATCTTACATTTGCCAGGACTGAGATTAGAGCCCCTACCTATCTAGTTATTTTTACTATAGTGTTACACAGTTATCACACATGCTACTGAGCTTACAGGGCTGACAGGTGTCCAGTGGTACTGCTAAGGTGAATGACATCAGCAAATCTTGTGATGTAGTGGAATGGGAAGTTAACAGCCTCTTAATACTTAAACCTGCACACACACACACACACACACACACACACACACACACACACACACACACACACACACACACACACACACACAAAGGCAGGTGATGTGATGTTATAACCCCCACCTGAGCACAATTACACAATGGAGCTCACCTTCATGCTGGCACATGTGACTGGTTATGACTGGTATGCCACTGTCCGCAGCAGGGCACATCACTCTATGCCATTCAGGGTATCCCTGTGTATGACTCACTCTGTGTGTGTGTCTCCCTCTCTCAATCACTGCCTGTCCTCTCTTCCCCACGTTTATGTATGTGTATGACGGACATATTCTTCTATGTTGCCCATATATATGTCTGTGTATCACATACAACAGATGCAGATATATCACATCTGGGCCACCTACAGCTTGCTGAGGGTAATTCTGTCTGATGGGTGTGTGTAGAGACAGTTAAGGGTACATAGCTGCTTGTATACAAAGACATATATGCACAATACAGTTATATAGTTTGATGTGGGTTCCGACAATGGGCTGTGATTCTCTAAGTGTCGGAGTATGCCCAGTATGACCTTCTACAGTAAGAGTGGGACTCCAGTCCAGAGATAGTTGTACTCCGGTCCATGGTTTGTGTGCTATAGCCATACCTCTCAACAGTAAACAGGAAGATGCTAGGTGTACAGGGTTTGTTTTTGCAGACATTTCCTGAAATATCTGAAGTCTGACAATGGAATGTATTGTGTCATTACCTAGTGACAGACATCCTCAGATCATCACAGTGCTTTACCAGAGGAATACAAGATGTATGATGCACAGACCAATATTATGAGCCCAACTATAGACATTCTTGCCCAAAAAGGCCAGTTGAGAGGTGTGGCTACAGCCAGTTGACTGATGAAGCTGTGTAAACAGCCCAGCAACTTGGTGATATACTGGCTGGGGATCTCCTGCTTGTGTGGTATTCCTCTTATCTGAAAAGTCATATCCTGGTCCATACCTCTCAACTGTACAGTTTTGGTGGATTGTCCAGCGGTTTGTCTAGAGGTTTCATCCAGTCTACATAAACTTGTGTTTTTATGGCAAGTTAGTTGCAAATAATTAAAGACTGACATTACAAAATAATGACAGACATTAGTGTTTCAGACTTCATAACCTTCAGACAATTCTTGCAGTGCAAACTTGTTATTCTACCAACTTTCTCAGTTTGTAAGAGCAATATTTACAACACATGCCTATCATTGGGCCTTTGTCCCATTTTTATTGATGACCTTCTTGTCCTGATGTCTTGGTGTCAGAGGTTGAGAGGTATGGGTGTGGGTACAGAGTGCACTGTATTGTGCAGAAATGTCCATTATATATGTGTAGTATATTCCACATAGCACTGTCTGACTTCCAGGTATGTCAGTGGCAGAGCAGTACAGAGTAATGTGGTGAACCACTGACAGACAGTTGTGTATAGGTTGATAGGTTGATATGACATTATTAGGGTATTGGCCCTGAAGCCCTTATAACCCACATAAATGGGAATGTAGCCCATGTTAGGCAATGCCAGAACACAGATCCCCTGTCCAGCTGGGACACAGGTGGAATCACAGGACTGTATTTTGTGCTTTGCATGTGCAGGGAGCACATCACTAGGGGTATTGAAGCACTTGGCTTGATGTGGACAGGAAATGTATTCCACAGATGTGGAAGTGTGTGTGGCACATCTGTTACACCAACAAGCCGTACTGATATCACAGACCAGGTTGATGCTGTGCCTATGAGTTGATCGAGTGGGCCTTGACTTCCAGATGTATGACAGTCCCATCAAGGCAGGGTCTGGATTGCTTTGTATGCCAGACAGGGGTCACCTCAGCAGATCTATATGGAATGGGGTAGAGGGACAGTGCTGTTAGCCTATCTGTGTTGGGCAGGTGTTTGGGGTTTGTGGTAAGGCCTTAGTGTTTGCATGACCCTGGTGTGTGGAGTCTGCATGGTTTGTGGTGTGTACATTGGTGGGGTTCTCATGTATGTTTACCTCTAAAGTGTCCTTGGTTTGCGATTTTTTTGAGGACCTCCACTTACATGGGTGTGTGTTGTGTATTTGCTGGAGAAGTTTACTGACTCCATACACTGCAGGGCACCTATGTTACTGCACAATTTGTTCTGGTGTGCACATTCTCCATTTGTCTGGCCAGTGGTTCCCCTTATGTGTGCCTCTTTGTCCTTCTGTAGTCCAGTCACAGACTTTGGACCACACTGGCTGCTATGTATTTGTATTTCTGATGTGAGTGGGGTAAATGCTGTAACATCACACACAAGGTTGTGGACTTCACACCTCTGAGTGTACCTATTTATCAGGTTCTCCATCATTGCACCACTACATTTGCTGTGGTCCTCAGACGGTTTGTGTTGCTATATGTTATTATGAGTCTACATGTTGGGCTAGCCATCTAACCGTCACAGACTGACATCTAGACAGGCCCATATATGACAGTCAGAAAGTCACACACATGGGGACAGGGTGTTACTACTGTTCTGCCAGACAGACATTTGAGAGACCAGTTTGGTAATTGCTTGCTTTCTCTTATGGGTATGACATCTGTTTCCCCACTGTCTGCCATTGATGTTTTGAAAAGACCCTTTCTTGTTTTGCAAATATTTGGCAGGCAAATTCAATGTTAGGACAAGCAGAACAATTATACAAGACATACTTGTGCTCCTTCTGTGACAATCTGTCATTCCAGGGGTATGGATGTTGGCCAGGGACATGTTGTCAGTGCTGACACAGTAATTTGGCAGCCTTTTATGACCTGGCAGTACACTGACCTTCAGGTACCTGCTGTCCTACTAGGCACCATACCTCCCAACTATTTAGAGCCAGACATCTAGACAAAGCCATATGTACTTTGGGGACAAAGGCCTACATATAGGGGCCATTGTTAACTATTGATGTTGCAAACCTAGAAAGGTGATACAATAATGGGTTTTGCATTAGCATGCATTTTCCTAAAGGGTATGTAGTCTGAAACCACAATCTGTTATTATTTTCTGACTTTAGTTTTTTTGTGATTTGCCAATAATTTGACAGACAGCCATGATTTCATGGCAAAGAGACAATAAATGTGATGCAAACCTCTGGACATTCTGCAAAATGTCTGTACAGTTGAAGGGTATGCTAGGCACTGTGTAGGTTACTCTGAGCTGTGTACTGTCCATATGTGTGGCCCCCTGTCCTTGACCTGTCCATCTTTCCTACATTAACAGACATTGACATTTGGACAGTGTGTACAACTCCTATCATAGCTGTATTGGACATGCAGAATAGTTGACACTGCAGTTCTTGGAACATGGACCCTGTCAACCACAGTACTGTACTTAGGGACACTAAGACACGACAGCCAGGGGTAAGTGCAGGCCACATGCTGACAGTATTGACCACACATATACATAGCTCATTGACCCCTCCATATTGTGGACATGCAACAAGTTATCAAGTTGATTGAGACAGCCCTGGGAATGTGTGCTCTGCTGCTTATACCCTAAAAACATTACTGTTACTGCATTTCTATGGGAACATGTGTGTGTGTGTGGGGGGGTCACACCTGTCAGCTGTCCACATTTGCACAGACTGTGCTGATGTTCCCTTTACATTTTCGTTCCATTTAGCATAATATGGTGCCTGTCTTGGGACTACAGGCATATCACTAAAGACCACAGGTTAGACTGTAATGGCAGACATTTGGGTTTCAGACCTCTCACCCTTCAGAGTCTTACTGAAACTGCAAGACCTGCTGTGATATCACTGTGTAGGTCTGTATGGGCATATTTCATCATTGTCCCCATTTGTGGGTCTTTGCCAGACATTTCTTTATAGTTTTGTATGGCTGACTTGCTGGGTGAGGCTGAGGGGTGAGTATGGGAATCCCATATTGACATCCATGCATGTGACCTATGACCCCCAGTTTGTTAGCCCCCCACATATACAGCACTTAGAATTGTCATCTAGAGGACTACTGCATTCTCTGTGGAAGCTATGTTTGGGCAGGCATTTCCTGTTGTCCCACATAGCTGTTAGTTGTCTGCTGCTATCTCGGTAGGCCACCCCATTCCCTTGCATGCATGCAGTGATACCATAGCTATGCTGCCACAATGTATTACTCCATTCATTTATTGTTAAGAAGCGTTATTTACCTTGTGCCTGCAGCAGTTGTGAGGATGGTACTTGAGGGCTGGCTCTGTCGGATGCATGCAGTACACAGCCTATACATGGTAAGATACAGGTAGTGTGATGTGTGTGGAATCCATTTTACTGTGTGTGCAAGTCAGAGAGATGTGTCAGTCCATGGGTCCCTACAGTATCAGTGTGTGTGCTATGCATTGCCTATTTGCCAAGGCCTGGGCATACTGGGCACACCTCCATCTGCCTACAGGAGCAGGCTCAGGGGGTTTCTCCTCTGAGTCCTCCTGTGTCTGTGGGGGCCTTGGCAATGATGACGGGCTGTGTGGGCCTTCCCTGTGATATTCCTGCTGCAGCTGTTTCCATAGGATCATATTGTGTAGCATGGCACATACTATGAACATGTGTGTACATGTGGCTGGAGAGTACTGCAGAGCTCCACCAGATATGTTGGGGCAGTGGAACCATGTTTTGAGCATCCTAAACACATGCTCTATAATGTTCCTGGTTTGTGCATGTGTTTCATTATGGTGTTCTTCAGTGTGTGTGTGTGTGTGTGTGTGTGTGTGTGTGTGTGTGTGTGTGTGTGTGTGTGTGTGTGTGTGTTATGGTGTACTTCAGTGTGTGTGTGTGTGTGTGTGTGTGTGTGTGTGTGTGTGTGTGTGTGTGTGTGTGTGTGTGTGTGTGTGCATTTCTGAGGGGTGTCATCATCCACAGCTCCAGTGCATAGCCAGCATCCTCCATCAGATGGCCATGCGGGATGTCCTCCCTGACAAATGCCTGATACAGCTGTGAAGCATGCCAGATATGGGAGTCGTGATAACTAACACAGCTGCCAGCACACACATTCATGATACACATGACCTAGCAGCTGATGGAGTGATAGCCCTTGCGGTTGACATAGACTCTACCCTCTTCCCTGGGTGGTGCCTTAATGTGGATGTGCATGCAGTCTATGGCACCCAGTACCTCTGGGTAGTCTGCTACATGATGAAAGAGATGCATATTGCTGGTCCTCTCCCCACAGGCAGTGGGGAAATATATGTGCTCACCGGCATATATTAGCTTGACATCCAGGAACTAGTAGAATACCCTGGATGCAGATGAGACCCCATGATGTCCCCAGTGGGTCTTTGGAAAGTACCTGTAGCTAGTGTTCTTAGGTCTACACATACCTTGGTTTCAACTGGGATTGGTTCCCCTCTGTTGGCACTGAGTCAGAGGTGAGGCCAGTTACAGCTCGCAGATTTGCTGCCGTAAGTCCCTGTCCACCCTGTAGTGCTCTAGTATCTTCAGATCATGTATACCCTGGTAGGTTACCTTGGGTCTGAACACTCTTCTCCTCCTCCTCAGTCTGGGACAGTTGTCAGCATTATCCTCCTCACCGCCCTCAGCCTCTAGCACATACTGATGTATCAAAGCAACAGTAACCCCCAACATTTTGTCAGTTAAAATTCCCCCGAGTGTGTACACCAATGGTGCAGAGTTTGTGGGAGAAAACAGACTGAAAGGTGTTTGCATAGTTTATAATGGTGTGCTGCAGATGCTGCCTGTGTGATTGGCTGACTCTGATACATTCCACCTGCCAGCTATATTATTAGTACGTGAGTGCCTTTATTCTGCTATTTCCCAGTTTTTTTTCCTTCCCATTTCTGCCCCTTCTAAAGCGTGCCATGCAAACCCCTGCAGCTATAGTAAACAGTTTTCAGAAGAAAGGACCCTCCAAGGGACGCAAACACACTCAGCATTTCTTGAACTAGCTCAGACACACCCCCTTGCTTAGCTGTGCTTAGCTGAGTGCAAATACAGGCAGCAGAGTTCCAATGTGCTTACACCAAGCATGACACACCCCCTTTTCATGTGAGCTGCTTCTCCTGCTTGCACTGCAGCATTATAGCTCCTACTCTGTGAGGTGCAGACAGACACAGTCTCCCATTTTGCTATTCAATACATTTTGCTCATTTGCATACCCCACTCCCTTAGTCCCTTGTTACACCACTCCACCAGAGCATCTCCTTAGCAACCAGTGTTAACTGTTATTGTTTTGTTTCGGCATGCTACCCACTATAATGGCAAAATGCATATTTCACTTAAAATTGTCATTTTACATTTTTTCTTATTTTCTGCAAAATCTCATTTGCACACCACTGCACTAAGCTTAAACGGCCGAAATTGGCCAAAAAATTAACTTTGGTTTTCATAATTTTGCAACTGTTTTCCATGCCAGTGGCCATAAGTTTGGCCATTGGCATTACTACTAATCATAATACATGCTGTCATGCCCCCGTTTTGATTTTTGCAGAAATGTACATGGTTAGTTACCGAATACATTTCTGCAACGGACACTGCTCTGCCACAGATGACTGCCTGCTTACTGAATCACTAATTCACCTCATTTGCATGGTTTTCACCAGCAAATGAGGTAATTAGCATTATTCAGTGTTGTCTGTGTCAGAATACTGCTGGCAGGCTCGTGCACTCCCCCAGCCTTGTTTACTGGATCGCTCTGTGGTCATATTCCATGCAGAAGCTGCTGCACTATTCTGAAATGGACATTTTGCTTTATTGATTCTGGCCCCAAAAGTAACATACATTCATCTCACTGACAATTATGTTAGGCAGATGTAGATGAACTTATGTGGGTAACTGAAAATAAACATAACATTTAGGTGTTGTGAACATGCTTTACCTAGGCTTAAGTTAGACATTTGAGTGACACTCACACAAGATTAAGAGTATAAGTTCTAAAGAGTAAGATTTAAGTGCCAAACCTGAACTAACCGAGAGTAAAACGTTTAAATGCCTAATGCTGCAGACTGTGAAATGCAAAGTTCATTTTAAATTCACACATTATAGTTCACTGAAGATATTATTTTTGCTGGGTTCAAACAGCCACCACCCTCTGTGAAATTTTTAACTTAATACACTTGCCTTCACATGTAGTATCGATACCCAAACATTATGCATTGCAATTATACAAAGACATCATATAAAATAGTTCTTTAACTTTTTTAAAATAATGACACTGAATTTAAGAACTTTTTACTGTTTTGTGATTTCCAGAAACTGAAATTTCTGGCACCACCGTCACAGTGTATTGTGCATGGGTATCTGTATACGACAGTACCTGTTCAGTAAATCACCAGAAGTCTAACTGGTACCACTTTATTTTCTTTCTTGAAACACAAGCATGCATGTATTCATCTCTTTTTATTAAGATGCTTGTTTCCCACAACATGAATGAGTTTAATGATTTTTAACAGTTTAATACATATTATTTTAACATGGATGATTAGTATTTGGATGATAGTATCATACTGTTTTGTAATAATGAGGTTGTTGTGTTCACTTTTTCTTCTGAATGGAGCAGGGAAATATCATTAGCATGTTTTAAACAGTTAAACAGATTAAATTGTTCTGTCATTCATCATTTTTATAACACTGTGGCACCAATTACTTTTACCTTTTGTATGATTCTGTAGCTGTACTTTTCCTGTGGATAATGAACAATTTGCAGTGATATATATATATAGTGGTAAAGAATCAATTGTTATTCACATTTTTAAATATTAATGCTAGTTTTAGAACTTACTTAACGTGCATCACAAAACTGCTGACCAGTGCCTTTTGATGCTCATTTTTTGCATTACATTTGCTATTGAGAATTATGTTTAGTACCAAGAACTCTGAAGTATGGGGTCCTTTTTTGTAGTTCAGCCTTGATTCATTATGAGATGAACATTATGACCTGTGATGCGATGGGATACAGCTCCAACAAAACAATGCACAGTGCACATCACTACAAATGTAGACAACCAATGTTCCAGTGCTTGCACAAAAACAACGATAATTTACTAAAAAAGAAACTCCTTGACAGAAGTAGATAGCTTTGCTGAAAATAGAAGCTATTGAAGAAAAAAAATGCAAAAATGTTGCAAAAATGCATAGAAAACTATTAATCAGAGAAAGTACTTTTGTCTTCATAGGTACTTGCTAGGCTATTGATCCATGCGGATCATTAAACGTTACGTTCCCAAGAAGTTTTTAATTATTATATTTTAAATATGAATAACCCAGAGATGAGCAGAACATTTACATGATGCCCCATCAATGTGTGACAAGTGTGCTAAACCAGAGGTGAATTTGTAGTTACCCATCCATTCATCCATACTACATCTGAAAAATGTAAGAAATGTACTTAGCATTAAGTGAAGAGGGGAACTATTTAAAAAAAGTGGCATTCTCCCTGATACAGATATTTTACTCTAACATGTTCTGTTTATGTTGCAGAAGAGATTTAGATCTCTTCAGCATGTTTATACCCCCACTGGACTTGCAAATATACAGTAAGTCTGTCAAGATATTGTCTGAGGAGGCTCTGTATGTGAGGCAGAGATCACCCCTCAGAAGCCTGTATGACACAAAGAAGAGGTGCAAGACTTTGAGATGGTCTACATAGCTTTTTAAGAGTCATACTTTCATAGATTCATAGATTGCTACTAGGCTAATGACCGGGGGGCCTTTCAAAGCCTAGTGAGGTTTTCCCAAAAGAATAATGATGTCCAGTTTCCAAACAGGACATTGAGAGCCAGGCATTTATAAGTTACCTGTGTCCAGAAGGGACATGGGTGCCAGGCCCAGTGTAAATTTCCTGTTCACCATCTAATGGTCTAGGTTGCCCTTTAAATAACAGATCAGCTCAGCTTCACATGGATGGGAAGCCTGTTCCATAGGAGGAGCAGTCTCTGCGACACATATCTGTCTGTTCAGCATGTTCTGTTTAAGTCACAGATAAAATTCAGGTCCCTAAACCTTGTATTTCTGGTACTTTTTGACTTACAAATATATAGGAGATTCACACGTGTGGGGTTTGCAGATGCCTTGTAAGCCAGACACAGATCACCACTCAGCAATCTATAGGAGACTGAGTAGAGGTAAAGGGCTTTAAGGCACTCTGCATAAGGTAGGTTTCTTATGCCTTCTATCTTTTTTTTGTAAGGAACCTCTGAGGTTACTCTAGTTGCTGCATATGCCTGGTCAGGTACTCAAAGGGAGCACTGTACTTTATGATTGGTCTGATAAAGGCAGAGTACAGTGAGATAATAAACTCTTTGAACCTAGATACCTTGCCCTTACGTATAAGCTGTGCAACATGAAATGATTATCTCATCACATGGTGGTCGAAGGTAAGGCTACTCGCTACATGTGTACACAGACCCCTGACCAATAGGCCAACTCTTAGGGGCATATTATCAACATGGTAATTAGCTGGGATTGTTGGCTTACTAAAAGGTTCAATTATGCTTTTCTTAGCACTGAGTTTAAGACCATGGTTTTGGCACCATTTGTTAGTCAGAGATAGACCTTCTTGAAGAATGCTAGTGACTGCAGGGGCGTCAATGATAACCCCCAGCTTGCAATCATCTGCAAACTTAGTCAAGCCATAAACCTACAGCATTTGTTTCCATTTCAGAGAAAAAGATGCTAAAAAGGAGCGGACCAAGTACAGATCCCTGAGGGACTCCTTTAGTGACAGACCTCTTGGTACAGGTGGCCTCACCTATTTTGACCTCCTGAGTCCTATCACTGAGCCAGTTGAATATATGATAAAAGGGTTTATACCTAAATTAGTGAGCTTGTCTATAATGCCTGAGTGGAGTATTGTATGAAAAGTATTGGCCAGGTCAAGCTAAGCTGTGTGCACAGTCTTACCTTCATCCAATGCTTTGATGACCCTCTCAAAGAAGTCCACAAGATTTAATAGGCATGACCTTCACTTAGCAAAGTCAAACTGTGATGGGTTCAGCATTTGCAGGTTACCTATATCTTCATTTATCATGTCCATGATGATTCTTTCCACAGCCTTACATATAAGCCTGGTAAAACGTATTGGCTTGTAGTTACCTGGATCAGTGGTTGGACCTCCTTTGTACAGGGGAATGACTGCAGCCATCTTCCATTACATGGCCACAAAACTTGACTGTAGGCAACAATTGAAAAGTGATTCAAGTGGACCAGAGATGTCATGTTTCATGCTATTTATTGAACATCCCAGGATGTTATTGGGGCCCATTGATGCAATGTTTTTGACCTTAGAAAGTGCATTAATGACCTGTTCCCTAGGAACTGTAGGGGGAATTGTGGTATGCAGTATTTCCTTTGGTCTATCAGGGGGAGTGGCAGGAGAGGATTGAGCTGAACCTGTCAGCCAAAAGGTTGGCAATGGCCTCTGGTTCAGTGTGGGTGATGCCATTTATAAAAAGTTCTGAGCATTGTTGAGTATTTCCCCTGAAGATACGGACATAGCTGTAGAAAGCTTTGTGGTTGTCCTTTGCCTGAGAAGCTATTTATTCTTCAAATTTAGCTTTTGAAATATTAATTAACCCTCATAACTGCCTGTTTAAACTGGTCAGGGGGCTTTTAGTATGCATGGCTTTGTTCCTCCTATGCTTGGCCAAGAATTTTTTGTTTTGTTGTGTAACCGATTGATATTGTGATTCCACCAGGGTGGCTTGCCTTTTGAGTTTGTCTTATTCTTAATACGAGTGGGCACAGCTCACTGTATACAGCTATCAATATGGCTGCACAGAGATTTTGTAAATAGCTCAGTGTATGTTATGGTGTTTACTGGGTGTGGGGGTGCTTGGAATTTAGCCAAGGTTTGTTTAGTAGAGAGAGGTTAGCCTTGGAATAGTTTCTAAAGGTTTTTGGTTTTGGTGGATCCCCAGATTTAAGTTTTATTTCAAGTAATACTTCCTTATGGTCATATCTTACAAGTGAAAACATTACAATGGGTGAGAAACATCACCCCATGTTTATGAGTGCAGTGTCAAGGATGTTTGTTCCCTTGGTAGGAGACTGGACCAACTGTTCCAGGATGTTGATATTAGCAAGGTTTAAAATTGCTGGACTTGTGTATTAGAAGTGGTGTAGGCTTCCTACTCTATAGAGGGGTAGTTGAGATCCCCATGAATATTGCATTGGGTTGAATGAAGGACTCTAGTATTTTCAGACATGTAGTATGGATTTCCTGAAACATGGAAGGAGACCTATAGGTTGCAAGGATATGGCACGACCCCCTGTTTATGGTGAGTTGCACATGTATGAGTTCCAGTGGGTCATACACTTTAACTAGTCTGGATGTGAGGTTGTTTTTAATATAATCTGAGACTACTCTGCCTTTACTACCCTCCTGTGCAGTAGTCGAACTAAAGGTATGAAAGGCATTATAACCTTGCATTGCTGGGGTACTCTCTGCAACTTTAAAATATGTCTCCATTAGTACACAGATGTCTACACTTTCCAGGGAGAAGAAGACTTGCAGTGGGTGGAGTTTCTTTTTAAGACTTCAAGCAATGAGTAGTACCCCCTTTCAATATTCCTTCATAGGTTCAGTTAAGTTGTAGGTTTCTCAGTCTGGCATTGCCTAAAAAGGCAATATGGGGTGGAGAAGGTCTTTGCCAATATCTGAAAGCCTAAAGAGAATAGGTGCAGACCATCCCTAGCAAAGCAGTGTGCTCTGTCAGCCAAGTCCTCCTAGGCTATCAAATATTGCAACCCCCCACCCCCACCCTGGATTGACACCAGAAGATAAGCCAATTGTTAAAATCAATAATTTTCTGTTGGTAATGTGGCATCATCCTTTGAAAAGGTAGTATGCTACTCAGTGCTAGGCCCATAATTGTCTGAGACACATAATCAGGTGGCTCAATCATATATCACTTCATATAGTCAAGGAAGGTACTTCTCAGGTTATTAACACCCACATGGACTATGGCAGACTGTGCCTTTGTGACTTGACAGATCCTAGCCCTAGAAAAGTAGCTAACCAAGACACTCCTTACTCAGTCTAGTGAGTGGTACATCAGTGTGCCTCACTATAGAATCAGCAATGACCAGGAAATTTGGCTGTGCACTGGTTTGCCTTAAGAACTTAGCAGTTAAGACACTGGATACAGTGTTACTATGTGTAGCTGTGGGTGGTGTTTTAACTGAGTGTTTACATAATGGCTAAGGATGCTTTCTTTGATTGTACTGTGCAGGAGGTCTTAGTGTTTTAGGAAGGTTACCTGTAAATGTTTCAGCATAAATAGTTTTATGTGTAGGGTTTTTACCCTGTATTAAAGGCATGGTGCAAGTGTCACTGACAACCGCTACAGGACTAGTTTGGGTTGTATGAGAGAGCTTTGTCTCCAGCATTAAAGTGTATTTACACCTCTCATGCACTTCATCTGTTTTATTAAGAATAAATGGATTGTTGGTATACATGAGGCAATTGTTACAATGCCTCAGAATACCTATCTCAACCAGACTTGCCACAGAGAGAGTTGGGAAGTGTATATCCGTGGCTGCATATTTACTGGGGAGGAGTAAGGGACACTTAAATATTGAATAGGTCAGTAAGACAAGGAAACTGATGAGCAATGCTCAGCTATGTGCAAAACAGACACTCTAGTAGTTAAAAAATCTGTCTGTCTACATGGTAGTGCCACAAGAGTGTAGACCACAAACCTTCCTAATGTAAAATAACTGGTTTGGAGCCCAAGTGCTTAAGCCAGAAAAAGGCACTTAGAATAACAGGCACAATAAGCCTTCACTAGCAATTCCCAGCTCAAAAGAGTGGACGCTACCCTCCATTCCACAAGACTGTAGACCACAAACCTTTTTAATGTAAAATAACTGGTTTGCAGCCCAAATACTTAAACTGGAACTATGACATTTTTAGAATAATGGACACAATAAGTCTTCAACCAACAATTTCCAACTCAGAAGGGCATAGGCTATCCTCTCCTCCTGCAAGAGAATAAACCACAACCTCCTTAATGTAACATAACTGGTTTGCAGCCCAAATGCTTCAACCAGAACTAAGACACTTTTAGAATAACAGATGCAATAAGACTTCAACTAGCAATTCCCAGCTCAGAAGGGTGTAGGCTATCCTCTGTTGCCACAAGAGTGTAGACCACAAACCTTCCTAATGTAAAATAACTGGTTTGAGCCAAGTGCTTAAATCAGAACAAAAACATTTATCATAACAGGTACAATACACCTTCACCACCAATTCCCAGCTCAGAAGGGTGGATGATACTCTCTTCTCCCACAAGAGTGTAGACCACAAAGCCTCTTAACGTAAAATAACTGGCCTGGAGTCTAAGGACTTAAATAATAGCCAAGACACTTTTATAACAGGTACAGTAAGCCTTCAACCAGCAAATCACAACTCAAAAGGGTCTAAGCTACCTCTTCTGTCACAAGAGTGTAGACCATGAACCCTCATTGTGTAAGATAACTAGATTGAAGCACAAGTGCTTAAATCAAAGCTAAGAGAGTTAGAATAACAGTTACAATGTAATAAGGCTACTAACAAGCAGTAATAAATGCAGCAGATTAAATGCAACTGTACTCTTTAAGAATGCGCAGAAGAAGTTAAAGTAGGAAGAGCACAAATCCGGTAAATGCAGCTGAATAAAGTCTGATTTTTTTTTAGTGAGTGGGAAGGGAAAAACAGAACATAATTCAAGTTTAAGAGACTAGGGGGAAAAGCCTTCCCAGCTGATCTCTCGGTGCTCAGTAGAATGATCTGATGAGATGGCACTGGGAGGAGTTTCCAAAATTAGATTTATAGTAGGGGTGGCCAATGCAAAAGCCACCAAGTTCAAAAGTACAACAACACAAGGGTGGATGGGTGGGTGGAAAAAATCAAATGCAGACAGAGATCAGCAATAGTCAGGCAGAGAACATCAAGTCAAACAAGCACTACAGCTAAATAAAGATGTCACTAAATATTTGTTGTTAAATGAGGAATGCTATTTCTCACCTCCTCCCACTAATTAACTGGATGCTATTCACTGTCTGCAAAAGAATTATTTTCTAACTGACCCTAGCCAACAAAAATCAAAACAAAATGCAATATAAGAAAAAGATAAAAAAATAGAAGTAACCAAACTTTAAATTAATAACTTCAATCTAAAATCAAATGCAGAGAGAGATCATCAATAGTCAATCAGAGAATAGCAAGTGAAACAAGCACTACAGTTCAAGCATTCAAGCTTCTCAAATGTTTGAAGAGGTACACATCAAAGTAGGCATTATACTCAACGATCTGCCTGAGGAGTACAGAATACAGGTTCATAGATGTACACTAGGCTACAGACCACTGGGGGCCTTGGTAAGCTTAGCCAGACAACCCAATTTACCACCTGAGTTATTGTGCCTTAGATGTTATTTTAAGTGGTCTGTGTTAGCTAGGACATGATTTTTCCATCTGAGACATAGGTGCTAGACCAGGAGTGAATTTTTGATTTCCCATCCACTGGTCCAAGTTGGGCTAGAATAGGATTAGGGAAGGGATCTGCTTCACATGAATGGGAAGCCTATTCCAGAGAATGGGGATTCTCTGAGATGTACCTGCCCCTCAAACATGTCCTAGTTAAGTCACAGGCAAAGTTTAAATCCTTTAAAATAGCAGTTCTGGTGCTGTTCAGTTTGTGGATATGCAAAAGATCCATAAGAGAGGGATCCAAGGATGCCTTGTATGACAGGCAGAAATTGCCTAACAGCAGTCTGTAGAAACCAGAGCACAGAAATAGGGCTTTGAGGCAATTTGCATAGGACACTGTGTTTACACCCTGTATTCTTTTCATGAGGAACCTCTGTAGGTGTTCCAGTTGTTGCATGTACCTGGTTAGGGTACATAGAGAAAGAGGCATTATACTCAATGATGGGTATGATGATGGCTGAGTACAGCAGCATGATGAGTTCCCTAGACCTAGATACTATGCTCTTACTTATAAGCTGAGTTACATAGAATGATTTTCTTACAACCTGAGACACATGCTGGTAGAAAGCCAGGTTATTATCTACTTGAGTCCCAAAATCCCTGACTACTGTGTCTCCTTTTAGGGGTATTTTATCAATGAGGTTGTTTCCCTGGGTACCCAAATTCCCAAAGGTACTATTTTGCATTTCTTGATATTGAGGTTTAAGCCAAGGTAGGCAGTATGCATCATTTTGCCCTCTTCCATTGCCTGGGTGATTTTTTCAAAGAAGTCTTCAAGGTTAAGTAAGAATGACCTGCCTTTGCAAAACCAAACTGGGCTGGGTCCAGTGTCTGAAGGTTTCCTATGTCATTGCTAATAATTTCCATGATAATTCTTTCCATGGCTTTGTATATTTCCAGTTAACTCCCCTGAATATACAGAAGTGTACAACACCAATCTGTACCCCCAGAAAAAAAAAACACATGGTAGAACCATAATATCAACAAGCTTTATAATAAAAGGAAAATAATTTCAACCAAAAGTAAGAAGAGTAATAAAAATCCAAATATCCTACAGGAAAAAAACAGATGCAGTAGCAAACAAATTCTGTAGTGACCTGACCTTATTAGTGCAGCAAATGAGCCAGCATTATGGACTTACAGGTTATATATAATTCATGGCAGGCTTTTAGTGTTGTTTCTACTGGAACTAATGACAGTTTTGTTTTGCTGTTAACTCAGTATACACCAGTAAGTCAACAGGCTAGTGTTAATCAGTGGAAAATTAATACTTTTAGTTTTTCATCTCAAATTGAATTTCATAATGACATTCTCTTTCCTGGGCAGCCTGTGGGAGCAACTTCATCTTTTTGAAAATAAATTATTAGCCTTTAAGAAATTGCAATTGGATAATTCTTATTTACTTAAAAATATTACATAATCAAGTCCCTAAGGGATTATGATTATGGCGTTTCCCTAGGTTTGGCTTACCATAAAGAGTTGGTGCAAATTTTTGATAATGCTAGTTTTGAACTTATGAAGGTTATGATTAAATATAATGATAAAGAAATTGAGTAATTGTCCAGAGAGACTGATATATTGCAAAATTCTATCTAAGGATTTATTGCTTGAAAGCCACCAGTTGGATTATCATAATATTTTTTAAATATTGGCAAGACCTGTTCATCTATTTTGAATAGAAAATCAAAAAAAAATTTTAAGGTACCACAATAGTTATAATAATGGATTGGCCTATCCTAAACCATTATCCAATGATAAGCAGAATGATCAAAGGGGAGTAACCAATGATGTTGTTGCTCAAGACACGCATTCTGCTCCATCCAATCAGGAAAGTTCGAGGGTGAGCCCTTTACGTGTGCGATGCTCTAAGAGGATGAGATACAGAAACCAAGTCTCGAGTCAGAACATCAGTCCTCAGGAAGAGGAAGCAAGATTCCACCAATTGGATATGAAGCCAAAAACAAGACCATACAGACAGTCCTCATGGAAGAAGACATCATAGATGGAACAGGTAATCCTTCTGGTTTGGCAATTAACAATTCAGCTGTTCATGTAATTCTTAATAATACTGGTGACTTTAAATTTTTTTAATTATTCACATAGAAGTTTTTCCACCCACCAAGTAGATGTACTTTCCAAAGGATTTTCTTTTGTCTCACGAGAAGGGCTGACATTGTATGTTCTCTTACTGATTTAAAACTTTATACCAGAAAACTTAATTTGGTGTTGTAGTTTTCTAATAATTTTGATGGGTTTAATACCCTTGGTTGTTCACATGCTAGCTGTTTTAATCCACCCATGAATAACAGTATTTTAATGTTCAAAGAAATGTGAATATGAAATAAGAGCCACTTTGGATCAATACAATAGGAACAGATACAATAATCTAGCTAAACAAGAGTGGTCTGCCTTCAGTGATATTCGTGGTGATAATAGTACACGGGTAATGACAACAGATAAATGAGGCAGTCTGGTTCTGATGAATGTTTTTGATAATGAAAGAATGAAGGTATTAATGGGTGATGGCACATACAAGGAAGTTTCTCAAAATTAAATTTTTACCTCATTTCATAAGATTGATATTGAACCTCTGGACATGCATTTACAGGGTCACATTTCTTTGAAAGAGTTTGAATACATGTCCAATTCTAAACTCCTATTGCTGATACTTTTGGGCTTCCTAAAATGCATAAGGATTTAGAAAACCATCCTTTTAGTCCAATTGTAGATGCCCATTGAAGTAAAACTTGTTTTATTGCTAAATATTTAGATTTTGTTTTGAAGGGGTCTATTGACAAACAGTCTTATATTAGTAGAGATTCCTGGCACTTTCTAAATCAGATTAATGGTATCAGGTTCTCCAATGATGTTATTTTGTGACCATCAATGTTGTTAGCTTATTTTCTCTTATTCTGTATGAACAAGGGCTTGGTTGGTTTGAGGAACAACTTTTGATAATTGGTGGCTTGCAACAAGATGCTATCAAAATAATAGTAGCCCTTATGGATATCATCCTAAAAAACAACCTTTACAATTTTTTGATAATTGTGATGCCCCTGCACTGGCCCAGTAATCAAGAAGCCTCAATCCTCACCACTAGCACCAGTGAGCGATGTACACATTGGGAGGATGGCAAGTACACAAACTATACAGTACAATTTCCCTTAAGAGCACACAGAAGCTCACAGTCAGTCTGGGGATGGTTTCTCCCTCTTTCTCCAGATCCCCAATAAGACTCCCCACTGGCACAGCTATAGAGTTGAGTCCTTAGCCAGGGTTCCAAGCCAAGTCCTCCCAGCACTCTCTCTGTCCAAACGGTGCTTTGTGTCCCTGTCCAAGTATTTGACACACACACATACATACACACACACACACACACTTTGAGATTTGATTTATACACAAACACACACCTGGGAAAGGCTGGCACAGGTTTACTAACTATGGCCCCTTCTGCCCAGACCATAAGGTAGTTATCACTGCCACCAGAACCCCTTATCAGCTACTTCAAGACCTTTCCAAAAAGGTGACCAATCTTACTGTGTAATGTTACTGTTATCCAAATGGTAAGTGTGACCAAGACTTTCACGGCTATTTAGGAGTGGCCTATACAGTGTCACCAAATACATATGCAAGTATGCTAAGAGTTTAAATATCTGAATATATTTAATAATAAATAATAAAATAACAAGACAATATTCAATAACAGCCACAGTCACTTCAGAGTTCAGAATCACAGGAAATATTTAAAAACATTACAGGACAGTCTCAAATAAACACAGAAAACATCTAAATTAATCTTCACTACATTCCTATCTATATCTAAGAGAAATCACTGTACCCTAGTTACTATTAGCAAGACAGAAGTTCTTAAGTTGGATGTTTCCAGGTCCAAAGACAAATACAATACACACAGTCTCTAAGACAGTTCTCAAGTTAATATCAAAACATTACTGTTGGGTCAGCTGGATAACATCACTCTTTGTCACCTGTCTTCAGTTCCTAGGCTAATAGAAACCAACATCTCTATGTCAAAAATATTTCTCTCTAAGATGTGCAACTGGTAGGAAGTAACAGAGCAATAAAAAACACTTTACATTTGAAACCTAGTAATTATTTCTGTTTCAAGACAATTGGAAAACCCCTAGCTCTAAACATCCTGTCCCTTTGCTGCCTTGAAACTAACTTTTATAGGACATTGTAAAACACGTTTAACTTATTGCCTTGAAGTTTTGCAAGTTAACTCTGTATGTTCCAACTTCTACTTGTAATATAGTTTATATATATTTCTGTTCTTTTCCAATAGGGTACACTGTGGTTACATTCTTGAAGCTCAGTGCATAACATAAAGTTCAACACATACATTTGTAAGACAAGCCTATGGATCATATTAATATTCACAAATGATATGTGATTATTTACACAATTCCAGCTAGCTGGGCTGACAGCATTTCAGTTTGTTACAACAATAGTTATTTTCAACAGGTATCAGTGTGGTAATGGGAGTGGCTTGTGCCCCTACCTTTGCCAACATTGTTATGGCCTATTGGGAACATCATTTTTTATTTAATAATGTATACAAGGATTGTTGGTATTTGTATACAAGTTATTTGGATGATATCTTTATTTTGTGGGTTGATTCTGCTGCTAGACTTTTTTCAGTTCATTAACAGAACATCCAATTTTTTTGAGTTTATGTGCAAATCTGATTTTGATTGTATTTCTTATTTAGACATCAAGTTGTTTAATAATATGGATGAGGCTTGTTTTACATCTACTATTCATCGTAAGAACACTTTTTCTAATAATTATTTGCACTTTGATAGTTGGCATGCATGCCACCAGAAAAAAGCTGTTGTTAAGGAACAATTGGTGCGATTGATGTGAATTATATCGGATGATCATATGTTCATGACTGAATGTGAAGTGGTTGTTGATATATTTATTAAAAGGGGTTACTCCTTGGCTATGGTCCATGAGATCAAAGATGAGGTCATCAGCAAAAGGTTTAATGGTATTTTAAACCAATAATAAATAACAATGTATCTAATATTTTTCAGGATGTAACATCTAACAGGAAAAATAAGTTGTATAAATCTGCTAAATTATTTATTACACATTTTACTATTGACAGTGCTATGATAACTGAGTGTCTTTTTCATAATTGGTCCATCTTTAATTCTGTAGTTAATTTAATGGACAAACTGGGTGAAAAAACAGTTGTTATATATCGCAGGGATAAAATCTTTTAAAAATCTACTTGAATGAAGAATCAGGAAAGATACTAACCCTAAAAAATGGGTATGTTTAAATGTGGCCACTGTAGTTTATGTGGATACATATAAAACTGGGGATAGTTTTGTTGTCAAAGATTCTCAGTTCAATGTCACTGTGTATTTTTCTTGTGATTCCAGCTGGGTTGTGTATTTGGCTTGCTGTGATTTATGTCCTGCCTTTTATGTAGGCCTGACAGGTAGGAAACTCAGGAACAGGATTTATGAGCACAACCTGGATGTTAGGAATCATAAGAAAACAAATGCTTTTTTTAAACATTTTGAGCATAATGCTAGTCATTTGTTTTGATTTGTAGTCCTGGATCAGATTATATTTGATTTTAGAGGTTATGTTGTTGATGAGCACCTTGCAAAAAAGTGAATTAATGTGGCAGATTAATTTAAATGCTACTTGTTTTCCTGGACTTAATGATTCTGTTTCTATTTCTTCTATTTTGAAATTGAAACAGTTAACTAATTAGTGATTATTTGTTCTTTGTTATTGGTTATTGGTTTGAGTCACGTGATTTCATGTCAGTATTTAAATATTCTTTTAGCACTTTGATGTTAGTTCTGAGGATGTTCCATGAAAGGTTTTTGGAACAAAAGTGCTTAACTTGGTTATTTTAATAAAGAAGTTCTGGTTTCTAATCATGTTCTGCCCTTTGTTTTGTCACTG
Organism: Protopterus annectens; assembly: GCF_019279795.1. Lineage (NCBI taxonomy): Eukaryota > Metazoa > Chordata > Ceratodontiformes > Protopteridae > Protopterus > Protopterus annectens. Next base: position 1,238,331,539 of record NC_056741.1, read on the forward strand.
CAGGATTTGTTTGTTACTAAGAAGACCAATTCCCAGAATGCCAGAGCCCTTGTCACTGAAATAAATGAACAACTCAAGAGCTTAGTGACATCTATGAAAGTCAAGTTTGAGGCTAAAATAGCTACCAAGCCAAAGATAATCTCAAAAGCACAGTGCAGCAATGTGCTGAGATGATTGTGAACAATGTAACATACATTGAAGCTGAAGATATAGCAAACCTTCTGGCCAATAAATTTAGCTCTAACTTTACCCGTCTCTCCCCCCTCACTAGGTCCCTCCTGAAACTGGTTCACCTCCAGCTATCACTCAAGATCAAGTCCTAAAAATGCTGTCAAAAGTTAAAAATACTGTATTGATGGGTCCTGACTATATCCTGGAGACATCTTAATTAGATGAATCATGATTTAGTAACTCCCATAAGAACACAGTTCAGTCTCAGCCTCCATACAGGTTTTGTACCAGGTGAATGAAGAACAGCTACAGTCATTCCTTGCAAAAGGGAGGACCTTCCACAGGCTAAGGCAATTACAGACCCATACGTTTGATCAGCTTCATATGCAAAACCATGGAAAGACTTATCATGGAACTAATCAATCAGGATATAGGGAACCTCCAAATGCTGGACCTGTCTCAGTTTGGATTCATCAATCTCAGGTTATGCTTACTCAACCTGGTAGATTTTTTTTTGAAAAGGTAACCAAAGCAATGAATGAAAGCAAACTGATACACACCACATACCCTAATGTGGCCAAAGCTTTTGACACAATTTCCTGCTCAGGCATAGTAGGAAAGCTAAGTAAACTGGGATTTCACTCTGTGTCACCTGTTGGATTGCAAACTGGCTCACAGATAGGACTCAGATAATCAAAATAGGGAAATTTACCTCGACAAAGAGACCAGTCAGCAGTGGAGTCCCCCAGGGCTCTGTGCTAGGACCTCTTCCACTTGGTATCTACTTTTTTGAAGTACAAGTCAATACCAAATGGCTCTGGATGACTATGTTTGCAAGTGACTACAAGCATGGAATTCGCAAATGACTTGGTCATCTTGCAGGAAGGTTTATCTCAAATAAATAACTGGTGCCAAAATCATGGACTGAAACTAAATGCCAAAAAATGCATTATTGAACCCTTTGGGAAGTCATCAACCCCAGGGAACCACTATATTAATAATACACCCCCTAAGAGTTGACCCAATTGTTTCAGATTTGGGAACTTATGTGGACAGTTATCTAACTTTTGACCAACATATGTCTATTGTTGAAAGAAAATACTTCTATATTGCACAGCTTATAAACAAAAGGACTGTGTCTAGATCTAGGGATGTCATAGCCCCACTTTACTCTGCTCTCATTAGACCAATCATTGAATACAATGCCCCCTTTGGTATGTATCTCTCCAGACACATGCAACAATTGGACTGCCCATAGAAATACCTTACTAAAAGGATACTAGGCCTAAACAACATGTCCTAAATGGACCACCTCAAAGCCCTGTTACTATACTTGGTATCCTACAGACTGCTAAGAGGGTGACCTCTGTCTGGTATACAAGGTCTCCAACGACCCATTACTGATGAATTTACCACATCAGTAAGTCAAATGGCTTCAGAAACACTCAGTCTGGTCATCAAAACCTCTTCTGCAACATCAACAGAACACTTTGAGGGACTGGTGTATCTCTCAGAGGATACCACTGATGTGGAACAGACTTCCCATCCACATAAAGTAAAGTTCATCTTTGTCCATTTTCAAGAGCAACTTAGATATATGGATGGGAAACATAAAATTTACCCCAGGACTGCCTGTGTACAACTAATGGACAGGGATAGTTCCTAAATGGTTTATCCCATGCATGGGACTCCACAAAATATCTATGATATGATCCTACTTATTTTTATCAAGGGTCATATGTAATTATTGACCATGGGGTGGGTAAGACAAGTCTATAACCAAATGGGATAGGTTAATTTGAGCACAGAATGTGAAACTGGCTAGGCTTAAAATGATCCACAAGGGCAGCTTGCCTAATATTTATAAACCTGTGAACCTATATGAGACTAGTCAAGACTAATGGGTTTGTAGACCCTAGAATCTGTTGATGATCTGCCCTTGTGCAGAGGAATGACCATTGCAGTCTGTCATTCACATGGCATGAAGTCTTTGTAGAGGCTATGGTTGAATAGTGACTCCAATGGCCCTGACAGTTCATATTTCAGGCTATTTAGGAGATATCTTGTGATATTATCATGGCCCATCTAAGTTGCATTTGTGGCCTTAGACAGAGCATCTACGATCATCTCCCTACTGATGTTTGTAGGGATTATGTTGGATGGTATTTCCTGCTTTGTGGATGGAGTTGAGAAGAGGTAAAAAGATTTGCTGTATCTCCTGGTTCTGTGAATGTGACTCCATTTACTAACAGTTTGGCACACTGCCTTTGAGGTTTAAGACATAGCTAAAGAAGGCCTCGTGGTAACCTTAGCCTGAAACTCTATCTTTTCCTCTAAATTTGCTTTGTTGGACTTAGTCCTCTTAGTTGTCTATTCAGTTTGATGAGAGAAATTTTATCTTTTTGGTGTTACACTTCGTAAATTTTAGCTATGACTTTTTTTTCTTTTTATATAACAAAGAAAAGAGTTGCACTTATAGTGACCTGTGTGGTGGTACTTATTTATTTACTTTTCTGCTCCCCCCATGTTTTAGCCAAAAAACTTTATCTGTTTGCATTTTTTTAGTTTGTTCTATGACCTTGGTGTTGTAGTTTCATTTGCAGTTATGGAAAGATTCTCTTTAGAATTACTTATAAAAGCTAGCTGTTTCCATTTTGAACCCTGTCTGGGGCCTTATTCTTGTAGTTTCATTCACAGTTGTAGCAGAAGTGTGAACTGGTGTTATAGTTGAGCATCATTTAGTCATTTATTAGGCATTTTTCCCATAAACAATGTTACTGGTAAATTTCTGCATAGTCTGGTACCTTACATGGTGGTAGAATTATGATAGTGACAGTACTATATATTCTGCTCCAGGACTGGTGCTGAAGTGCCTTTACAGTAATTTATATTCCAGTTTTGCTACAAGAGTTTTATACTGTGCTCATCACTTACCTGCTTAAAGTTGCATTCCAGTGCCTTTCTGTTCCCCTGTTTGTCTGCCCCCCCCACCTCCCCACAGAGACAATAATTTAAAGTTTTTGAAATCCCAACCTACTTGTGTTCATTCACTTGTAGCTCACAGTCATAGGACTAGAGCTCCAGTATTGGCTTTGTTTGATTAGCTTCCTGCAGCTTGACTTTTTTTTTCATCCCCCATTTTCCTGTAGAAATTTTAAAAGGCTGTGTCTCTGGCCTATGACCTTTATAGTGATGTGATTTCCACAGTATCACCCACACCTCTTTCATTGCTATTGCCTATTGTGTAAGCTATTTAAGTACTCTTCCCACCCATTACATTCCATAATACTGAGTGCCCACCTAGTAAAACAGTATTTCTCTTGAGTAAACCTGCTTTACTGTATATTGTCTCCTGCTCATTTACCCTGAGCTCCCATCTTCTTGACACCCTTACCACACTCTGAGAGGGTCCTGAATTAATTCTGCTCCATCCCTGGCAGATAAGAGATTTATCTTATTATTTTACACTTCAGTTAACTAATTTAGAGTACTAGTGATTTATTTGTTGATTTTGAACTGTAAATAATTTCAAAGGTCCCTAACACTTGAAGTCACCTCATCTATGTAGTTTAAATTGTTTTGTGGTAATGTTACACTCTCAAGCAATCTTTTTTGTGCTTTTGCATTAACAGGACTGGAACAGTCCATCTAGTGGCAGTAGGTGGTGGCCTGATCTGTCTTTGTTGTGGAATGATTACATCCCTGAACCTGGGTACCATACCTTTAGTAATAAGCTATGCAATAAAAAAGCACCTTTGTGCAAGGAGTTGACAGTTGTTGTCATCCAGTCATGTGGCACAAAGTCTGTTTTGACATTCAATAGCCTCTGTAGGGAGTCTGATAGGTTTTGCTTCAGACTAGCCAATAAGCAACTCTGTATGTTACTGGTCCCGTAGAAGTAATACTCTTGGCCTTGGATAGCTCCTGGAGGACTTGTTCATGGGAGATTTAAAGTGAGAGTGTAGATGCAGGCATATGATTTGGGAATGTTGGAGTGGAGCGTGGAATGAAGTCTGAACTAAATTTACCCACTGGTAGATTGGCTATGTCCACTGTATCTAAATATGTGTTACAATTCACTATCAGCACTTCTCAGTACTGGGCATTGTTTTAAATGTTTCTAAGATAGTTAAAGAAGGCTTTCTGGTTGTCCTTTGCCTGGGTAGCAATGTTTACATTTGATTGGGTTGATCAATGTCCAGAGTTCCTTGTTAAGTTTAGTAAGAGATTTTTTGCACCCTACGATTTACTTTTATTTTTACATGTAATGCATCTTTTTCTTTATTGTAAAGCCTGTTTACATTTGGGTACTACCATCTGTGTTTATTTGGATTTTTGGCATTTTATTTACTTCATAGGTGACAGATGACTCTATGCAGCTATTCACATATGTATACAATTTGGCAGTAAAGGATTCCACATAAGTGGTGTGGTCATGGTTGGAAGGGGATGTTGAATTTAGCCAGGTCATCACTCAGTTTCAGGAGATTAGCTTTGGCATAATCTTTGAAGACAGAGGTAATAAAGGATGCTTCTGGCTTCCACTTTAAGGTGAATGTAATTGATTTGTGGTCAAATTTGACCATGGAGGGAGTTACCACTAGTAAGGAGAACAGCTGTCCCATATTGGTGATGCCCAGTTTCAGGATTTTGTCAACCTTGGTCAGGCTGCGGACTAAATGGTCCAGCAAAATTGTATTGATGAATTCCAGAAATCTATAGGCATACATGTTAGAAGATGTAAACGTCTCCGTGTTAATGGTGGGGTAGTTGAAGCTCCTTCTGAGAATGGTGTTTGGCTTAATACACAGGGACTCTAATAGTTAGGTAGGAGTTATGGGCTACAGGGGTCATAGAAAAGATCCTATAGTTAGCCATGATGGGAAAATGAGTCTTGCTAATGGTAAGCTGGTTATGGATACCTTCCAGATTGTTATAAAAGACTTAATCATACTGTGATACTTGCAACAAACAAGCTATTTAAAAGCAATATATACAACATGGCCATATCACATGACTTAAAAACAACTAATGCTTTAACTTTCTTCTTATATAACTTTAAATTCTCTTTATTATTAAGCTATGGAGTACTGCAGGTTTCCAGTCTCAACTACTAGCAGTATTCTATCTGGTCTAATTCATTATTTGCATCAATTCTCATGCCTATTTTATTCATATAATCAATTACAGTTAATTTATAAACTTTAAAGACAGTATAATCGTGTGAATGCCTGAAAAGGGCATAATTACAGTTTCCAGGTTAACTGCATGTATATATACTGATAAATTCTGCAGTGCAACTCCCTAGATGTTCTTCCTATATAAAAAGCCATGCATGTTTCAAATTTGGTAACATTAGCCTCATAACTAGATTTTACAAATCAAATAAGCCAAGAACACCAAAAAGTCTGCCCTTCAACTGAATAATAGTATCTCCATGGTTAATATGCTTGCACTGACTGCATGTTCCAAATTTTAACATGCCATTTGGAGCTTTCTGGGGACTTTAAACAAAACATTCAACCTGCTCTGAAAAATATTCCTAAAATGTCTATTTCTCATTTGATAAACAAGGAAGCACTCCCTGGTTTGTTTGGTATGTTGGAGAAATCTCTTAACATCTTTCAAATAGTAATGATGGATGCTTTAATCTAAGAAATTAGAATCCTAGCTACCTAAACATCTTTATTACATTTTTGTAGTCATAGTTATATCTAAGGTTCTATACGGCTCATAACTTTGTATTCCTCTTGCCTTTGTTGTATTCAACTTCTTAGACTCTAAATCTCTGGGGTACTCCTAGAAGAAAAGTTCTTAGCTAAAAGTTCGATATTCTTAGTTAAAAAGCATCATCTTCAGTTAAAGCTAATAACTGACAAATGTATAACTTACTTTTAGCTGTCCATTCTCTTTGTACAATTCTAGCTCTAAAAAAGTGGTCATTCTAGACAGTTAAAACTGAACTCTAAAAACTGTCACAGACATTATTTAACACAGTCATGAACTTACTTAAACTTTAAATCATGTCTCCATAGAGAAAATAATTGCCAGTAAAACATTTATATTAACAATATACTCAGCAAATTCTGATTTCCACTCATATGATCATAATGTTTTTTCCTGTAAAAATTGAGCCACATGTACATTGTGCCATATAGACTACCCACTCTAGTAAATGCGGTTAACTAAAGAATTCAAAACAATTCCTGATGAATCAGCAATTATAGAACATCTAAGCCCTGGCCAGTTTTACATGTAGATAGGTTTTGTTAGTACCGTTTTACAACAGTAAAGGAAACTGACATAAAAAGGAAAAAATAAGGCCAATTCTTTTCACACTTTAAGAATAGTGCTCAGGGTGGTCATGTACAATCTGTTATTGGCTCCAAAACTGTTGGTTGTTTCCCATGTAGGAATTGTATAAATTATAAGCATTTAGAGAATGGGCGAACTGCATATCTGCACTCTGATTGGGGAATGAACGTTCTCCATCAGGGTATTAATGTACAAGTAATGCCTGCTGAAAAACGAGTCAACTGCTTCGCAGCAGCATATCAAGCTGCCATGGATCTAAGCAAAGAAAAAATAATGGCCGCCATTATTTTATGCTCACTAAGCAGTGCTTTAGCTGTTTAGCAAGTATAAAATAAAAAAGAAAAAAATTAAAATAAAAAAGAATGTATGTGTGTGTGTGGGTTTGTTTATGTCTGTGTGTGACAGTGTATGCATGCATGAGAGTAAGAGACAGAGATCGATTGTGCTATTATTTTACACTTACTAATCAGCGCTTTTCCTCTTTAGTGAGTACAAAAAAATAAATGAAACAGGAAAAAAGTGTGTGTGTGTGTGTGTGTGTGTGTGTGTGTGTGTGTGTGTGTGTGTGTGTGTGTGTGTGTGTGTGTTTATGTTGCTGTCTGCTTGTGAGAGTGAATGCATATATGAAAGCAGCAGAAACTGTGTGCATGTGTTTGAGTGTGAGACAGAGAGAGAGAGTGAGAGTAATCGAGCTTCCCCCGACAGCAGCAGCATAATTTAAGAGCTTTCCATACCACTCAACCTCATCACAAGAAATCTGGACAGAGACACGAATAACAGGGGAACAAAGGACCAAAAATAGGGACAGATTTAGGTTCATAGGTTCATAGGTTCATACTAGGCTATCTGCCCTGGGGCAATTATAAGCCTAGCCCGATTCTGTATATGGCTTTATACCCCCTTGATTTGAGTATACTGTGCCCTTTTAAGGGTAATCCCTGGACAAACCTACGATCCCCCATCCACCTATCGAGAATTCCAGAGAAGGGAGCCTCTGGGTTATGAACATGTCAGGCATAGATCAGTTCGAGGTATGCAACAACTGAGAGAGAGAGAGTTTTTTAACCGAGCAGCATCTTTGAGATACTACTTGGTCTCTAATAGATGCAGGTGTCGGGTAAGGTACATCCCAAAAGGGGCATTGTATTCTATGATGGTGCAGACTAGGGGCTTCAGGCTAGTTTAAGTTTCCAGGGTCGTAGAGGCTCCACCTTCTCGGGAGTGGGACCCACTGTTGCGCGCAACGCCATTCTGTGGGCACATATCTTGTAGTGAGGCTGAGATTGTATAGTGTTTTTATTTGAGATTAGTTTCCTCTCTTGGAGTTCATATGGATGCACTGGGGGCGCCATGGGTCCCATGGAAGCAGTGTTTTTGCTTTTTGGAGGGCAGCCTTCACCTGCCCAGGATATAGATAGACTCTTCCTTTTGGGGGGGGGGGGGAAAGTTCGCACTGAACCTCTCTGCCAGGATATTGGCGATGTCTGTGGGTTCCCTAAATTTTCTTTTTTTTTCTTGGCTGGAGGATTGAGGATGAGGATTTTTTTTTTTGCTAGTACTGATCAGAGATGCCTTCCCTATTAGGGATTTTGCTCTATCATGTAGTAGCTTTCTCCGTCTGTTGTACAGTTTATTTATGGCAGGGATCCACCAGACTGGACGCCTGCCTTTGGATGATTTTAAATATTGCTCTTATGAACTTGTTGCTGGAATAACATGGTTTCTATTAACATGCATTTCCTGAAGCAGAAGTGTGTGTGAGAGAGAGCGAATGAGTGAGATGACTACCAGCAGCAGCAGCAATAAAGAGGTTTGTATACCCCTGGATCTTTCAGTTAACGAAATCTGGATAAACCTAAAATAAAGGGGGGCAAAGGCTCTAAAATACAAACAGATTTTGATTATTGCTGTTATAAAATTACAAAATTGCTTAAGTAAAGCATTTGTGTTAGCTTGAATTTTCTGAAGGAAATAAAAGTCTGAGACTCAAATGTATGTCATTGTTTACACTTCAGTCTCCAATGACTGCCAACATCCCAAACAATTTAGGAGTAAGGGACCAAAAATAAAGTAAATACCTGGTTATTTTAAAGTGTTATATTTTGGATGTAAGTGCATCCTTCAACACCATTAACATATACTACAAAAAGTTTGAAACATTAAGCAGAGGAACTATTTTACATAAAAAATATATCAAAAAAATATAGCGACAAAAAATAAGTAAATAAAACACAAACATTTTACAGAGATCCCATTCTCTAAGAACAATAATGCCCCCCAGGGTGTGTGTTAATGTGTAATTAATTCCATTCCAGGGATGTAGAGGCCCTTTGCCACATAACACCCCTGGGTGGACATTAATTACACGTTAACACACACCTTGTCGGGCATTGTTGCTTACATATATAAAACATCACATTTTACAACCAAGTTTCTGAAATTTGTTAATCACATGTTCTAGTGAGTTGGCAGTGTATATCACATTACATGCTGTTTATTTTACGTAGGAAAAAATATCTTGACAATTCAAGCTTCTGATCATTAAGTATCTAGGTGACATATGACACATGACAGGGTACCAATGTACTGCACATGCTTTCAAGGTTACATCCATTTGTGACTTTCACATTTACTGGGCTAGATAAATCTGTAGGGATGGACCAAGTAAATCAGGATGGTCCTCCTTATTGACTGAAAATACATGAAAATTTTAGCCCATGGTTAAATAAAAACCTTTACTATGTGACATTTACTGTTTGTGCAGATTACACTTTAAGTGATTTTGTATACATTATATATGTATTATATAGGTATCAATGTATGTTAGTTTTTAAATATATCAACAGTTATAACTGACTCATTCATGTAGTAACTATTTTGGCTGGTTTATACTTTAATGTAGCTCATAAAGTGCTGAAATTGCTCTCCACATTTGGGAAAGACAACTTTGTCAAGCATCTTTCTAGTTTGTACTTAATTTTTTTCTCTCTGGAAAAACAGCATTCATTTGGGCATATAACTCTGCTTAAAGGGTTCAGAGCTCCAAGCTTTGTGCATGAAACTTTTTCAAAATTTTCAAAATAAGGCATCTAAGTGTACACCATTCTGAGTGAATAAACAACACAAGCATAACTCCCACCTTCTTCCTCCTAATTTCCTGTTGATTTTGTTGCAGCCTTAAATACTGAGAGGATTCATTAAATTTACCACAAACTGTAGACTACTTTCTAAGTGAATATACTGCATAAAAATGTGGTAGGAATGTTCTTGAATACAGATTTTGTAATGTCCACCACAGAACAGCAGAGAGAAGCTAAACAGCTTTATGTTGTAAAACGCTTTTATACTGCATGGTGTGCCATGAATATACTTCAGTGAAAAGGATAACCTATTTAAGTGCTGCTCTAGTGCAACACCCAATGCTAACAGTGCTTAGAATGGTATTTAACAATTGTTAAGCACCTTTCAAAGCATTATTAATATTAGGTCTTGCGCTAGGCACCGAGGTGAACGTTAAAAATGTGTGAAATCTCAAGGGAATCAGCAAACTCAGTTAATGTGTTTGAGAGACCAAGACCCTCTCCTTAGAAGAAAATAACATTTTAAAACAGGGAGGAGACAATTCACTGAGGTGTATTTTGAGAGAAAAAAGAAATAGACATAGATATAGGTGTAGATATTTCTAACTGAAAGTAAATGATGGCCAAGTCTTCTTGAGGAGGCTGCAGTGTAAAATGATGAAATAATTCACATATACAAGGGATAAAATAACATTGGATTTGTGGAAAATTGATAGTTAGAAGTGTTTAAAATTAAATTAAATGCATGATTTTGGGAAAGTTTTTTTTTTTTTTTTTGCCATTGGTAGGTGGATTGAGGCCTTTAATGATATCTGAAGAGGTCTAAGGCCACATTTGAAACCCTGGAACATAAACAGTCCATTCAAAATAACACTACCTACATAAAACTACCCCTAGAAATTGGCATCATTACTTAAAAAAATTACAATAAATGAATACAAAATAAAATACTGTCTGCAATTAGTCGGATGAAAAGTGGTATTAATGGCAAGATGGATCCAAATGTAGTTATTGATGTTCCTGTAACAGGGGAAGCAACAATGTCATTGTCTGAATAAACTCTTCACATAATCAGCAATGGGGATGTATGCAGTCATTTATCCTGCTATGTACTTACTTAAAATGTTATTGAGGAATCTGGGTTGAAAGATGAGATAAAATGTAAAGTCATCTTCAAATAACAAACATGCCCCATAAATTCACTAAATGTTTTATTAACATAATTCTGCACTATAGATACCCACCAGAACCAAAATTTATAACTGACAGTCGGATGTCGTTGTGTTTGAGTATACAGTGGGATAATGACATAAAACCTAGTTTTAGTAATATACGGAAGAGTACTATAGTATACGTTGTAGAAGTGAAGTGTTTTTTTTTAATAATTGTTCATACTTTTGACTTCCTCGACACTCAGCAGGTCATTCAAACTGAATAACATATTAACTCAGTATTATTTTTAATGTAAACTTTGATATCAATCCAAACAGCTGAAAATACAATGCAAGAAGCAATATGTGTGTAGTAGCAGTAATGAAAGCAATGGGTAGATGCAAAACAGAAACATACCTGTCAGTTAACCAGGTAAGACCACTGCACACACAATCCCTTATCAGGAGCAGCCTGGGAAGAATGGCTGCTTAAGGTCAAGAGAATCAAACCCTGCACCACAGAAACTACAGCTTGCAACCTTAACCTCAGTGCCAATTGCCAGAATATCAATTGAATACAAAACTCTGTAAGAGGACTTAATGCAGAGCTTCATTTATTACTATAATCATATTATTATTTCTCTCTCATCTACAGCTGTTGCACTATATTTGGAGAGTTAGTTTTCGGACTACTCTTGGAAGTGAAATGTATTTTGATGTAAATGGAAATCCCCCTGCAATTTATGATATTCTAAACTGGAAAAAAACTGAAGGAGGAGCTCTAGCAATTTCTAAGGTTGGACGCTTTGACTTTACTGCTCCTAAGGATCAGAGTCTCATAATAAACATCAGCTCTATTCAGTGGAATGGAGGCTCCACACAGGTCTGGGTATTCATGATGCATATTGTTCTTTACTTCTGCATACCAGTTTCACTGTCATCTGTCACTGTTAACAGATGACTGGGATACCAAATAATGTAATTTTATGTGTACATGTGGTATTAAATTTGAAAAAGACACTTTTATTCCAGAACTGAGCCTTGCAATTTCAGATTCTACTTCTTACTGGATTCTGCAGTACTCTACATAAAATAAAGTTTACAAGCAAACCTTCCTTATGTAATGTGTTCTACCTGCAACAATAAATAACTGACAAAATAGAGTGATTTTAATGGAGTGTCCTTTTGCCAGCAGGACTGCTAGAGAAATACTGATATAGAGATAAACAAACATGGTGTAGGTTCTCTTGGTATGGGAAAAGATTACTTGAAAGGAAAGTTGCTCATCTGTCCTTGCCTGGATCATTGATCCAGTGTTATATAGAAGGGGACATACAAAGCCAGTTTGGTTTGCAAAGACAATCAAGCAGCGGCAACAGCATTAGAAGGATGTGTATTTTATTTATTTTACATTTACTTACTAGAAAGTCAGACTGGACAAAATGTCCTTTTTCAGTAGAGGCCCTGGGAGAAAAGCTCCACATTTATAAATAACTGTAAGATATATATACAACGCTACAATGCACAAATACAAATATTGACTCAATCTCAGATACAAGTACAAAATGAAAATACATGTTATACATTTTGCTGGTACAATCATATAGTCTAGGTAGGATGCAAAGAATAGCAGTACTGTGGTTGTAGGTAGAAAACAAGCAAGTTAAGTATACATATGTTTAGTAGGGATATACTATTCAAATACAAAAATGGCAGGTTGTGTTCCTTTAGCTGCCTTACAACATCTATTTCCTAATCTTGTGTAACAGCAGGTCCATGATTCTGATAGGTGTGTTTTGAGAAGTTTTTTTTTAAGTTGCAAAGTTTTAGTAGTGATTCTGATATTTAATGGCAGAGAATTCAAAGTTTTGGCAATGCAGATGGAGTAAAGAGAAACTCCAGATGCATTGCTGGGTTTGGATATATTTAGGAAGGATCTGTTACTGAAATGCAATACCCTGTTACCGGCGTACTGCATCAGTAGTTTGAAGTACTGGCATTTTTTTCTGGCTGATTTAGTATTCTATGGGTGAAAGTGGGTTGATAAGCAAGCAGATTGCTTAAAGTCAGAAAGAGCCCAGAACTTTCTGTGTCAGTTAGACATATTGCAGAGACTTAGAATCAGGCTAGCATTCAATGATATAAGCATATCCAGGCAGAATAATGAGACTGCTGACGTCTTCCCCATTTACAGTTACATGGATTTCACACCCTGGCTCTGTAGTAAACCTCTCAATGGTGGAGGTTTTATTTGAGGTTAAAAGTATACCTATTTCAGAAGTGGAGTGGTATGCCTGAGCCCTTAGAATACTTAAGTTATCTGGGTCATATCCAGGCCGAGTTTCGTCCTTCTATGCTACAGAGATGTGATTTTGCTATTTTTATCACTCTGAATGATTTATTAAAGCCATATGTGTGATACTATAAATATTATATTTCAGTCTTTGTGTGTATGTGTGTGCAGATGATCAGTGTTAGCATAGTGCAGGCATATGTTTCAAACTGGGGGCCATCTGCACACTTTCAGTGTTGTTGCCATCCCTCCTAACCATCCCATTGGCTCAGACTAGAAAGATTTAGGAGTAGTACACACACACACATACAGACAGAGCTGTAGTTACAATGTTCTTTGCACTGTACAATTAAAACAAGCCTGTGTATCATACCAAGTTGGTTCATCCCACAGAGACATTTACAATGACTGCTGTCTAGATGCAGTGATGTTGCTTTACTACAGCCTTATTTACAGGGCTAGTCTTAGCTGATGTGGGCTCCCAGGTGAAAGTCTCCATGAAGCACATGTGCTGCTCACTGCCCACCCCCCACACACATTCCTCAGTGTCCGTCCGCCCATTTTACTCCCATTCTAGCCTCTACACACCATCCAAATTACTTTTTTTCTTCTTTTCTAACATTTTGCTTCTCTCTTTGTTTATTTCCCGCACCCCTTCAACACTCTAACTGTCCAAGACTGCTGTATAATACACTGAATTAAGTGTGGGGGGCGGGGGGTAATTTAAAGTTTTTTTTCTGTTCAAAAAACCTTTTCATTCAATGATTATTTGTTGAAAAATCACAACTAAGGAATAAAAATCAGTCTACGGGGTATATATGGCCTAAGGTGCATTTAGAGGATTTTCCAAATCTTTTAATACAATGGTGGGCTGAAAACTCATAAAAAGGAAAGAAGTTCAGCTTTTTTTTTATTTCATGGAAGAAGTAAGTTGTGTTCAAGACTTAATGTTCAAACCTAACAAAGTAGTAGCTCACAATAATTTGGGAAAACAAAATGTTTGCAAGCATATGTAAATCTGTCTAATAGTGTGTGTCTCCCTAACATTCTTCAAAAATGATAGTTCACTTCTCTGTATTCCTCTGGTGTTAGATTGGAATGACAGTGAAATAGTTCAAGCAGCTCCTGTCATACATAGATACAGACTGGCTCCTCATCCCTGCCCACAAAAGGCAGACACTTTTTGTATACCCTTCTGAGGTCAGGCTGTGATGAAATGGAATGAACAAATAGAATACAGAAACATATTTAAGCCTGTACCTGACAGGAGCATGACTTCTTACCCCTGCTTCCAAAAGATAATTGCCTACA